>NC_054711.1:11792333-11903185 GCF_016097555.1 Gigantopelta aegis | reverse complement strand
TCATGGTGTAAGTTTCTTGACCATTCAGCCATGTTTTGATTTTTGCCAAACTGATGGGCTATTTTCCCTCGGCTTTCATGCTTTCATGCTTTCATACAATTTTTTAGGGCCTGCCAAACTGCCCGGGTGGTTGGGATCGTAATAGATCGATTGTAAATAGGTTTGCCAGTCAGTCATGCTGACTGTTGTCTTATCGAGGACCCCCCCCCCCCCCCCCCCCCCCCCCCCCTATAATGACGATCTCCACGATCGAGACAGGTTATTTATACCATTGGTGGTTAGGCCCCACAGCGATGACGTCACAGACATGTTATGACTTGTCTCGAAAACCACAAAATAGTTTTTCATTTTCATTTTTATTTTCTACAAACAACATAATGTACAAAAGTGATGGATCAACCAAAACTACTTTCACAACTATAACTATCTATCTAACAGCAATTCAAATGTATCAATTTATAATATAATAGACATACCTTAGTGGTAACAGAAAACAACAACAACACTAAAGTCCCAATGTCTTTTTTCTTAGATTAAGAATGGTTGTTCGTTGGGGTAACAGTTCCTGCACTGTAGTGCCGACAACTGATTGTTGTGGTCCGTTCCGAAGCACCACGGCTCTGTTCGTTTGATTTCAGGAATCTCTTTGTCAAGTTCATCAACTCTTTTCATCAAACTCTGCCATTCTTTAAACTTCAGAGCAATCCCTTTACGTGTAGGTTTCAAATCGTCTTCCCCGTCGGGGATCCACCACTGTCTAATATCCACCATGTAATAGGGACTCGTCACACTCACGTAGACGTTGGCACCTAAATGAAAAGTAAACGTGTGTTTTATTTAACGACGCCACTAGAGCACATTGAATTTTTTTTATCTTATAATATGCTATTGGACGTCAAACATATGGTCATTCTGACACTGTTTTTTTTTTAGAGGAAACCCGCTGTCGCCACATAGGCTACTCTTTTACGACAAGCAGCGAGGGATCTTTTATTTACGCTTCCCACAGGCAGGATAGCACAAACCATGGCTTTTGTTGAACCAGTTATGGATCACTGGTCGATGCAAGTGGTTTACACCTACTCATTGAGCCTTGCGGAGCACTCACTCAGGGTTTGGAGTCGGTATCTGGATTAAAAATTGCATGCCTCGACTGGGATCCGAACCCAGTACCTACCAACCTGTAGACCGATGGCCTAACCACGACGCCACCGAGGCCGGTCCACCTAAATGAGTGAACACTTTGACTGTCTTTCCTTCTTGAATCTAGGACGTCGTCTCTTCGATTGTGTTCAAGTGACAGCTCGATTCCCTGTTTGGTAGGGTACAGCATACCGGCGGCGGACCATTCGTATTGACGAATGTGAATTTTCATTCCACCGTCCCAGAAGGTACCTTTCAAGTAACGAGTGTTTCCAATGTGAAAAAAAGCACTCACGATTCAACTGTTCTGTTGTGTTGAGTTATTCCGTGCTTTCAGAACTTCGGTTCTCAACGTGTTCAGCCATGAGTGGTCCTGTAAGTAGAGAGCAATTCCAAACAGTAAAGTCAGAAACAGATGATAATTGTTCCAACGTATATCTGCCTCTCGAGTTATTATGGTGTTAAATGTGTGCAAATAAAATGATAAATAAATAATTTACAGACGTAACACGCATGCAGGCCACACTAAAAATCGCACTCCCACCAACTTCGTGAAATTTTCTTTTTTACTTTTTTATTTGTATTATTTATTTTATTTATTTATATTTATATTATTATTATTAATTAATTAATTTATTTATTTGTTATTATTTTATTATTATGAATATTTTTAAAAAACCTATAGGATTTTTTTTTTAAATTAAATTAATCATCCACAATATTCAACACTAAATTACCCTGAAAACGCGCCTCTGATTTAGTCATAAAATGTTCTATATACTAGTTAATTACAAAACGATCCCCTTTCACACTTATTGGTGATGCCAAAGACAAGTACAAACAAAACAGGAGCATAGCTAGGCTGGGGGCCCGGGTTGTGGTCATCTGAGGCTGAGGCTAAAATACTGTTTAAAAGTTCAATATATAATTTTGCTATACAGGTGTCCAGGGAAATTATATTAACTTCCATAAGTTTATATTATTCGTTATGCTTTTGTATTCACGTGTATACATGCTTTATTATTTACGTGTTTAATGATTATCACACTTCTACCAACTTTGATATGAATCTACACTCTTTAAATGAGATTGAATTATCCGACATACTGGTTTTGCTTTCAGAAAATGTACTAAAAAGGCAATAAATACTGAAAATGCAACCAGATGCAATGCTTTCACGTGTTTTTGTGCGAGTTTCACTCCTTTAATGGCGGACCGATTACGTGATTCGAAACATGGATGCGCATAGTACTTTGACGTCACTGGCCAATAAAACCGTCTATATACAGGATCTGTAAGAGTGACGTCTTAACTTTTGCATGCATTTAATTTATTCGCTATGCTTTTGTATACACATACGCCATCTATCGACACCGTCATAAATTACTGGGACAAAACATGACGTCATAATAGAATAACGTTTCGTTAAAAGGGACGTTCTCATGATACGATTAGTCGCACCGACCTGTCGCATGCGATGGAAACCCAAATCGGAACGACTTTAGTCTTATACGACAAGTCCTGCCGGAATCGTACCGATTAGAACATGTTCTATTTCTCGCGACAAATCATTTTATATAAGCTCTCAGCCAATCAAATCACATTAAAGTACAACCGTTTAGTTTCGTCACTTCCGTGTTTTTTCACTTGCTTATAAGCATATCAAAATGTCCGGATTTCATGGGTCCATAAAACCTATTATTGTCCAGATGTGGTCAGTAATTGTTTTGTTACATAATGCCATCAGTAAAATGTCTACATTCATGTTTTCTTTATTTCAATGGACATTTTAGGCACTTACATTTCCCGCAAAATAGTTTTAAACTGATGAGCTTTGTTTGACGTCATCAAATCTTATGACGTAACGTCATCCCCACACACGATTCGAGTCGTAACGACAAATCGCATGCGACAAGTCGGTGCGACTAATCCCATCATGAGAACGCCGCTTATCTGTATTAAAGTTTTTACACATCTTTATTCGATATATTTATATTTTAAATACTATAGTAGTACTAACACTATGCCTTGCAATTGATTCAAGTGGCCAAAGAGATGGCGTCGTCGCCACCGTAAGCCAAGGTATGTATTGATCTTTTCCCCTTTTACGTTTGCTAGTTGTAGCCTATATGTAATTTTTTACATTTCAATCCTTTGACTTATTGTAATATGCATGTATATATGCAGGGGACAATATTTTAAAATATTAGAAACCTAAAATCAGTTAACGTAATGTTTTCCTAGATAATCTATTGTTCGGTTATGTGATTGTTAGGGGCCTATGGGGTTTTAAACGCGCTCTCTCAGATGGTTGACTCAATTATTGACCCAGCAAGGTATTATATGACAATATATACATTGATTTGTACCTAAAAGTACTTTATTCAACCATCTATATGACCACCATATCACACTTATTATTGATATTTTATAAATAAAAAAAATTGAATTATGGGTACGGTCCATAATTCTGAGAAAAATAACGGCTATTTGGAGTGTAGAGGTGTGACGTATTATTTTGAGTCACGTGATGGGCATTCCCTGAATAACCGCAGTGTCAAAATAGATTTACCAAGCTCGTGTAACGAGAACGCTTGACCATCCTCTGCGGGTAAATAGAAAAACAACAATGAAAATAAGTTATTAAAAAAATAATAAAAACATGTACTGAATGATAATAAGCTCATACATTAATTTATTTTAGTAACAGAAGCATGTTAAACGTCGACAATCCCGACTAGTTAGGCCTTTGCATCTATAGGTAAATTTATCGTTAGTCGTACGTGAAAAACTCTAAACATCTGGATCATGAACACCTTCATTTTCCACCTTGTCAAATTCATTATCATGCAAAATATGCCATAACAGCTGACTTGACATAGGAATTGTTACATTTTTAAAGAATACTCTGAACTAGACGGTGTGTATATACGATGTGACTATATATACGAAGGCCGTGTATATAGCTTTCACTAACGAGGGCTGGCTATATTCACAGCAAAACTGTATATATATAGGCGGTAAATAAGTACATGTATTTGATTGATCCATATTACCGAACCATCTGGAACAGGAGGAATACATACTAAGTACTGTACGAAGAGTGCATTTTCTGAACAGGGGAGGGAGTGGGGAAGTAGGCTATATGAATTTAGCGGACCCTTTTGTGTACGTTTTCCATAGATATATATGAATAGCGTCATATTGTCCCTACAATACTAACAAAAAATTAATAATAATAAATAAATAAATAAATAATAATAATAATAATAAATAATAATAATGAATAAATAAATAAATAAAAACTATTACAAATTTATCCGCTGCTGAGGTAGATTAACTGAAAGAGAAACTAACGACGGACAGTACACAAACTAACAACAGGGTTTGAACTTAATAATTTTTCACTGAGTGCAATTTTGAGGCTGCTTACGTAATTTAAAAAAAAAGAGTTAATTTTACAGCAAATAAATATGACTAAAAGGTTATTTTGCTGTATTTAGTCACATTTCAAATGCTTAAAATTGTAAGGGCAATAAAACTCAAAATACATTTTTTTGTAGGTTACTAGTAAAGCTGAGACCACTCCCGGGTCCCCCTCTAAACAAACGCTCCCACCCACCCCACCGCGACGTGATTTTACCAACATTATAATACATGTAATAATAATAATAATAATAATAATAATACACAATTATTATTACTATTACTACTACTACTACTACTACTACTACTACTACTACTACTACTATTATTAGCCTACTACTACCTTTTTAGGGTGGAGGGGCAGTGTTTTATCTGGAGGAGTTTTGGCTATAAAAATGCAAGATTAACGTGCGTGCACACACACACAAACGGCAGACTGAACTTGTCCCTGCACGTAGAACTGGATTCAACTGGGTTAAGTAATAATTAGCCAACCTTTGGACGACAAAACATGCAACAGTACACTGGAGCTTTTTACGCTATACATTAAAACCGAAATACCACTTTGCGAACCAGTCATAATAATTTGCACACGCGCCTGATAATAATAATAATAATAATAATAATAAATGGTGAGTTCATGTTCCGACTGTTTATTATTTTATTTCAGCGTATTCGCGGTTATTTTTGTCATGAAATAATATATATTTTATTTTTTGCCATGTATATAGCCGGCACTCATTTCCCAAGTCTCTATACACGGCGATCGTTTATATAAAATCCACAAATACATTATACGGTTGTCGTATATATAGCCTCATCACTACGAGTCTGTTTTTCCGTATTTTGAATGTCTCATTTAAAGAAGAGTTCCAAATTTTAAAACTGAAGCGTGTCATGGAATTCCCAATTAAAATGTTTTGGATCATACAGTAACTAGGTTTGGTATTCCAAATGAATGTAATTTCCATTTATAATGCATATTTAGAGAAATAAGGCCCACTAAATCCGTGATTGAGCTCCTTTAACACTTTGTTTCCAAATGACTGCTAGATCTCGGAACTAAGGTGTTCTCACGGGCACTTTACACAGATTAGTATACATGATTTTTTTTTTTTTTTTTTTTAATCTTGGATTGCATAGAAAAGGTGGATATATTTGATACCGAAATCAGGTGCATATCTAAACTGAAATCAGAATGCACGTCCTCGTTCATGCGCGATGGCATTTGTGCTCCAAATGTGGTTTTAGGTCACAGCAAGAAAACCACGGCAAAAATCGACGTCATACCTCGGGAAATTATTTGTTTAAAAAGTTGAGGTGCTGACCAGAGACCAGAAATTTATTTTGTTTGGCCTAATATAGAACCTAAATGACAAAAAAATAAAGAGAGAAAAAAATGTTACATATTCAACAAAACTATTGAAGCTTTTTTAAAAATTGGAAATCAGTGTCTTTTTTTCTAATTTTTTTCCACTTAGAAACAAAAACAACCCCTTTGATAAACAGCCTGTTTAATTTTTGTGGGTTCTTTTCTTTTTCTTTTTGATAGTCCGAACAGCCATCGTGCAATGATCTGTCCTGGTTTCAAGATCCACGAAGTAATATCAATGGTCAAGTGACCAATGCGAAACAACCATGGACCAGGACTTGGTCCAAGACTCGGTCCATGCGGCTGTGGTACTTCAGGTGACAGGTTTGTTACTTTTATTGAACTGTTTACTTTTCTAGGGTTGAGCTCACACTAGGTCAAAACTATATGTAACCAGATATTTAGCACACTTATTTAGCTGCATGACAAAAGCTTATACATTTGAAAGATATGTTAACCAGCCTGAGTTTGCTTTAATAGATGTTCAGAACAGTCGACTTTAATTGGGGAAATTGCGCTATGTTAAGTAATAATAAAAGAAAATAATGAGGGTTGTTCTCTTCTATTTTTCTTGTTTAGAATTTCAGTATCTATACGTATGCAGTGTGTTTCTTGTTGTCCTAGTGCATTATCTCTCAATAATCTTATGCACTAATTAGGATGATAAAACATATATCGAATATACAGACCAGGTTTTTCACTGAAGTAAGTTTTTAAGCCAGTAACCAGTTAATGACCATATGTAATTTAGATTTTAAAGATTTTTCACCATATACTGTAAATATACATTGTGTAATATACGTTAAAACATTTTTTTTTTGGTAAATGGTTTCTTTTTTTGTTGCTTTGTTCAGCGAAGCCTCCCGTCAAGCGGCACTACTCTGCTGACGACATGCTGGTCTCGAACGCACCGCAGATTCATGCGGTGAACTTACAGTTACGCAAGTCGGAGGGTAAAGACTCTAGCAGACAACACCTGCCCAAAAGGGCCTACGGGGTCAGTCACGTTTACACTACTCTGTTCATTCACTGTCTTCATATTCTGTAACCTGACCTCTTACCCATGTGCATTTTCATCCCCAACTCCCAACCATGGGTGGGATTTGGCTCAGTTGGTAGAGCCATTGCATGACAGGCTTACATTTATCAAAATGTGTCTCTTTATGTATATGTCTAAATATATTTGTCTCTGTACGTGTATATGCATTGTTATAATGTTTATATGTTTGTATGTATATTCATGTATATTCGTTTTTATTATCCTATTAAATTTATCCGAGCGAGAGCATAATCCCGAATGTTTTATTTGAAAACATTCGGGATTATGCTCTCGCTCGGAAATTCTTTTCAAAAATCACTGGCATGATTTTGCAAATTAGGTTTTGATTGGTCGAATGAAAGGTCAACTGGACATGAGCTCCAAATGTATAATGGGCTGCTGTTAGATCCGTGATGACGTCATGTAATAGTGGAGCTAATTATTGTTCGTTAGACCAATGCAGAATATTTCACTGAGAAAATATGGAAAATATTTTCCCTGTTATGAGTGACCGCTCGGGTAATAAGATAATTTAGGCACTCGTGTAAACATCGTCTGTCATGGACACTCATATAATATCCTCTATATCTTACATGGGATATCACGCGCTTGCGTTTAACATGACGTCGGTGTAATATATGACGTCATATCAATTGGTGAAACTTTTATTTTGTTACCCATGATAAAATGGTGAAATGTTAATGGTGCCCATTTTTGTCTGTTCGTATAAAATAAATTTTTATTTACCGAATGAATGACTCCATCATATGTGGTCATGTGGAACAGAAAAAGTACACCCTCGGTGATAAAAATTTCGACCATGGGACTCGGCAAGCCTCGTCCCAGGTCGAAATTTTCACCACTTCGGGTATACTTTTTCTATCCCACATGACCGTATATGATGGAGTCTTATATTCACTTCTAGTAATTGGAGAAGAATTAAAACCATTTCAGTTTTTAATATTGTACATTGACCTTTTGGGACATGGGGGGAAAACTGAATCAGTTAATGAACCTTATCGGACCCGTACTGCATCCAGATGCGGTTATATCAAAAACCTAAGACAGAAATGTTCTCAATTCTGGAGTGAAATAAATACTTATATAAGGTATGTTCATGACAAAGGTTTCCATGGAGAAAAAAGTGATGATCTAGGAGAGCTCGAGCCTCTCTAATTGTTTTGTAGTACATTTCTCATATACAGCCATTTTACCATGACCAAAAATACAACAGTTATTATCAGATCCAGTCAAGCAGTGATGACAGCTGGGGTCATTATTTCGTTACAAAGTGACCTCCATATGTTTGGACCTTTCATCTAAATCTAATGCCACAGAGCTTTAGTTTGATTATTCTCGAGTCCAGTCATGACATTATAAACGTACATGTTGTTAACCAGTACCAACGTGTCACGTCGGCACACAGGTGTCCGGGTATTCACTTAATGTGCGTCGCCTACTATCGCTTTGGCGAACAAACCCGACCAAAGGACAAATCCTATTTTAATATAGATCCATTGGAGCTGAAAAAGAATAAAACTTCTTTAAAGTGATCCCATAAGGTGGGATTATAGACTTCATCATACGCGATCATGTCCCAGGTCGAAATTTTCACCACCTCGGGTGTAGTTTTTCTATCCCACATGGATGTGATGGAGTCTTTTTCTCTCATTCATTGGGTAAATAAACCATTATTTTACATGAACAGACAAAGATGGCTGAACAAGTAACTTTTTTATTTGACCATTTTATTATAAATAAACTACACTATCGTATTTGCCGTGTTTGTTTCATGTGTTGAATAAAATTTAACACTACATATTAACAAGATAGCTTTTAAAATGAAGGTTTTAATAACAAAATATTAATTTAAAACTATGTTTAATGACCTCACCAACTCACATTAATATGACGTCATGTATTACCAACGACGCCATTTTAAACGCAAGCGCGTGATATCCCATGTAAGATAGATGGGATAGCTCTGTTCCATATACCTGAGGATGAGAGAAAACATTATTCTGTTCTTTTATTTCTAGCTTCCTCAAACGAAACAAATGAAATACACATCCCTAGTTTCATGTGTATATGCCCATCTTTGATGGCTTGCATTATCATATGACATTGTTTATCCATCTGTGAACTTTTCATTTCCATAGAATATCTTATCAGTTCACATAGGATCATCAAACATTGCATAAAACTACAACATGAGATGGCAGTGTGTCGCATACCATGCATAACTAGGTCAGCACGACCTATTAGTTGTTTATAAAGACTATAATATTACTTGGCCAATTGTACAAAAAATTGTCATATCTCCCTCCCCCCCAAAAACCCCCAACAACAACAACAAAAAAAACAAAAAAAAACAAAAACCACATAAAAAACACACACAAACAAAAAATAATGTTTTATTATCGGTCAGAGAATAAACAAATGACATAAAGTAAAAATCATCAGTTATTATCAATTAACTTCGTGACTAAGGGCAAAATATCAGATGACAGTGGTCATAAAATGTTTGTATCACTATTTTGATCGAATGTGGGAAAGAAAGTCATCAAATGACAAAATGGCAGTAAATTAGTGGTTTCAGCAGAAGATTGCTGATAGCATTCAAAAAGAGATACAATAAAGATGTTTTCATTGTTGAAATAAAGTATAACTTTTATTATGTATATGAAATAAACAAAATAACACTGGTAGGGTATTTTATAGACTGTTAAATTACGAGTTAAATTACGGGTTTTTGTTAGTTTTAGAAGGCTGTAATGACCGATGGGTTATTGCCAGTGTTTCGTTTCACTATAATTATGTAGCACGTTTTGGTTCACTATTTTGGTTCACTATAATTATGTAGCACATTTTAATTTGGAGATCTTGCCAGAAGTTATTACTTTCTTTACTGAACTAATTTCAAAAACTAAATATCTGGTAACCCACCTGGCTTATGTCATCAATGATAATGGTTGCACACATGATTGTTTTAATTATCTGCAGATCATTTTAGTGCTTTGGTGAGTTGTAATTTTTAATATGCCATCAGTTGCCATCATCCCTGTACCATAAAGGGAGATTTAACCTTCGGAGTTTGATAATTAATAGATGACTGATCTCTCTAACAAGTATTACAATCGTGTTTTCCAGTCTCATGAGTTGCGCCAGTCTGATGCAGTTCCATCAATTCTTGATGAAACGCTTTCAAGATTACCTGCATCACAACTATCTCCATCACCATCAAGTTCGTACTTACCGGTAGGTATTGCCATTTTAAAATAAATTACATCATTTTATGGGTTTGTCAAATCATGATAATGTCATATTTAGTATCGACTTCGTGGTTTTGAGTGCACACTAAAGTAATAAAATATATTAAGAAACTTTATTCAATGTGTTTGGCTGATGTCATGGGTTTGCAGATAAATTATCAAGCAAAATCCATGGAGGTATTTTTTACACCATTTATATATTTTTTTCTACTTCACCTAGTCTCAAACAAATGCATATTCCCACAAGGATAGTAGTCTGGTCCTCCTTCCTGTTCTGATCATGTGACTGTAACTTCCTTCTTTTACCTTCACTCTTGTGGTTCAGACGACTTTCCCTTTTCTCCATCCTAATCTAAGCCATGTGTCCTTACCTCTTGGTTTAATTAAGAGGTTCTCGTGTGGGATGTTTTTCTACACACTCTTACAATATTATTGTGTATTATTTTGGTTTAATTCACTTTATTTAAAGTGTTATTTCCAAATTTTTAATTGTCACTTGTGCCAGTTAGCGGTTGTCGTTTTTAAAATGGCAGCTCTTTGTTAACTGGAATTGTGCAGACTCCTGTTTTTCTTTATCATTGCATATTAATTAATGATGTCTGATACTAGCTCGATGACAGTCATTCGTTCTTGCCTGAAGTGCAAGAAATTCATTGCGGGTTGCAACCCCTATTAATTATCTCAAGGTTGCAGATCACCTTTGGGATTCAACACCGAGATGTCACCTCTGTTTGCCACTTGGACCAACTGAATTTGAGAACTATATTTGAATTCGAGCTGTACAGGCCAAGAAGACCGAGTGCCTGTCTGAGTCATTGGCTGCACCGGTCTCATCTGTCCAGCCATGCATCGTGGAGTTCGTTGCTGATATATTGAAAAATATTTTGCCAGAAATGATGCAGCAAACCCTTGCGGCTATGAATGTTGCCATGGTTCCTTGGCAATCAGCTATGGTCACTTCGGGTGATCCTACTCTGATGCCTCCAGTGGATCTGATGACGACTTCTGGAACCTTGTCGACGGTGATCTCTGCTGTCCCCATGGCTCCTATAGTATGCCCAATTTATGAGCCTATGACGACTGCCACTCAGCAATCAACTCACTTGTTTTGAGACAGAGGTCGACAGTCCACAACTGATAACATCAGGAACTGCAGCCAGTCCCCATGGTTATTCACGGGCCGATCTGACAGATGCATCAATCTCGAAGTCTAGTTAACCCGACTTCTCAGGGAGTTGATGGGTCCCCAACTGTGACCATCCATGGTCCGGCTCACCACGGCCTTCCACTACAGGAGATCGCCATGTGAGTTCACATTTATTGACAGATTTTCCTGATGATGAGTCTCAGCCCACCGTGATTGAAGATACGGATACAGTGGATCATATGACGATGTGAGATCACCTTGGTGTAGTTTAATGACCTACTCCCATCTTTTTCGTGCCCTCCGGCTCGGTCACACAAGGGTCCGGTACTGATGATTGCTACAGATGCCTTGCCTGAGGTTGTAGTAATCTGTTCACTGGCCGCAGGATACGTGATCTCTGGTGCATCTAAAGAATTAGACAACAACTTCAGAGACACAGCATCATCGGTGTGTTTCTCTCATTGGTCAACACAGGTGTATGCGGTTTTTAACATGCCATTTAAAGATCATATTGGCATCAAAAAAGAAAGGTCCTTTTCAAACTGCAACCAGGTAATAAGAGATGGAAGTCATCCGACTATAATCGTCAGCCCTATTGGTGCTTCATCTATGAAGAAAGACTACCGGACCAGGGCCCTGTTCCACGAAAGAATTGTAGCTAAGGTTAATTGTATTGACTTACGATGAATTTTACAACTAACAACTAACATCGTAACATTTACAGCCGTTCCACGAAGCAACCTTATGGTAGTCGTAAGTGCCCCTTTAATGATTAAAATATTCTTTACAAAGAAGTACGAATTAGTTAAATAATGAATTGGTTACCGACTTTTCAGACATCTTAGATGCATTCATTGGTATCGGGCATCCATGAAGTAACTTCAGTTTATTTGCAAAGCGATAATTGCCCAATGCATAAAGCATGAGAGTTATCTCCCGTATTTTTGTGTGAAAGTCGTATGGCCTAGAATGTTTTTTCATCGAACGCTGAGTTTTATAAAAGGTATTTGCTATATATTAGATCCATTTTTATACAAAAAGTTAGTATCCTTAGAAAATGACCAAAATCATCATTTAACTACCATTTGACAGCTACGTTAGTGGCTTACAACAGCCTCATACCTATTGTATAGTTTCACAGTAATTTATGACGATAGTAATCTACGCCGCGTCGTGGAGCGGGCTGGCAATCGTAGACAAAAATTATGGTCGCGATGGTAGGTATTTACGGTTATAGTAGTGCTAACATCACTTCGTGGAACGGGGCCCTTTCGGCGCATCAGCTATGATCGAAAGACTACCGGCCCTGGCAGTCAGCTTCCCACAAAACCGGCTTGCCATTGACTCCAACCAGATCTTCGCCCACCTCTCGGTTTGACTCTAATCAACTATTACAAATGTTTGCTTCTGGTGTGTCCAACACCGGTTGTAATATCCACTGTTGGAAGCCAACTCCAGCTCTGCTGGCAGAACTGATAGGCGCTTTGCGACGATGTGTACCTGACCCGCATCTTGAAAGAAGTTTACAGCCTGCAATTATCTTCTATCCCACCCTTGAATATTGCTCCATGGGAAGGTTCCCACTCTGTCTCAGACATGCTGATGCTACAGCAGATGGTAGACAAGCTGGTGGAGAAGGGGGCTGTCAGGAAGATACCATTGCAACAGATCACTCTCGGATTCTACTCCGAGATCTTTCTTGTACCAATGAAAGATTCCAACGAGCTGTGAATGATACACAATCTGGCTTGTTTCAACAAATATTATTTACAACCACCACTGAAATTCAAGATGTTAACAGTCCACAATGTGAGGACAGTGATTCAACTGGACGATTGGCTAGCATCTCTGGACCTCGAGGATGTCTACCTATACATACTCATCCATCAATATCACCACAAGTATCTGCGGTTCTTCCTGCAAGGAACTCATTATGAATGCTGCCAATTGTAATCTCGGTGGCTTCTTGGTTGTTCACCCAGATAACGGTCCCAATGTCATAGTTACTCCATCACCAGGTTATATCCTTTAACCCATATCTGGATGACTGTTTAATGAAGTGCCAGAGAAAGAAGTTACATGTCCATGTCGACTTCATACTTTAGTTCTTGCAATGCCTCGGTTAGACTGTAAATCTCGAAAAGTCTCAATTGTGACCAACACAAAGCCTTCAATTCATTGGAGCCCTGCTGCATATAGATCTGGGACTAATGCAGGTTCCTTCTGACAGGTGGCACAGGATCCAGACTGCGGTCTCTCAAGGTTGGTGAGCCCATCTGAACAATCAAAGATGTTCGGTGCTTTGGTCGTCAGACAAAACCAGACTCCATGTGTGTCCTCTTGATCTGTGCGAGTCTTATGGTAGCTACGGACAACGTGACAGCAGCGGCATACATTAATCGGCAGGGCGGAACACATCCCAGCAGCCTGCTCTGGCTCACCTATCGTTTGTATCAGTTGGTTGACACCATTCCACTGAATCTATGAGCCCATCACATTCCAGGGGTCTCGAATTTACTAGCAGACACATTGATCAGATCATCCGCTCCACAAGCCACAGAGTGGATGCTCCATCCAGAAGCTTTTCGGTGGTTATGCCAATGACTGTGGATGTCAAACGTAGACCTGTATGCAACACGTTATAGATCTCGACACACTGGCCATCAGTTGGGAAAGTCTGGACGTGTATGTATTCCGTCTAGCAGTACTTCTTCCCAGAGTGCTACAATTCTGCTGTTGGTTGCTCTTCATCGCTCCGATGTGGCCAAATCACGTCTAATATCAAGACCTAAGACGTCATGGGGATCGAAATCATCTACCGTTACCCGCCTGGGATTGCCTCCTGCTACATTCTATGTCAAAACAACACCATCCCAATCCACGTCTGTTCAGCTCAATATAAAGTCCGATGGCTCTGCTTTCATTGATGGCATCTACGTAAGAAAATCAAACCTCACATAATTCATGTGGAGAAGTTGGCGGAGTTTCCATTATATCTCCAGACCAGCTTGAAGCTAAAGGGTTTTACAATAGCAGGCTACATCTCGCTCATTGCTACAGTCCATGATTCAGCTACCGGATCCAAGTTGGCGGTCGTTCCAGAGATCCATACTATGATCAAAGGCTATAAACACCAGACTAATTGATAATGTTAATCACAAATTATTTCTTTATTCACTGAATCTGTTTACAGTAAGCAATACATTTAATTGTGTAGATTTTTTATTTTTTATCCCACTTTCCTTTTACTTCTTTGAATTTCATCTCATTTCTTCCCAATCTTCCCGATCCTTTCTTTCAACTTCTTTCGCTGTCCACCTCCACCTCCCAGTCCGTGTCTCTCCAACTGCGACAGGCGCTTTCCATTACACACACACACACACACCTGTCATTCCCCATCAGCATTTAGCTATGAGCTTAGGCTGACCACTTTGGAGAGTGTTCAGTAGTTACTTTCTTCATTGTTAAGAGGCACTTTAACAGCCGACTATGCTCCCCTACTACCGGCGGTCGTTAGTGCCGTAGGGCAGACTAGAACTCATATTATTGAAAGTCGCTAAATTTTCTGTTATATTTACCAGGGTCCTTCAAACTGTGGACTGTATCCAGAGTTTGCAGACATGGTGATGATCAATGAACTGGATGCCATCAAGAGAGAGAGAGATGCAAGATATTCTGACGTAATACTTGATTTGGCAATGTTAAACTTGCTGTAGGCAATGGTAGATGGTTAAATACTGATAGAGAAAATAGAATATGTCCCTTATGGTTGTAGGACAAAATGTCAATGGTCAAAACGTCAACTAGTAAAGTGGTACACAGGTCAATATGTAACTTTGAGATTATACTTTGTAATTAAACATTAAAAAGAAGAGAAAACTTTCGACTGTATAAACTTTCATTTGACCAGGTTGCTTAAAATATATATATACGATTTTGTCTATAAGGGAACAACATGAATGATGGATTTTGTTTTATGCCATTAAGTCATTAAACAACAAATCAAAGACAAGTATACAAAGAACGATGGAGCATTATTTAATTATTCCAATTATTGAGATTCTTTCAATCAAGTAACAATTTCCAACTTAGGAAGCATTTTCCATTATAATCCACACGCACATACACATACACACAGGTTGATCCAGATACCACATTAATGGTAGATATTATGTCCATTGAAATTTGTCCGTTGACCTTCTGTCTGCACAGCGTCCCTTATGCATCACTGGTGTTGTTCATATGTTAAATTGTTTCATTACATTTCCGATTTTACATGTTTATCTGCTGAGAGAAATGAAAAGCAGAAAATACCAACATACCATTTGTTTTATACTATGTTGGTATATACATATTGTCATCAAGAGAGTCACTTTTCCAGATTAATAGTTATCAATTCATATGTTTAGCGCCACTGTAGTCTGTTTGCGTAAAATTGGAACAGATGTAACGCCATGATGAATAATGTTAAAACTGATATAAAAACATATTACTTTTTAAACCCATACCGACTCCCATGATATTTTAATGGTTATATGACGTTAGACATATGGTTAAGGACCACACTTATATTGAGAGAGGAAACCCGCTGTCGCCACTTCATGAACTACTCTTTTGAATTAGGATAGTACACACTACTTTAAGATTTTAAAGACGTAGAACTAACTACCTGCTCCTAGGCGATGACCAGATCACCAATGCCATACCATTCAATGAAAAAAACGAATGGTCGAATCTATCACTCCGTGACGTACAAGATAACCTGAAATTGACTTGTCTATGGCGCACAAGTTAACTATAAGCGCAAGGGCCGTAAATAGGTTTTTGTTGGAAAATGCATTTAAATTTATTGTAAAACGTTTTTTTCAGGATCTGTAAGAAATAGATTACAACATTCGTTACCATTATATGCTACTTATCTTACAACTCGTTGTTTAAAAACGTAGTATACCACTGACTTTCACTTGTTAGACACGTTTAAAACAACACGTAAGATACACAATACCTTACAGTCACTCGTGTAGTATTCTCTGTGTCTTGAATTGTATTACATATTTGTTTTCCAGAGAGAGGTGTGGAGTATATCAAGATTTAGACAGTCAAGAGTGGATCTTGTGTTTCTACCACAATAAGATCGAAACTTTGAGAGGGAGACTAATAGAAAAGGAAAAGGAGAAAAAGAAACTAAAAATGGAGGTTGGGGAACATATTCTGCAGCAATCAGTTCTTTAGGGTGGGGGAAGCATATCCAACAGCACTCAGTTCTGCATAAGTGGAGGGGGGGGGGGGGGACCTCCATGTTGTCACATGGCTCGATTTTAAGGGCGGCGGCCATGCGGCAAACTGCATGTCAGTAGTTGGTCATCATACTCGTAGACTGATGGAAAGACATAGTGAAGTTTTCTGTCCAGCTCGTTTTAATCAAACGTCTCCATAATGTTTTCCCAAATGTGAAGATTTTACCCCTTCCTGACAAAAGTTGTCAAATGCTGCATTTTTTAAATATGAATATCCTGTAACAAACTCCCACCCCACACTCCCCAATCTTAGTGTGTTTTAGCTCCATCTCCCTCTTTAGGTGACATATCCGATTATTACTATTAATTAGTAAAATTTTATTTACTTAAAGTAAAGTAGGACTACTGGATTTTTAATCGTGGCTAGTAAAATTCTTAAATTACTGATCCCATGGCTAGTGAATTTGATAAAGATTCTAGAATCCCTGCTATATTGCATATCTGTTTATTGTCTCGCCTCTACGACGTGGACACGTGACGTGTTACGTTTCCGGCAACGGTGGGGGCTTTAACTGTTGCATTAAAGATCCATAACTAGCTTTGTTTCTCATAAACTGTAAGTCCTAGAGCAATCAAACTTGCTTTGTTTGTCATAAACTGTAAGTCCTAGATCAATGAAACTTGGTTCGTGGTTGCACCTATGAATGTTTATCACAGTGCATGTGAAACAAATTTAAAATTAACTAATGGAACAGTTTTTAATTAAAATACTTTTGCTTAAGCTTACAGTTGAAGTTTTGTGTTTCGCTCCAAACAACAAGTCCTAGATGGTAGGTAATAAAAACCTGTTTTGAGTTAATAAACTACATGTAAATTAAGTAAGTTTAATCTTATGTTTCAGACTGATGAGGGGAGGCGCAAGACCAAGAATGGAGGAAAAAGGAGAAGTTTGTTTGAGAGAACTTTTCGGATAATTAGAGATTTATTTATCAAGAAAAACCCCACAAAATAGGTGAAATAGGGCGATATGACTCCTCCCTGTAGAAATGGAGAACTTATACTATTGGGGATTGCCATTTTATTTTTGCATTAGAAGACCTACTTCACAAAATTTTATTTTCCTATGTTTCTTGGATGGTATTACTTGTTTTTAGTGTACGGGGCTAAGGTGTTGTTTCTTTTCCAACGTTTCTTGGATGGTATTACTTGTTTTTAGTGTACAGGGCTAAGGTGTTGTTTCTTTTCCAACGTTTCTTGGATGGTATTACTTGTTTTACTGTACAGGGCTAAGGTGTTGTTTGTTTTCCAATGTTTCTTGGATGGTATTACTTGTTTATAATGTACAGGGCTAAGGTGTTGTTTCTTTTCCAACGTTTCTTGGATGGTATTACTTGTTTTTACTGTACAGGGCTAAGGTGTTGTTTGTTTTCCAATGTTTCTTGAATAGTATTACTTGTTTTTAGTGTACAGGGCTAAGGTGTTGTTTGTTTTCCAATGTTTCTTTGATGGTATTACTTGTTTTAGTGTACAGAGCTAAGGTGTTGTTTGTTTTCCAATGTTTCTTGGATGGTATTACTTGTTTATAATGTACAGGGCTAAGGTGTTGTTTCTTTTCCAACGTTTCTTGGATGGTATTACTTGTTTTTAGTGTACGGGGCTAAGGTGTTGTTTCTTTTCCGTTTCTTGGATGGTATTACTTGTTTTTACTGTATGGGGCCAAGGTGTTGTTTGTTTTCCAACGTTTCTTGGATGGTATTACTTGTTTTAGTGTACAGGGCTAAGGTGTTGTTTGTCTTTCCACGTTTCTTGGATGGTATTATTTGTTTTTACTGTACGGGGCCAAGGTGTTGTTTGTTTTCCAACATTTCTTGGATGGCATTACTTGTTTTTAGTGTACAGGGCTAATGTGTAGTTTGTTTTCCAACGTTTCTTGGATGGCATTACTTGTTTTTAGTGTACGGGGCCAAGGTGTTGTTTGTTTTTCAATGTTTCTTTGATGGTATTACTTGTTTTTAGTGTAGTGCTAAGATGTTGTTTGTTTTCCAGTGTTTCTTTGATGGCATTACTTGTTTTTAGTGTACAGGGCTAACGTGTTGTTTGTTTTTCAATGTTTCTTGAATAGTATTACTTGTTTTTTGTGTACAGGACATTAGGAGGTGTTTGTTTTCCAATGTTTCTTGAATAATATTACCTGATTTTAGTGTACAGGGCTAAGGTGTTGTTTGTTTTTCAATGTTCCTTGAATAGTATTACTTGTTTTTAGTGTACAGGGCTAATGTGTCGTTAGCTTTCCAATGTTTCTTGAATATTATTACTTGTTTTTAGTGTACAGGGCTAAGGTGTTGTTTGTTTTCCAATGTTTCTTGAATAATATTACTTGTTTTTAGTGTACAGGGCTAAGGTGTTGTTTGTTTTCCAATGTTTCTTGAATAATATTACCTGATTTTAGTGTACAGGGCTAAGGTGTTGTTTGTTGTCCAATATTTCTTGGATGGTATTACTTGTTTTTAGTGTACAGGGCTAAGGTGTTGTTTCTTTTCCAATATTTCTTGGATGGTATTACTTGTTTTTAGTGTACAGGGCTAAGGTGTTGTTTGTTTTTCAATGTTTCTTGGATGGTATTACTTGTTTTTAGTGTACAGGGCTAAGGTGTTGTTTCTTTTCCAATATTTCTTGGATGGTATTACTTGTTTTTAGTGTACAGGGCTAAGGTGTTGTTTGTTTTCCAATGTTTCTTGAATATTATTACTTGTTTTTAGTGTACAGGGCTAATGTGTTGTTAGCTTTCCAATGTTTCTTGAATAATATTGATTTTAGTGTACAGGGCTAAGGTGTTGTTTGTTTTTCAATGTTTCTTGAATAATATTACTTGTTTTTAGTGTACAGGGCTAAGGTGTTTTTTGTTTTCCAGTGTTTCTTGGATGGTATTACTTGTTTTTAGTGTACAGGGCTGAGGTGTTGTTTGTTTTCCAATGTTTCTTGGATGGTATTACTTGTTTTTAGTGTACAGGGCTGAGGTGTTGTTTGTTTTCCAACGTTTCTTGGATGGTATTACTTGTTTTCCAATGTTTCTTGGATGGTATTACTTGTTTTTAGTGTACAGGGCTGAGGTGTTGTTTGTTTTCCAATGTTTCTTGGATGGTATTACTTGTTTTTAGTGTACAGGGCTAAGGTGTTGTTAGCTTTCCAATGTTTTTTGAATATTATTACTTGTTTTTAGTGTACAGGGCTAAGGTGTTTTTTGTTTTCCAGTGTTTCTTGGATGGTATTACTTGTTTTTAGTGTACAGGGCTGAGGTGTTGTTTGTTTTCCAATGTTTCTTGGATGGTATTACTTGTTTTTAGTGTACAGGGCTGAGGTGTTGTTTGTTTTCCAATGTTTCTTGGATGGTATTACTTGTTTTCCAATGTTTCTTGGATGGTATTACTTGTTTTTAGTGTACAGGGCTGAGGTGTTGTTTGTTTTCCAATGTTTCTTGGATGGTATTACTTGTTTTTAGTGTACAGGGCTAAGGTGTTGTTAGCTTTCCAATGTTTTTTTAATATTATTACTTGTTTTTAGTGTACAGGGCTAATGTGTTGTTTGTTTTCCAATGTTTCTTGGATGGTATTACTTGTTTTAGTGTACAGGGCTAATGTGTTGTTTGTTTTCCAATGTTTCTTGGATGGTATTACTTGTTTTTAGTGTACGGGGCTGAGGTGTTGTTTGTTTTCCAACGTTTCTTGGATGGTATTACTTGTTTTTAGTGTACAGGGCTAATGTGTTGCTTGTTTTCCAACGTTTCTTGAATGGTATTACTTGTTTTTAGTGTACAGGGCTAATGTGTTGTTTGTTTTCCAACGTTTCTTGGATGGTATTACTTGTTTTTAGTGTACAGGGCTAATGTGTACAGGGCTAATGTGTTGTTTGTTTCCAACGTTTCTTGCATGGTATTACTTGTTTTTAGTGTACAGGGCTAATGTGTTGTTTGTTTTCCAACGTTTCTTGCATGGTATTACTTGTTTTTAGTGTACAGGGCTAACGTGTTGTTTGTTTTCCAACGTTTCTTGAATGGTATTACTTGTTTTTAGTGTACAGGGCTAAGGTGTTGTTTGTTTTCCAATGTTTCATGAATAGTATGACTTGTTTTTAGTGTACAGGGCTAAGGTGTTGTTTGTTTTTCAATGTTTCTTGAATAGTATTACTTGTTTTTAGTGTACAGGACATTAGGAGGTGTTTATTTTCCAATGTTTCTTGAATAATATTACCTGATTTTAGTGTACAGGGAAGGAACAGGCAACCAAACGACGTTCACAGACTGGTTTTCAGTAGAGCCGGTTTTCGAATGTGTAATATTGGACGTTGGTGCTGAGCATCGCTGGTCCAACGCAAACTGCACCCATCATCCCTTGCCTGAAGGCTTTGTGAACTCACAGTACCATTAAGCAACTTTGGCTAAATGAAGAAAACACTTACTAACCAAACAAATCGAATTAGTAAGTCTTGAAGACTTTGTGAAATCACCGTGCAAAAATATATGGGCAGAGAGCATTTGGTTTTGGTGTTACTTTACTGAAAACAATATTCCCTTCTGCATATTTTCGCTAAAGATTAAATACTTTATAAAATAAAGTACATCATGAATGTATACTGAAATAAAATTGGTGTTACACAAAGAGATTACAAAATATGTTGTTATATTTTATTATGAGTAACGTTTATATATACATTTGTGTGTATATATATATATATATATATATATATATATATATATATATATATATATATATATATATATATAATCTGCAAGATATTCCTTCCAAAATTTGACAAGTACTGATCTTGTCTTTGTTATATTTGCGGAATTATATATATATATATATATATATATATATATATATATATATATATATATATATAAACTGCTAATTGTAACGTAAACAACCACACACTTGTGACAAAACGCTATGCTGTCCTTCAACAAAAATGCAACGACATTATCATATTGAGTTGAATTCAGTACTCGTCAAATGTTGTAAGTAATATTTCGCAGATATAGAAACGTATATGATACGTGTACATCAAAACGCAGTTGGGTTCCGCGTTCCCTGGATTTTATGTTGGAAATAAAGAATGGAAAAGAAAGAGAATATTTTATTTAATGACGCACTCAACACATTTTATTTACGGTTAAATGGCGTCAGACCTAATGGTTAAGGACCACACAGGTATTGAGAGAGGAAACCCGCTGTCGACACTAAATTTCGATTAGCAGCAAGGGATATTTGATATGCACCATCCCACAGATAAGATAATACATACCACGACCTTTGTCACACCAATTGTGGAGCTTGGCTGGAACGAGAAATAGCCCAATGGGTCCACCAACGGCGATCGATCCTAGACCGACCACACACTAAGCGAACACTTTACCACTGGCCTACGCCCCGCCCCACAAAGAAAAAATGCAGTTGGAGTTAAACCGTAAACGTGTATATACATTCCACTGACCAAGCCTGAAAATAATAGATTTTGTATTAATTACCTTAAAGATACTGGTATATGCTGGTAATATGAGATGCAGATAGCACATTATTTTTCATTCTACCAGGATTTCCTCGGCTGAGCCTTTCTTTAACAGTTTTCTGGTGTCCGTCCGTTATTCGTCAACTCCTTTTTTATGTCTTCTCCTTCCGTTTTGATTGGATATTTATGAAACTACCTACTTTGTTTTTTGTTTTGACAAAATCCCAAAACTAGTAGGGGATATTTATAAACTTTTCAGTTTGTATTGAATGTTAAAAAAATCTAAAGTTACATTTGACAATGAAACGTTTAACATGTATTTTCTCATAGCGTTTTGATTGAGTATTTTTGAAAGTTAACACAGATTCTCTGAGACAGTCTGCACAAAATAACAGTTGTATAGTTTTGGTTGAACATATCTGTAACTCGAGACAGGGATTCTCTGGGACAGTCTGCACAAAATAACAGTTGTATAGTTTTGGTTGAACATATCTGTAACTCGAGACAGGGATTCTCTGAGACAGTCTACACAAAATAACAGTTGTATAGTTTTGGTTGAACATATCTGTAACTCGAGACAGGGATTCTCTGAGACAGTCTGCACAAAATAACAGTTGTATAGTTTTGGTTGAACATATCTGAAACTCGAGACGGGGATTCTCCGAGACAGTCTGCACAAAATAACAGAGTTGTATAGTTTTTGTTGAACATATCTGAAACTCGAGACGGGGATTCTCCGAGACAGTCTGCACAAAACAACAGTTGTATAGTTTTGGTTGAACATATCTGAAACTCGAGACAGGGATTCTCTGGGACAGTCTACACAAAATAATCTAACTCCTAGAGAGGCGTGGTAACCATGTTAACCAAGATGAGTGAGCAGTATGTGGACGTCTGGGGTTCGAATCCCAGTTCTGCTCACTACCTCACACAACCAAAACGTCACCACCGTTGAGCTAAAACAAAGAGAATTATTTTAAATAATTTACCATGCAAATGGTATCCAAGGCTGTCACAGGGGCGGGACGTAGCCCAGTGGTACAGCGCTCGCTTGAAGCGCGGTCGGTGTGAGATCGATCCCCGTCGGTGGCCCCATTGCGCTATTTCTCGTTCCAGCCAGTGCACCATGACTGGTATATCAATATATACTGACGGTAAAAACAAACGCAAGTGTCTTTTTTTTGGTGGTAAATATTTCAAATGTTTTATTGATGATTATTTCATTGTTTGCATTTTTAGGTTACGTCTCATTACTGAATAAATGTGAACAAGTTTTGTTGTGTTATCACAGACAGCGTTTGCATGGATAACGTTGAAATTGGGTACCCTACGTCATTTCCTGTTCCAAATCAATAGCGTGTGTGCCCATCCGGGGGGCTGCATTCGCTGCTCTAACTCTCCTTACAATTAACCCAATCAATTTATGTTTTGTGGAATGTTATTCCACTAATGAAAAATGGCCTGAGTGAGCTGAGCGATGTTGTTTACGATGTTGCCGCGCTTCCTGACCCTCCTGTCCAGCCCGTCCCACAAATGCTCGATGGGATTCAAATCTGGACTGTAAGGTGTCCAATCGAGCACTGGGACATTGTTTTGGTTGAGGAAGTTAAGACAACACCTGATTTGGTACATGTTGGGTTTGGGTGTAAGTTGCGGATCAACGCAGGGACGTCGTGGCCTTTTAAGTTGAACTCCCGCAACCGATAGTGCACACACTGCCTACAACCTGACTCGCCGTCTTCGTAGCCACCTGACCGGCCTCGGTGGCGTCGTGGTTAGGCCATCGGTCTACAGACTGATAGGTACTGGGTTCGGATCCCAGTCGAGGCATGGGATTTTTAATCCAGATAGCGACTCCAAACCCTGAGTGAGTGCTCCGCAAGGCTAAATGGGTAGGTGTAAACCACTTGCACCGACCAGTGATCCATAACTGGTTCAACAAAGGCCATGGTTTGTGCTATCCTGTCTGTGGCAAGCGCAAATAAAAGATCCCTTACTGCCTGTCAAAGAGTAACCTATGTGGCGACAACGGGTTTCCTCTGAAAATCAGTGTCAGAATGACCATATGTTTGGCGTCCAATAGCCGATGATAAGATAACAAATCAATGTGCTCTAGTGGCGTCGTTAAATAAAACAAACTTTACTCTTTTTTTCGTAAAAATAGGGAGGTATACGAGACGTCTGTCTCCATCTTCACGTGGCAACGTAACGCGCGGACGGCCGCCCCTGGGACTGTCAGCTAATCTTCCTATAGCTCTGAGACGCCAAAATAAACGAGCTATCGGAATCGGAACTATTTTCTCGTGCCCCTATCCAGAACGGTTCAGGCACGCCCACCATGGATCCATGTTCTGGCATCGCCAGTCCACGGTTCCATGGCGGGAGCTATCGTTGACTCGTGTAGCCCAAATTGCTGGGCGATGCGACGTTTTCATTGCCTCTGCATAATTAGAACAATAGCCTATTAACTTGTAACATTCTCGGCATTTTGCTTTCCAGTTGTGTTGAAATGAAATGTTGTGCACTCGATGTGTACTGTTCAAAGCTTCGATTTGGTCCATAGCACGTGGCAGTGGCCCGGATGCCCGTTTTCTTGACAAATCGGTAAAAAGCATGCAGCTTCACGCGTGCTCATGATTGACCTAATTTTAAGCAAATATTCTTTAGGCAGTACAAAGAAAGAAATGTTTTATTTAACGACGCACTCAACACATTTTATTTACGGTTATACGGCGTCAGTCACATGGTTAAGGACCACACAGATTTTGAGAGGAAACCCGCTGTCGCCACTACATGGGCTACTCTTTCCGATTAGCAGCAAGGGATCTTTTATTTGCGTTTCCTACAGACAGGATAGCACAAACCATGGCCTTTGTTGAACCAGTTATAGATCACTGGTTGGTGCAAGTGGTTTACACCTACCCATTGAGCCTTGCGGAGCACTCACTCAGGGTTTGGAGTCGGTATCTGGATTAAAAATCCCATCCCTCGACTGGGATCCGAACCCAGTACCTACCAGCCTGTAGACCGGTGGCCCAACCACGACGCCACCGAGGCCGGTTAAGACAGTACAATGAGGTAGCTATGTGTCAAATGTTGCTACATTTGGTATACAGATAAAACAGTTATATTACCAAAACTGAACTTCCGTTGTTGTTTTTTCCGTCAGTATATATATGCACATAGTCAAACCTGTCCTAGTGGCCACCTGTGATCAGCGACCACCTGTCTCAAACGTCCACTGTCCCTCATCCCAAACGATTTATAATGTAAATGCACCTGCAATAAGCGGTTATCTGTCTGTGCGGCCACCTAAATCGGATCCCAGATTGCTAAAATACCTGTAATAAGCTGCCACACAGTAAATGTTTACTTGACTTGACTAGGTATTTTGTGTACATATACCTCTGTGGTTTCGGACACGTCTATCCCGAGTCCGCATTTCTGTACTTTCATTCGGTTTTTGGTTCCAACGGGAGAGGTCCATTCAGCCATTCTGAAGATTAAATTAACGCCTCGAGCTTTTAAAATTATTTTTATACCACTTGGACAAGAGCAAGTCATTAGCCACTGTATTTTCATTGTTATTTTCTTGCAGGCTCCGTTCAGGGATTGAGAATTTCTAAATTAGTGCTTACTATTGCGTCCTCTGACCGTCCTTTGCACCAAGATAATAATGGCCGCTCTTTGTCTATTTTGAGTATTCTATTGCATTTTTAAAACAGTGTATTAACTCCTAACTATTGTTTTGTAGTAGTGCCAGCTACTATCTAAGACAGTATTAATTGTTATACTGTAATTATAATAACTTATAAGTAAATAATTCTACTCGGAAGATCATTTAAAACTAAAAAATACAAATAAATATAAACAACAACTTGACCTCCTTTCCGCCATGACAGCCGCCACGTTGGAGTCAGCCCTCGACATGTCCGAAATAAAAGACAACAATGATTTAAACAGTTCTCCTACCGTAGATAAACTAGATTTAGTTTTAAGCAATAAGACAACATCTACTAAAACTCCCGATAAACAACTTGATTGGGACCATGCCTTCGGCACCCCCATGATGGAAAAAAAACCATATGACGCCTCTACTCCCTAGACGTACGGCTCGGATAACCCCATACCCCCCCCCCCCCCCCCCCCCCCCCATTCCGGACCGAAGTCAGAGACATTATGGCTGACATGTTAACAAAACTTCCTCTATCAGATATTGATGAGATCCCCTCAGATGAATCTTTTCCGGATTCCCCCCCCCCCCCCCCCGGGAGAACAACATCGCCAGAGGTACCGCTGACCTTAACAATAAAATATGTAAAAGCGATGAGGACTCCGAGACCTCTGCTTGTTCCACCGATCTAGTCATCCACTTGGAAGAAGAAGACCGCCCAGAAGAACCCCTCCCAGAAATAAAAATGTGTCCCAACCCAACTACTGACTCTGTTTTTGTTGGCGAGGTAAGCGCCAAAACACAACAAGACGCAAAAAACGCCAGTGGGTCACCAACATCACCAACACCTCCAACCAAGACGGTCAAGAAAAAGATTCTCCCCCCCACGCCGCACCACGATGGCCTGAGAAAGAGAAGGGTGTCAGAGGAGGTGACCCACTCAACAACAACAGATGAAGAAGTGGGTAAGTATAATGTCACTACTGCCAATCGTTACCGACTTTTGGCAGATGATATATATGAAAAATACACCGGCGATGAAACAGCAAAAAAAAGTAAAATCTTTGTTAAACCCCCCCACTTCCCCTCCCCCACCCCCCATCACAGGAATTAGACACGTCTTTTTCGCTGGTAAAAACCCAACCAGATATGAATATTTCTTTCTACAAGAATCCATTAACTCTATCCTGACCGATGCCTCCTTCAGTCTTGAAACCTCTCTCTTTTTTTTCACCAGGCTCATGGATGGAAGAGTATTCATCCATTCTAAAACAGAAACCCCCCTACTCAAGCTGGGTAGTTATTTCTATCTCCGCCCCGATCCCAACTCTAGTGTTAGCGTAGAAATCTTGTTCGAGACTATCTACAAAGAACCCATAGATACCAATAGGAGCCTGGACCATACCCCCACCCCCACCCCCTCTTACTCCCAACTAGGCTATACCCAAGACCCCCAACTAAGCTCTATCCCCCCCAATAACGTCAACAACATTCATTCATAAAAATATTAACGATGCATATATACCACGAAGGTTTCACGCACGCCTGTCCTGGGCTTAATCTCTGGCCTTTGCCAGTGACTAAGTCCAGGACAAGGGGGGGGGGGGGTTGAGTTTGAAGTGGGCGGAATTTGGAATAAGTATTTAGTAGCGTCCAGCGACTGCGATGACCGACTAGTAGACACCGAAAATGGGCCGTGTTCTGACTGGCTGAATTTCGAGTCCTTCGGGTCTAACTAAAAAACCTAAGTCTACGGAGAATACCTGCACCTAACATCATGTCCGGACTAAGAATTTAAACCCAAAAATAAGTTTGACTGCTCGGCCGAAAAGGTTTTAAGGTGATTTGAGCAATTGAACGGGCGCCAAAGTAAAATGCGTTGGACTATTTATAAAAAAAATAAACATAAGAATTTGGAAGCTCGATCGAAAAATGTTTAAAGTCCAACTAAGCCCAAAAAGGAGGTTACCTGTCCTAGTTAAGGTTGGCGCAGCAGGACTCATGGCGAGTTGATGGACTGTTCAGGCTTGAAGTTGGGGAGTCCTTCAGTCAAGACCTGGATGTTGCGGTCGATGGCTCCTGGGTAGATGTCTCGTAGAACCATCTTTAAGATGCGGTGTATGGTCCCATTTGACATCGATGGCATCAGGAGCCCCTGCCTGTACAGTCCTTCCTGCTGGGCTGTCACGTAGAGTTTGTCGGAGTTTAGGGCACCTTGTAGCTGGTACTTCCCTTGTCCGGTTGGAAGTTGGTGCCAGTGATTGTCGTTCCAAGGTCCCTTTAGGTGTTTGTTATCGGTGAAGTCACCGATAACCGCCCCTGTGTACTTGGTTGGCAGTTTGTCGCAAACGAGAATCCAATCGGGTTCATCAGACGTCTTCGGTATGGTGGTCGATGACATCTTCCTCCTCTTGAATTCTCGCTGGTCTGCCGCCGTGTCTACAACATCAACTACCGGAGGTGGTGGTGGGCTTACCGGTGGGTCATGAGTGACCACGTGGCCCGTGTCCATCTTTGGCGGTTCCTCGACAGAAGGGACCGCCACTGTCAGTGGAGCCGACAGCTTTGGTCCCCCCTGGACGGTTCCTGGCGGGTGCTTCGGTCCAGTTGGTCGAGGTTGCGCAGACTGAACCGCAGACGGTCGCCGAGTCACCATTGTGCTCGATCTTGTACTTGGACAAAGGCCCAAGCGATCGCAACACAGCCCCTAGGGTGGGGGGTGGGGGTGGGGGTGGGGGGAGAGTAATCTCCACGTTCTCTAAACACAACTTCATCTTACGAGAGTCAGTGCAGAAGCCACGTCAACAACAATCTATCACCATCTTTTCTATACGGTTCCGTTCAGGTCCGCACGCCCCCAACAGACGTCAACATGATACATTCCCAGTTTCAAATATGCAGCCTATCCAACTAGGACTTCTGCACTGACTCTCGTACGATGAAGTTGTGTTTGGAGAACGTGGAGATTACTCTCCCCCCCACCCTAGGGGCTGTGCTGCGATCGCTTGGGCCATTGTCCAAATATCGGATCGAGCACAATGGCGACTCGGCGACCGTCACGCTTATTTACGGTAGTGACAGGAAGAACCGCGCACCTAGCAGAAGACGGAGGAGGCGACCCAAGACTTCGCAGGGGGGACCAAAATTGGCGGCTCAACCGCCAGGGGCGGTCCCACCTGTTCCAAAGAGGAGGACGGGATTAGAAGTGGCGCAGGGTGATTCAAACTCGGTGGCTAAACCACCGGGGGCGGTTCAGTCTGCGCAGCCTAAATCACCAACTCGGCCGAAGCACTCGCCAGGAACCATCCAGGGGGGATCAAAGCTGTCAGCTCCACTGATTTTTTTACTAATTGCTATTTTCAAAATTCTGCCCATTTTCAACCACCACCCCCTCCCCCCTCCATCCCGAGTCAGGCCACCGATCTTATCGGAGGTCGGACTCGGGATGGGCATGTTCGAAACCCTAGTGGTATATGGGCACGTTAAACTAGTTATCATCATCATCATCAACATGATAACACTGGGTACCGTCAGTCGATTCTCAGTCGATTCTTGCATTCTGTACTTTTCACATGGGGGGGCTCATTGCTAGCTACGGAGTGCTCTTGGAATACCGCATCACGTACACCGGGCCACGGGAAACCGTGACCTTGGTGTACGGCGATCCAGTGAAGAAACCACCCAGGAGGAGGAGGAGGAGGAAGACGGACGCGCCAGGGGCGGACCGGGGGAGGCAAAAACCGGTAGCTCAACTACCGACGGCGATTTCCCCCGTTGTTCACCCCCAGCACCGGTCAACACCAGCGAGGCCAGATGTTCCAGCTCTGCCGGATCCAGCTGTCGACTCGCTAGTGGCGGACTCGGACCTGAACCAGGCCCTGATGGAATCGCCCCCCACAACTCCCAAGACTTCAGCCCCCGGGATTCCAGGGTTGCCACCTCCGCCTAGGAAGAGTGCCGCTGTAGAGTCCCAGGCCTGTCTTGTGGCCGTTGGAAAACGGAAGGCGATTGTGTCTCCAGGCGACCAACCAGCCAAGCCAAGTCCGCCGACACCTACTTCACCTCCAACAGAAGATCCGCTCTCTGGACAGCCTTGGTCACTGCAGGCAGGCAAACTACCAGCTCGCTACTCGAGGCTGGTCAAGATCAACATTGGGGATGTTCGCCAGCTACTTTGTGAGCCACACCAGGACACATACGAACCTCTGCCACAAACGAAAGGAGAGTACTCGGTGCGCAGGATCACGATGAAAGATGGGCGTGGTATTTGTTTTACCGTTCGCCGGAGGGGAATTTTCCACCAAGGGATGCTTCTCGATGAAATGGACAACCCGACCATCCACCGCGTCATTAAGACCGTTGCCGGGGAAGACTACCATCCGATCACCGAGATCATCGCCAAGTCCACACACCGGCACGCCCTCCACCATCTGGATTCGTCCCTGTTCATCGCCTCTACTTGACGACATCCCCGCTAACAACCTTACCTAGGACAGGTACCAACCTCCTTTTTGGCCTAGTTAGACTTTAAACGTTTTAGAAGCAGTTCAAAATTCTTATGTTTATTTTTTTATAAATAGTCTAACGCATTTTATTTTGGCGCCTGATCAATTGCTTAAAATCACCTTAAAAACCTTTTGGCCGAGCAGTCTTAACTATTTTGGGTTAAATTTTAGAGTCCGGACATGTATTTGGATGCAGTTACTCTTTGTAGACTTAGTAAAATACAGGCTTCACCGAGAAATCGAAATTCAGCCAATCAGAGCACGGCTCCCACTCAGTGTACTTCAAGTTAGACTTTAAACGTTTTGGAAGCAGTTCAAAATTCTTATGTTTTTTTTTTTATAAATAGTCTAACGCATTTTATTTTGGCGCCCGATCAATTGCTTAAAATCACCTTAAAAACCTTTTGGCCGAGCAGTCTTAACTATTTTGGGTCAAATTTTAGAGTCCAGACATGTTTTTGGTGGCAGTTACTCTTTGTAGACTTAGGTAAAAAACAGGCTTCACCGAGGAATCGAAATTCAGCCAATCAGAACACGGCTCCCACTCGGTGTTACTTCAAGTTTGCGAAGTGTCTGCTATTTGGTCCGCGCTCGCGTTGACTATACTAAATGGCTTTTTTCCAAACTCCGCCCACCTCAAACTTACTCCCCCCCACCCCCCCCTGCTCCGGAGTTAGTCACTGGCGAAGTCAGAGGCTAAATCCGTAGTGGGCGTGCCTGAACCTTCGTGGATAGGGGCACGTTAAACGAGTTTCCAGTCCAGTCGATTCTTGCACTCTCAAAATGGCTAGCGATGAAGCAAGACGTGTGTGCCTGCTCTCTTGAGTTACCCCCCCCCCCCCCCCCCCTGGGGGGACTCATTGCCAGTTATGGAGTGCTTCTAGAATACCGCCTCACGTACACCGGGCCACGGGTAATCGTGACCTTGGTGTACGGTGACCCGGTAAGGAAACCAACCAGGAGGAGAAGAAGGAGAAAGACGGACGCGCCAGGGGCGGACCGGGGGAGGTCAAAACCGGCAGCTCAACTGCCGGCAGCGGCCTCTTCCGTTGTGCACCCCCAGCACCGATCAACACCGACGAGACCAGCGGATCCAGCCCAGCCGGACCCAGCCGTCGACTCGCCAGGGGCGGAACTCAACCAAGCAGTGATGGAATCGCCCCCATCAACTCCAGAGACTTCAGCCCCCGGGACTCCTGCGATGCCACCTCCGCCTCGGAAGAGTGCCGCAGTCGAGTCCCAGGCCCGACCTGTGGTCGTTGCCAAGCGTAAGGCAATTGCATCTCCAGGCGACCAACCAGCCAAGCCAAGTTCGCCGACACAACCGCCGAATCCTGCTACGGAAACTGAGGAGCAGTGGTCACTCAAGGCCAGCAAACTATCAACGCGCTACTCCCAGTTAACCAAGACCAACATTGAGGACGTCCGGCAGCTATTCACGCAACCTAAGCACGAGGCCTTTAGACCGTTACCAGCAAGCCCGTCAGAGGGAGACTTCTGTGTCCACAGCGTCACAATGTGGACTCTGTTTCACCGTACGCCGGAAAGGGATCTACAATCAAGGACTGCTACTCCCAGAAATGGATAACCCGACCCTCCATCGAGCCATCAAAATCATAGCCGGGAAAGAGTATCGAGCACTAGCCAAGTCGATAGCAGGATCCACATACCGGCCAGCCATCCCGCATTTCGACGTAACGAACTTCATCGGCTCGCCGTGACGTCCTCCCCTTTGCCAACCTCCTTTGCCTCCGTGAGTATGGACTTTACTGACTTTAATTTTTTAGGCCGTCATTTCAAAAACTTTGTTTATTTTTTTGTAAACAGTCGGTAAACCTTTATTTTCGGCAGTCCGTCTAAATTGCTCAAAATCACCTTAAAACCTTTTCGGCCGAGCAGTCATAAACCTTTTGGTTTTAATTTAGAGTCCAGACATGTTTTTGGATGCAGTTACTCTTTGTAGACTTAGGTAAATTACAGGCTTCACCGAGGAATCGAAATTCAGCCAATCAGAGCACGGCTCCCACTCGGTGTTACTTCAAGTTTGCGAAGTGTCTACTATTCGGTCCGCGCTCGCGCCTGACCGCACTAAATGGCTTTTTTCCAAAACCTGCCCACTTCAAACTTATACCCCCCCCCCCCCCCCCCCCTCTGCTGCGGAGTTAGTCACTGGCGAAGTCAGAGGCTAAATCCGTAGTGGGCGTGCCTGAACCTCCGTGGATAGGGGCACGTTAATAGAATTTCCAGTCCAGTCCGGGTACCGTCCTATTACAGAATACTTGGCAACAGGCACGTACCGGCAAACCCTCCGGCAACTTGACGCTTTCTTGTTCATCCATTCTCCTTGACGACACCCCCTCTACCAACATCCGTTTCCTCCGTGAGTATGGACTATACTAGACTTTAATCTTTTAGGCCGTCATTTCAAAAACTTTGTTTATTTTTTTGTAAACAGTCGGTAAACCTTAATTTTCGGCAGTCCGTCTAAATTGCTCAAAATCACCTTAAAACCTTTTCGGCCGAGCAGTCATAAACCTTTTGGTTTTAATTTAGAGTCCAGACATGTTTTTGGATGCAGTTACTCTTTGTAGACTTAGGTAAATTACAGGCTTCACCGAGGAATCGAAATTCAGCCAATCAGAGCATGGCTCCCACTCGGTGTTACTTCAAGTTTGCGAAGTGTCTGCTATTCGGTCCGCGCTCGCGCCTGACCGCACTAAATGGCTTTTTTCCAAAACCTGCCCACTTCAAACTCAATCCCTCCCCCCCCCCCCCCCCCCCCGGAGTTGGTCACTGGCGATATCAGAGGCTAAGTCCGTAGTGGGCGTGCCTGAACCTTTTTGGATAGGGGCACGTTAATAGGATTCTGATTCCGATTCCGGGTAAACCCGATCGAATTTCCGACCCGCGGTCTCTAGCCAACTCCCAGGCCACTCGGCGGTCTCCGATACCTTCCGAAGCGGGTTCGGAGACGGCCGGGAGGCCTCTACACAGTACATTCCCAGTCTGGAGCTCCACGCGGTAAGACGTGTTTGTTTCGCTTGTGCACACTGCACGTGCTTTCGTGTGCTCGACTTGGGGGTCCTTCATTTCGTTGTTTTTGTCAGCGAAATGAAGTTATCTACTGGGATGTATGCGGCCATTGGAACTGATTGAACGCTGGAACGCTTCTCGTTTCGACAGTCTGCACCACCAGGTTGGATTCTTTTTCAGCGAGATTCCTCGCCTCGACGTTTTTCTCCGTCTGACTATGTTGACTTGTTTTTTCGTGACTCGTCTGACGGCCATTCTGCAGAACGCCACGGTTGTTCGCGTTTAGTCTCTACATGTCCGAGCCTGTCCTAGCAGCACTGGAAGATTGACTGCCCCACTCTAAGAAGAAATAGGAAGCGGGGTCGGCCCCTACTACTCTTTTTCTAGACTTTACATTGTTTTATAGTGATACCATCTCGTATCCTCCGGAGTCGGGCCCGTCTGCACCACTATACCAACCCATGACGACTGGACTATATCCTAGTCTGATACTCTACTCGTTCAGACGGATCCAGCTTCTCAAGATCTGTATTTCAGCACAGCACTACACCTTCAACGTCTATCGACTGTCAATCTAGGGGTTTTCTTGACGGGATGCAACCCATCTCGTCCCTTTAAGCTGTGCACCCAAACGGCCTTAACGAGGCCACTCGCGTGGACATATCGATCGGACTTTAAACGTTTAGATCTGCGTTCAAAATTTTATGTTGAAATTACTTCTTTTTTGTAATATTATTAAATAGTCCGATTCTCTCTTCTTTCTCTTATTTAATTTTGGACTGTCCTTCTAAAATGCTCCAAATTATATAAATATTCGGCCGAGCAGTCAATTCTTTTTTATTTTTGGCTTGTAACTTTTTTCTTTTTTTTCTTTAATCTATTAACTTTTTTACTAATTGCTATTTTCAAAATTCTGCCCATTTTCACCGCCCCCCCCCCCCCCCCTCCATCTCGAGTCAGGCCACCGATCTTATCGGAGGTCGGACTCGGGATGGGCGTGTTTGAAACCCTAGTGGTATATGGGCACGTTAAACTAGTTATCATCATCATCATCTACACAGTAAACTACCCTCTACGAACAAAGCCGAACCTCCAAGCAACAAACTAAAATCTGAACCTAGTGTTAGAGCGTCTGTCCCACCAACCCCAATCTCTCCCAAAAAAACCTGTGCGGCCCTTCCCAAAAAACCTACCCCGCCGGTTGCGGAGGGAATATGGGGGGACGAGCCGTGCGATATCTTCGGTCCCATAGCCACTGTCTCCCGTTCCAATTTTGTAACAGAATTCACTGAAGTTAAATTTAAAAAATCTAAACGTAGCCTTCAGTTCAACAATGTAAAGAAAAACCCAGCTCGAACAGACTTTTTGCAATCCCCAACCAAAAAATCCCCTCCCCGTAAACGCAAAATAGCTCTTAAATCAACATGTCCCGGGGGTGAACCATTAAAAAAAAAAACCCAATCATTCAATGCCTGAAGAGGAGTATCCCCCACTCCCACCCAAAACCCCTGGTCCCAATCCACTAACCAAGGGTACTCAATTACCCAATACTTTCTATAAAGGGGTGGAACCTGCTAAGGGCGGTTCTGGGATCGCCCCCCTTCATAGTGTGGGACCAACCGCACCACCCCAGTTTACTGTGGTCGGTAATAAAACCAATAAAGAAAATCAAAAAACCTCGGTAAACAATAGCTCTACTATACAAGATTTCACTTGCAGACGGCTGGTCAGGATGCCACCCGGACCGCTGTCTGCAGTGCAACTTCAAAACATTTTAATAAAAGAAAATCCAGATCTTGAAATTAAAAATGTAACTATATGGAGAAATGGCTATTGGGACGTCCTCTTAAAAAACAAAAACAACTGTGTGGACCTGATAATCTTCAGGTCCCAATCATACCCACTCTTATTGTTCAGACCAAAACCAATCAAATGTGCACAATGCCAGAGATGGGGACACAGCATCAAAAAATGTCGCTCTAGGGGGGACCCGGTTTGCTTTAGGTGTGGGGACAAGCACCCAAAACGGGGGACGGACAACCCATGTAACAACACACTAAAATGCGCTAACTGTAAGGGTCAGCACTATACACACAGTCGGGAGTGTCACCATCATCAGGAAGCCATACGGGTACTTAACTCTAAGCCAAGGGAGGAGTCCGTCCACCCGCCAAGGGGGGCTTACAACCCAGTCATGCAACATAGACACACACCGGCAACCGTCCCCCCCCCCCTTCTTAGAACAAATAACTTTAACGCTTGGAACGCCCTCCCAACCCCCCACCCCCCTTTAATGAGGAATAGAAATAACGGTCCAGACCAGCCCATAACAGCAGAACAGCTTCTGCGTGTTTTAACTGGGCTGTTCCTGGACGGTTCCCTGGGGGCTCCTGTCAAGGGGAACATAGATGAGGTAATTATCAAAATGGCTACACACTCAGCCTGTTTAGCCTTTTCACACCATCTCGGGATTACGATTAAAGATCCTAAAGTCCTATCAAATAGCTTTAATTGGTATGCACCGAGAATGACCAAACCAACTCTTGTCTCCACACCTAGTCACCATAATATAGACTAGATTAAACAAACTAATAGAGTTAAAAAATAGTATTGCTACAAACTAATTATGGGAGACAAGAGAACTAAAGTAACACCTAACTATTTAACTAAACTTAACAATAACAGTAACAATAACAAAAGTGTAAATAACAGTAATAATAATAATAACAATAATAACAACAGTACTAATAAACAAACTAAAAGTAAAATAGATAAATTTAAAGGTTTGGCCATTCTCCAGTGGAATGCTAAAGGTATTAAATCAATGAACCATGGAGACGAATTAAAAAAATTCGTTATAGACGCTAAACCGGCCTTAGGTGTCATCTGCATACAAGAAACCTGGCTAACTTCTGGTAATCAAGATAAAGTTAAAAATAAAAAATATTTTACTAATTTTAATATTCCAGGGTATTTCGGGGTTTTTTATAATAATTTTTCCACTAGAGGAGGCATAGCTACCTTCGTCAGGAATGACCTGTCCTACTCCCGCATCCCGCTCAAGGAGACCAACAACAATATTGAGGTCTTGGGCATTACAGTGTATGGCGGAATCGAGAATGTAGATATTTATAATTTCTATGTCCACCCAGGTAGTCACCATAACAAACTCACTATTAATAACTACCTGGACTCTATTTCCAAAATACAAACTAATAAGTTAATTATTTTAGGAGATTTTAATTGTCGTAACTCTCTATGGGGAGCACCTACTAATGATAAACAAGGGCTTATTGTGGAACAATTTATGGAAACTGTTAAAACTGTGTCTAAATGATGGGTCGCCCACCTTTTATTCTGAATCCTACCATTCCTGGACCTGGCTAGACCTCACTATGGTCTCAGATGGGATGGCGTCCAAATGTGAGTGGCGGGTCAGTAATGATTTTAATAGCGACCACCTCCCTATCATTACACATTATAATTTAAATGGGACATGGAGGGAAATACTTAAAGTTAAAGAAAAGTGGAATTTTAATAAAGCAGATTGGCCAGGTTTCTACCAATTGTGTTTGAATCTTAGGCCGGAGTATATTAGAAACAATGACATAGATATTTTTAATAAGAATTTGATTGATAATATAATAATAGCAAACAAAACTATCCCAATTTCAAATGCTAAAGTTAAATATAACTCAGTACCCTGGTGGAATGATAATCTTGCTAAAATTATTAAATATAGAAACAAAATGCGTAAAAATTACCAGAAAGACAAAACTCAAGATAATTTAGGCAAATTTAAAGAAAGTAAATTTAAAGTTACTCAAGAATTGTTTCAACTTAAAAAAAAATCATGGAGTAAATTTTGCTCATCATTAAACAGTAAATCTAAGGTCAGAGAAGTATGGTCAAAAATAAAACGCATCCAGGGAAAACCAGTACAATAATCATCTTTATTAAAAGCTAATAAACTTTACACTACAAACCAACAAAAAGCTATAGTATTTGGACAAACTTTCCAAAAAAATTCAAGTAATGGTAATTTTCCATTAAAGTTTTCTAAAAAAAAAGAAATGATAGAAAAAACCCATAAAATACCCCTGGATGCAAAATTTCCCAATCATATCATAGACTATAATATTCCTTTTACTCTCCAGGAAATGACTGAGGCTTTTGCTCACAGGAAGGGTACCGCTCCTGGTTTGGATAAATTTAACTATCTTTTTTTCCAAAACATGGCTGAAGCTACCCTCAGACTTTTCCTGGAACTTTATAACAAAGCCTGGAAGCAGGGTTATCTCCCCCTTGCATGGAAGCATGCTGAGGTTGTTAGCCTCCCCAAGAAGGGGAAAGATTTAACTAATCCATCTAATTACCGTCTCATCTCTCTAACATCCAGTGTGCAAAACCATGGAGGCCATGGTTAACTCCAGACTCAGCTATTATCTAGAAAGTAACCACCTTTTGACCATATATCAGAGTGGCTTTAGAAAAAACCACTCTACTTCCGACCACCTTTTTCGATTACAATCTGAAATTGCAAATGCTTTTAGTCATGGCGACAAAGTGGTCGGAATATTTGTTGATCTGGAAAAGGCCTATGACATGGTTTGGCGACACGGGCTACTAATTAAGGTGTATAACATGGGCATTAGAGGGCCTATGTTTGCATTCATTTAACGTTTTATTAATAATAGATCTTTTACTGTTAACGTTACAGAAACCTTTTCTGATATCCTTAATCTTGAGAATGGCATACCCCAGGGATCTGTAATAGCCCCAACACGTTTCAGTATTTTTATAAATGACTTAGCTACTGCCCTAACTAGCTCGTCTAGAAAGGACACTAAGCTTAGTATTGGTTTATTTGCTGATGACACAGCTTTTTGGCGATCTGGAAAGTGCATAGAAAAGATTAAAATAGACATTCAAAAAGATATAGATAAACTACAAAATTGGGCTGAAACCTGGGGTGTTACCATCTCAAGATCTAAAACCTCTGCTATCCTTTTCACACATAACCGTTTTAAGAGACGGTATAAACTTAACCTTACACTAGATAACTACCCCATAGCTCAAGTATTATCAGTTAAATTTTTGGGAGTTATTTTTGACCCTGCATTATCTTTCAATAAGCATATAAAAGAAGTAGTTAAAAATTGTAATAATTATATTAATTTACTCAGAGTTATATCTGCAACAAATTGGGGGGCTGATAGACGTACTCTTTTAATGATTTTTGAAGCCTTTATTGTCTCCAGGTTACAGTACGGGGCCCAAGCCTTCTGCTGTGCTTCACCTACCCAATTAGATAAGCTAGAATCAGTATACAATAAAGGACTTAGAATAATAACTAAGATTTCCCCGGGCACACCAAATGACAGTCTGCGTGTGGAGCTTAATATTCTTCCTCTCAATGTTAGGCGTACCCAGCTTTGTCTTAAACACTGGTTTAAAGCTAAAAATCTAGTACCACTAAATCCGGTATCCACTATGAAACCTAATAATGATGATTATCTACATATTGATATTAATTCTGCAGTTGACCTTAATAATAGAATGGCATCTAACCTAGAACTCTTGGACTATAATCTGGATGAATACTCTCCCCCCTTGGCGCCACCCTGGCTAATTAAACCACCGAATGTCCCTTTGATTTTAAGAAAGGAAATTTTAAAAACAGAATTTGAACCATTCAAAATATAATTTTTAGAGCAGCTTTAAATGATCATTATTCCGATCATATTCATAAATACACAGATGGCTCCAAGGACCCTCTTTCTGGTAAAGCAGGCATGACCTTCTGTGCCATGCCCAGCTTGCCTAACTTACCTAGCTCCCACCAGGCCAGACTGACAGACCACGTCTCTGTATTTACTACAGAACTGGTGGCCATTTACTCTGCGCTTAAGTGGATTCTTACTAATGCTACTAACTATCCGGCCCCTCAGAAATTTCTTATATTATCTGACTCCCTGAGCTCACTCCAAGCTCTCCAGAATCTTAAGTTCAAGAGTTCTTATTTAATTAAACAAATTATAAATATGATTAATTATAATAATAGTATAGGGCTGTTTATAACTTTGGAATGGGTCCCTGCACATGTCGGCATCTCTGGCAACGAAAAGGCTGATCTATTAGCTAAAAAAGCGCTATTAATCGATAAAATTGAAATCAATATTAATATTAACTTTAATGAAGTTATGGCCATAGCGCATAAATTATTTTTTTAATTTTGGCAAACCGAATGGAATACTAAAAAAAGACTATGGCACTATTTAATCAAACCTAAAATTAACTCGAAAAGACCTATTTATTCTAATGTTCAAACTGAAAAAATTATCACTAAACTGCGCCTTGGCGTTGTTTTTGGTCTGAACGATACTCAATTTAAAATAAAGAAAAGTAACACAGCGCTCTGTGTTACTTGTGAGTGATAAACTAGATAATATAAGACATTATCTTTTCTATTGTAATAAATATACTAATGAAAGGAATACTCTTAAAAAAGTAATGGATAATATAAATATTAAATTCAATCCTGTTAAAATATTTAACCCGCCCCCCGCTCACAAACAGGAGGTGGAGCGGGCCATTTTAACGTTTGTAAAGGATACAAATATAATTATATAATAAGTAGCTGGCACATAAAATTAAAAATTATCTAAATAGTTAAGGACGGTCCGAGGACTCTAGTAGTTTACTCAGTCAGGAGCCTGCTAATTTTTAACACTCACCTTACAGTGCGGACAGTTGGCTGGTGGCAACTCTTGTCCACGGCGGTAACTGCTCTGGCATTACCCTCCCGTGGACAAACCGAAAGATCACTTTTATAATATTTTAACTTTTTAATGAAAAAACTTTTTCTTTTTTAATCAATTTATATTAACTATAACCTTTTTCTTTTTCTTAATCCATTTTAGAAACAACGAACAGCCTATCCACATTATTCTTTCATTCACTTATTAGCGCATTGACTGGAGAATTATAACATCCACATTCCTCTCTTTCTATTTTTTTCCAGAGAAGGAATCGAAATCCAGCCAATCGCAGCTTCTTATTCAGGTCGCCTGTTTTTTTTTTTAACACTGGCATCTTCTTAATCCAAACGGCTCCAGCTAGGGATTGAGATTCAGCCAATCGCAACGCACCTCTTCATACTGAGTCGACTATCGATCTGCTCCATTCCTAACATACACTGTGTATTCTTTCTTCTGTCTTAATTGACGACGACCGCTCACGGGCGCTCCCGAGGTGACATTCGGTGATATCCGGAGAGCCGGGTCTTGCCGTGTGATGCCTTGGGATGTCGCCTTGCGCGGCCCTTCCTATTAATTTCTCTCATCTAAAGTTAATATTGATTTCTTTTCCTCCACCCCAATTTCTATTTTTGCTCTCTTGTTTCTGTCAGTAGGCCTATCCTTTACTGTTCTTTTTACTTAAATGATTCTCTATTGGGTGTTGGGGCTATTGGCTGAGGGGGATCGAGTTCTGACCAATCGGAGCTCGGTCTCCAATTACATGTCTTCTATTCGGTCCGTGCGTTTAGCCGGCCAAAACCAAGTTTCTGAACCTAGTGTGACAGTCGATTCTTGCTGATGATAATAACTAGTTTAACGTGCCCATATACCACTAGGGTTTCGAACACGCCCATCCCGAGTCCGACCTCCGATAAGATCGGTGGCCTGACTCGGGATGGGGGGGGGGGGGGGGGTGGTAGAAACTGGGCAGAATTTTGAAAATAGCAATTAGTAAAGAAGTTAATAGATAAAAAAATTAAAAGGTTACAAGCCAAAAATAAAAAAGAATTAACTGCTCGGTCGAATATTTATATAATTTGGAGCATTTTAGAAGGACAGTCCAAAATTAAATAAGAGAAAGAAGAGAGGATCGGACTATTTAATAATGTTTAAAAAAAAAGAAGTAATTTCGACATAAAATTTTGAACGCAGATCTAAAAGTTTAAAGTCCGATCGATATGTCCACGCGAGTGGCCTCGTTAAGGCCGTTTGGGTGCACAGCATCTACGGGGTTGTTCCTCTCCTCAAAGTGAGGCACCAGTCTCCTGTAGCTGTGGGTGCTAAGGCAGTGGACCATCTGTGGGTACTGGGCGCCGGTGACGATCTTCATGATTCTGTGGATGGTGTTGTTATCCATGTCATGGCTGAGGAATCCCTGTCGGTAAAGATCATCCCGGCGCGACGTCACTACTATAGCTTCCACTCCCCGTAGTTTGACCGTGTGGATGGCGACCTGGTGGCCATCGGGAAACGTCTTGAAGTTTTCTTCGTAGACCCCGCCTGGCAGTCTGTCGGGGTCCGTGACGTCTCCCACCAAGTACTTAGAGTACTGGCCTTTGATTTTCCGCGCTGCCACTCTCCAGTCACCCGAAGAGGAAGTAGAAGGCCGCGTCTTGGCTGGTTGGTCCTCCGGGGGGGGGGGGGGGGGGGGGGGGGGGGGGTCACGGCCTTCCTCTTGACAGCCCCAACATCCAGAGTCGCCGTCGCGGAGTCCCCCGTGGGTGGGGGTCTCGACGCAGACGAACGACGAGCGGGAACAGGTGACGCTGGTCGCGGTGCACTGGTTGGCTGCTCCACTTCCCGCATCTGAACAGTCGGTCCGGCTGGTTGGCGAGTCGCCTCCCGTCGATCCGTCCGGTTTGGTCGTGGTGGGGGCGGCGACGCAGACGGGACCGCCACTGGCGGTTGAGCCGCCAGCTTTGTCCCCGCCTGAGCCGCCCCTGGCGCACGTTTCCTCTTCCTAGTTCCCTTCCTCTTGGCTGTAGCCGCGTCGCCATACACCAAGGTCACGGTTGCCCGTGACCCGGTGTACGCGACGCGGTACTCCAACAGCGATCCATAACTAGCGATCAGTCCCCCCAGGTGGGGGGGGGGGGGGGTAAGTTGAGAGCGCATGAAACCACGTCTAACTTCATCGCTGGCCAAACTGAGAGTCTTGCAGTCGATTCTTGCAGTCGATTCTTGCGCTTTCTTGCGCAGATCACGATGAGACAAGACGTGTGTCCATGCTCTCTCGAATTACCCCCCCCCCCCCCCCACCTGGGGGGACTGATGGTCTCGTATGGAGCTCTGCTCGAGTACCGGATTACGTACACTGGGTCACGGGCAACCGTGACCTTGGTATACGGAGACCCGGTACCACCGAAGAAAGGAAGGTGGAGGAAGAGGAGACGTGCGCCAGGGAAGGCTCAGGGGGAGACAAAACCGGCGGCTAAACCGCCGGCAGCGGCTCCTTCTGCTTCGCCACCTACCGCCGCCCCCCCCTAAGAAGACTGGCTTGGAAGAGGCACCAGCCCCGGACATCCCGACTTCTAGGATGGACCAACTCCGCAGGCCACTACTTCAGCGCTTCCGGTTGTGCCGCCGATTATACAGGCGGCACCCGTTGAGGCGCAGGCCCGAAAAACGGCTGTAGTGAAACGGAAGGCAACCATTCCCCCGAGTGGCCAACCGGACAAACCAAGCCAACCGTTGCAACCGCCGAAACCCGACGACCCACCAACCAAACAGTGGACACTACAGGCCGGCAAGCTTCATCAGCGGTATGCTAACCTTGTGCGGATGAACGTGGAGGACGTCACCAAACTCTACATCAAACCCAGATCAACAGCCTGGGTCAAGCTACCAAGGAGCCAACAAGGAGAGTTTGCCATCACTAAAACCCTACTGCGTGACAAGGAGGAGGTGTGTATTGTCACCATACACCAAGCCGGAATCTACCACCAGGTAATGCTGTTGAAAGAAATGGACAACCCGACGATTCATCGTATCGTTAAGACGATATCGGGGGACAACTACCGTCCATTGGTCAGGCAACTAGCAGTCGACCCATACCGGCACTTCTTCACGGATATTGACTCCTCCAACTTCATCGGCTCACCCTAGACGCCAACCTTTGCTAGGACAGGTAACAACATCCTTTTTGGGCTAGTTGGACTTTAAAATTTTTCGACCGAATCTCAAAATTCTTATGTTTATTTTTTTATAAATAGTCCAACGCATTTTACTTTGGCGCCCGTTCAATTGCTCAAATCACCTTAAAACCGTTTCGGCCGAGCAGTCAAACTTACTTTTGGGTTTAAACTCTTAGTCCGGACATGATGTTAGGCGCAGTTACTCTCCGTAGACTTAGGTAAATTACAGGCTTCACCGAGGAATCGAAATTCAGCCAATCAGAACACGGCTCCCACTCGGTGTTACTTCAAGTTTGCGAAGTGTCTGCTATTCGGTCCGCGCTCGCGTTGACTTCACTAAATGGCTTTTTTCCAAAATCTGCTCACTTCAAACTTACCTCCCCCCCCCCCCCCCCCCCCTGCTCCGGAGTTAGTCACTGGCGAAGTCAGAGGCCAAATCCGTAGTGGGCGTGCCTGAACCTCTGTGGATAGGGGCACGTTAATATAATTCCAGTTCCAGTTCCTAGTGTGAGAGCGGTTGCGTGAATGTTTGTTTTTTCGCCGTGGCTTGGCGGCGCATACACCTGGCAGTGTCTGTGCCTCCCGCCACAGGCGGAATATATGGCTGGGGTGTGTATGTGTTTTAGTTTTTAATTATATATGGTATATTTATTATATTTTTAATTAATTGTTATAATAAATGTATTAATTAGTGGTTAATTTTCCTCTTAGCATTTTTAACTTAGTATTATTTTAATTTACATGCTCTTATTTTTAATTAAACAGGTTTTAAACGGTATTAATTTGATCGGTCACTATTGTATATATACAAACAAACAAACAAAAACCCACCTTGACCGGTACTCGGCGCCACCCACTTAACGAATGAGTGGTTTCTTGGGTGACATCGAGGTTTATATAGCAATGACGTTTGTCATCCGTATAGGTGACGCACCCTATCGGGTGTAGAGCTCACGAATGCTTGGGGAGAACAGCGAGAACACCTCACACCAATAATCGGATCAACCTCAACACAACACGATATGCTACAACAACAACCTCAACATATACGTTTCTCCACCACCCCGGACGGCGGCTCGCGGGCCTTCTTCATATTCATCATCATATATCATTCATTTCATTCTAAGTATGGCCCACCTGTGTTGCATGGATAACCTGGGGGGGGGGGGGGGGGGGGGGGGGGGGGCGGGGGGGGGGACGCCGTGGTAGGGTGCTTTTTGGGTGCGATAGGGCGTTGGCGGTTTGGGCCGATAGGGAAGCCTGTTAGGAGGCCCCCCCCCCCCCCCCCGGAACGCCCCCCCGTGGAAATCCGGACTGACCGGAATGGGCCACCCGCCTGTTGGAGCGCCGGACTGGCTGTGGCGCGGGGTTCCCCCCTTTGCGAATCCTTGATCCTCCAGGGCTAATTTAAATAACTAATAACTAAAATAATTGATTAAATTAAATATATAATATCTTTGTTCTTTCTGAACCGCCCGATCAGAAAATTGTTTATTATGCACCTACTAACTATATAATAAAAGAATAGAATGATCTAGGGTTTTTGGTGCTATTATAACTAATATATAACAGAAGACATAAGATAATGGTAGACCCCAAATTGTTTTATTTTCTTTTGCATTTTTTGTAAGTGGTCATACCACATCATTAAAAATTACCCCCTACATCTCTCTTGATAACAGATTTTAATAAATAGAAATTACCAATCATATTTCGAACATTGGTGTGACCCAATGGAGGCCGGGGAGAGGGGAGGCCAGAACCTACACAAAATCCTAAGGCCAAACCGCCTACGCCCTAAGACCCCAAAGAAACCCTATCCTCCAGCATCCCATATTATATTATATTATATATTGTACAACCATTATGTACTACGTCAAGAAAGTATTGCGAGATGCCAACAGTTGCCCAGATTTCATATAAAAAGTATTGCGCTGCTACCTGTTGCATATACTACAGGTATTTGCAATGTCAGCTGCTCTATATGTTAAAGGTAGTTTGCTATGTTAGCTGTTACTGAAAGATTCATAATTTTTTTTTAACTTACTCCAAACACGTCTGTGCTGAAATAAATGTTTGCAAGCTGCGTATGTGTCTGTGACAGGCGTTATTTTAATTAACATATGGAACGTTTACCGATTGTTTCGCTGACTTTTCAAAAATGCCTGTTGTCTTGAAAAATTGTGCGATCAAACTCATTCATACTTGGTCGATTGTATCCTGTATTAGACACCTGTCGAAAGACGAAGGAAGACTTGCTTCCCAAGACCAAAGTAAATATATTTAAAGTCAAATTTCTGTAATTGTATGAGTTAGTATGAGTATATTAATCAACATATGCTTTCGTGCCACCTGAATTTTAAGAAATTAAAGAAGACAGCCAAAATCTAAACAAAGGAAGACTTGCTTTCCAAGACCGAACTATTTTACTAAACTAAATATTTTAAAGGTCCATTTTCTGTAAGTGGATTAGTGTTAGTATGAGTATACTAATCAACATATGTACAAATGTCTGTAAGTGGATTAGTGTTAGTATGAGTATACTAATCAACATATGTACAAATTTCCGTAAGTGGATTAGTGTTAGTATGAGTATACTAATCAACATATGTACAAATTTCCGTAAGTGGATTAGTGTTAGTATGAGTATACTAATCAACATATGTACAAATGTCCGTAAGTGGATTAGTGTTAGTATGAGTATACTAATCAACATATGTATAAATGTATGTAGTGGATTAGTGTTAGTATGAGTATACTAATCAACATATGTACAAATGTCCGTAAGTGGATTAGTCTTAGTATGAGTATACTAATCAACATATGTATAAATGTATGTAGTGGATTAGTGTTAGTATGAGTATACTAATCAACATATGTACACATGTCTGAACAGGCTATTGGTTTTTCTTTTTAGTTAAAATTATCGAAAATTACAGATTCGTTATTTAGTGTACAGTAAATGGTTGTACTTAGGAAAGAAATGTTTTATTTAACGACGCACTCAACACATTTTATTTACGGTTATATGGCGTCAGATATATGGTTACGGACCACAGATATTGAGAGAGGAAACCTGATGTAGCCAATACATGGGCTACTCTTTTCGATTAGCAGCAAGGGATCTTTAAAGGGACATTCCTGAGTTTGCTGCAATTTTAAAGATGTTATCAACTAACAGAGACTTTTTACGAGTGTAATTACATTTTCTGCGTAAAATATTAGTGACTATATATTAAACATATTTATGATCGTTCTAATATTTGTGCAAGGTTAAATTTCATTTTATTTTCTAAAATATTATTTTTTCGTAAGTACGAAATTATTTGAAGACAAAATCCAGTTTGGGCTTCTTACAAATATTAAGACAACCAGAAACATATTGAATGTACAAACACTGATATTCTAAACAAGAAAATATATTTAATATGTAAGTTTAATCATAGAAATATTTTATTAGTCGAAAACATCTTACAATGCAGCAAACTCAGGAATGTCCCTTTAATATGCACCATCCCACAGACAGGGTAGTACATACCACGGCCTTTGATATACCAGTCGTGGTGCACTGGCTTAGCTTAGTAACTTGTTTAACGTGTCCATACAGGCCTACCACTAGTGTTTCGAACATGCCTATCCCGAGTCCGGCCTCCGATAGGATCGGGGGTCTGACTCGGGACAGGGATAACCTAACAAATAGGGGAAATTTTGAATATTAACGCCAAAAGTATAAAAAGGGGAAAATTGTGGTTAAAGAGTTTTGGCTGCGCCCTTAAAGAAAAATATCAACATTCCTAACCTATATAAATTATTAATATAATATATTTTCGGCGCAAATTTAGATGGGCTGGTCTAATATTAATAATAATTCTTAAAGAATATTCATTAAGCCCATGGGAGGTTAAGAGGAAAGAAGCTGCCAGTCATATTTTAAACATTGGTGTGACCAGGTGAGGGTCGGTCGGGAGGAGATGCCGGCCCTACACAAAACCTAAGGCCGAACCGCCTAGGCGTATAGCTCCAAAGAATGCCCTAACTCCCGGCATCCCATCACCCCCATCCTCCACCGTGTCCAACCGCAGTTCAGTCCAATCCTGGCAGCCTACTAGTTGTTTAGGAAGTTATTATAACTTCCCAAACCGGCGTCACTTGAAGAGTGACGCCAAAGGGTTGTAAGAGTTTAATCGCTGGTGCCACTAGGGGAGTTGCGCAAAATATCCTGGGATGGGTAATTTAGTACTTCGTTTTGGGTACCAAGCCTGCCAGAAGGAGAGAGGTGAACCCGGCCGATTCATGGAAAAACAGGCGACTCCTCATTTGTCCTCTAAAACAACACGATTACGTTATTTAGAAGACGCGGTGAACACTTTAATCTATAATACCTAGGGCAGTAGACAAGGTAATATTAACCAAGCCACTACCAAAGGCACAGACCAGACACCTGCCCTGTTAAATTATATAATGGTTTTTTTTTTAAATTAAAAATATAAAATAATGATTAAAATATGGATAAAATATACATAAACATAAACCTATAAAATTTATTTACAAGAAAAAAAAAAAAAAAAATAATAATAATAATAATAATAAAAATAAAAATAAATAAATAATAAAATAAATAAATAAATAAAGTGCACTGGCTGGTTGTACATAGGCGGCGGACGTATTCGATAACCGTACCCTTTATTGATTTGACTTGTAATCGTTATACAAATGTAAAGGTGGTTTCTAGTCATGGGTGTTCGGTACAAATAACACTAAACTTGGTGTTTTCCTTGCAGAATGTCTCTCCAGCCATTCCTAAATGTTGGATCAGCTGAGAACGAAAGATGCTTTAAGGGACATACCCTAGTTTTTAAACACTAAGGCATCTTTTTACTATTATAGCCGTTTTTGATAACTGAAATAAAACTTTACTTAGATTTTATGATTTATATTATCAATTTCCGTACATTCGAAGTGTTTTTGGTCATCCTGGTGTTTTTAATATCACAAAATGTATTTCTCATATTTTTTAAAAACGCACGTGCGTGTGACAAGTAAGAGTTGATTTTTAATCTATTGTGTTAATTTTCACGAGTTAAAACTAGGGTCTGTCCCTTTAAAGCTCCATTACAGGATCTTGCTGATAGATAGAGAGATAGATAGATAGATAGTTCAGTATTGAATAATAAAAAGTAAAGTTTGTTTTATTTAACGACGCCACTAGAGTACACTGATTTTTTATCTTATCATCAGCTACTGGACGTCAAACATATGGTCATTCTGACACCTTTTTTTTTTAGAGAAAAACCTGCTGCCGCCACATAGGCTACTCTTTTACGACAGGCAGCAAGGGATCTTTTATTTCCGCTTCCCACAGGCAGGATAGCACAAACCATGGCCTTTGTTGAACCAGTTATGGATCACTGGTCGGTGCAAGTGGTTTACACCTACCCATTGAGCCTTGCGGAGCACTCACTCAGGGTTTGGAGGTGGTATCTGGATTAAAAATCCCATGCCTCGACTGGGATCCGAACCCAGTACCTACCAGCCTGTAGACCGATGGCCTAACTAGGACGCCACCGAGGCCGGTGGTATTGAACAAAGTTTATTGATTGGAAAGATATTTTATTGTACAAAGAACAAAAGAATCGGGCACAAGTCTGACATCTTACGAGGCCCTCTTCTATACACATACAATATTCATGGCGACCGATATTACATAACTGTATATTTAAACCTCATTTAAACAGCCAAAGATAACCAGAGGAAGAAAATATATTATATACAAAAGAATATGAAACAAACGCGAGGAAAATGACTGGAAAGGAGTCGTAATGCAAGAGATTACACAAATAATACTTCACGTGCCGTCAAACTCTCGTTATCACATTTACAAATAATCCACAAAGTAATTTAAATTATACTTTATTAATCAAAACGGTGAGTTTTGTTTCATACGTATATGAACATAAGTAAAAAAAAAAAATATTATAAGGTTTATGCTCTGAATTTCCATATTCTGAGTCTGGTAAGTGACGGCTGGACTTTCTAATAAATGTCTACACGAAACATGCCCAAAAGAAAAGAAGCTCTAAATGAAAAAGGCAGCAATCGAACAGTGTCATAGATGTTATATAATATCAAAGATAACTGAAGAAAAGAAAAGAAGCTCTAAATGAAAAAGGCAGCAATCGAACAGTATCACAGATGTTATATAATATCAAAGATAATTGAACAAAAGAAAAAGCAAAAACCATTTCTGGGAGGTATGTTTATATCCAATTAGTGATTTATTAAAAACATTTCTTCACTTAATTCTGCGGTGTTTTTGTTGGGGGGGGGGGGGGGACTTCATGATTCCTAATGCGTTAATTTATCTTTATGAAATTATTTACCACTATCTTATCAAGCATAACTATTTGTGTATCAAATGTTGCGGTATTGTAGGAATATACAAGACAGTTATAGAAGTGTTTGTAATAATAAAGATCTAGTACAAATATGACACATGCGCCACGTGTAACTTCGTCGTGGTATTTGTCATCCGTTTAGCAATTTCCTTTCCATCTGTTGTTTACTTTTATCAGCAGCATTATCTTCGGAACATCGGCAAAGGCCACGTTTGTTGCATGTTTACTGTAATGCACTGACACTTTGTTGCAAAAAACCCACCAACATAGCTATTTGTTTCAGGGGCGTAGCGTGATCTGGACCTGGTGGTGGGGGGGGGGGGGGGGGGGGGGGATCGAATATGAACCAAGTGGACCTTTTTCTATTTTGTTTTTGCACCACCAGAAACTCCATATGTATAAACCTGTATGTTTTAGTTCTGAAAGGGGACCATTTGCTTCAGCGGGTGTGTGTGTGTGTGTGTGTGTGTTTCGTCCCAACCCCCCGAACCCCCCTAGCCTACGCCCCTGTATTTGTTTCAGTTAACTGCGCAATTTTGTTTATAGATTTTTCTTTTTCTTTTGAGCAATATAGTGAATTATATATAACATTTGTGATGCTGTTAAATTACTGGTATTTTGTTTTCTTTTAATTCAATTTATGACTGTAATTCGGCATGTGTGATGTACACATGCATGTTCCTTTACTGAAATTCAGATGGTCCCAAGGCATATTTTGATTAGTAAACTTATATGAAAACTAATCCACTTAATGAATATTTAGTGCGTTATTGGGGTGGACCATGCTGGCTTTTGTAGGTTTTGCTTTCTCTGATCTGAATTTAAACCTGCTACCCAACAACAATACAGTTGGCCACTTATCACAAGGCGATAACATACGATGCGGGGGTATCCGTTTACTGAATGACATGGTAATAAGTATGCAGTAAAGTAATGTACTTATTTATCGTTACTTTACTTGAAACAAAGTTACCATACTATTGCGTGAATAAAGTATTGTGATCATTATTCATTCCCAGGTGGGTTTTTTCATTTATAGTAAAACAAAAAAATTAATAATAATAATAATAATAATAATAATAATAATAATAAAAAATAACGATAGGCCTACTGAATATGGAATTATTTAAGATGTATGGGGACTGTATATTTGATATTTCACACCCATTAATATAATAATATGGATACTACCACCTTCGGTGAAACTTGTAGCCCCATAGACAAATATTGTTAAAATAGCAACAGATTCAAAATTATAATTTCAAAAATTCCTTTTCTGCTATTCTGTCTCGCAAACACGCGGATTTTGATCAGACACTCTATTCAGTTAAACAGCTCGTTTTGCATACAATTTATAGGAAATGGTTCGGTGTTTCAACAAATATTGCAATTAGGCGAAATATTTCATTACTTTTAATAATATTAATATGTTCATAAATGACTTCCTTAAAAAGAGGTCAGAGGTCACATAGGGGTGCAGTCGCATATGCATTTGCTCCAACAAAAAGTATATTTATATCTAGGAGTAGTACATGTTTAGTGTTTGTCATGGAAAAAAAACCCCTTCATGATTCCTAATGCGATAATTTATCTTTATGAAATTATTTACCACTAGCTTATCAAGCATAACTATTTGTGTATCAAATGTTGCGGTATTGTAGGAATATACAAGACAGTTATAGAAGTGTTTGTAATAATAAAGATATAGTGTAAATATGTCACATGCGCCACGTGTAACTGCGTCATGGTATTTGTCATCCATGTAGCAATTTCCTTTCCATCTGGTGTTTAATTTATCAAGTGCAATATCTTCGGAACATTGGCAAAGGCCACCTTTTTTATATGTTTATTGTAATATAGCAATATAGTGAATTATTTTTAACATTTGTGATGCTGTTCGACGATTGCTGGTATCTTTGTTGTATGTTTATTGTAATATAGCAATATAGTGAATTATTTTTAACATTTGTGATGCTGTTCGGCGATTGCTGGTATCTTTGTTGTATGTTTATTGTAATATAGCAATATAGTGAATTATTTTTAACATTTGTGATGCTGTTCGGCGATTGCTGGTATCTTTGTTGTATGTTTATTGTAATATAGCAATATAGTGAATTATTTTTAACATTTGTGATGCTGTTCGGCGATTGCTGGTATCTTTGTTGTATGTTTATTGTAATATAGCAATATAGTGAATTATTTATAACATTTGTGATGCCGTTCGACGATTGCTGGGTTTTTTTTTTTTATCTCTCTTGCCATTCCTAAATTGTGTATCAGCTGAGAATGAAAGATGCTCCATTACAGGATCTTGCTGATAGATAGATAGATTAATAAATCAATGTCCTCTAGTGATGTCGCTAAACACAAACAAACTTTGACGGTCAGTGTGCATACCATAAAAGGATTTACTCTGCTGCTTAAGACGGGCACGCGTCGGTATTTCTTTTGCAGTTCACCTGGTTTCATAAACACTGAGAGGCGTAATAAAATGCCTTTGAATGAGGTCCCGACAGTTGTAACATGGCTATCAATAAAGGTTTACAGATTGAATAGAAAGCTATTGATCGTGCATCCTTTGTACCCCTCTATTATTAAACGAAGGAATGAATGGCTGAATGACGGCAACAAAGAAAACGTCGACAATGTGTTACAAATGAATGAAAATCATCACACACGCATTTTGTCTGGCGACATTAAAGTCTCAGTTTAAACTAAACCATACCAGTGTATGTTCTTTTCATAATTTGTATATGATACCATTCATTCTGTGTGGCAGTTACAGTCCTTCCCCACGAGAAATCTTTTAACGGCTATTATTTTATTTTTGGTGTCAAGTCAACTAGAATAAAACACTGTGAAAAAACATCCACGTGTATGTCCACTGTGAATACAAAACCCCCCACAAAACAAACACAATAGACGTTATACAATGAAGCCAAAATCAACACCAAGGTCAGACTTACACCTGGCCTGTACATTAATATTGTTATTATTATTATTAATTGTTGTTGTTGTTATTGATGTTGTATCTTTCTTTGATTTTATTTGTTTGCCGACACCAGTTTGTTTGGTAATATGCAATAAATTGAATTGAATTGATTGAATACACCATGATCGCACACCTGCACCAAGGCCATTGTCTCTTACCATGATCGCATACCTTACCAAGGCTATTGTTTCCTACCAAGGTCGCACACTTACACCATGGCCATTGTCTCCTAGCAAGGTCGCACACCTGCACCAAGGGCATTATCTATTACCATAATCGCATACCTTTCCAAGGCCATTGTCTCCTAACATGGTCGCACACCTGCACTAAGGCTATTGTTTCCTACCAAGGTCGCACACTTACAACATGGCCATTGTCTCCTAGCAAGGTCGCACACCTGCACCAAGGCCATTGTCGCTTACCATAATCGCATACCTTTCCAAGGCTATTGTCTGCATCAAGGCCATTGTCTCCTAACAAGGTCGCACACCTGCACCAAGGCTATTGTTTCTTACCATGATCACATACCTTTCCAAGGCCATTGTCTGCACCAAGGCCATTGTCTTCTACCACGGTCACACACCTCACCAAGGCCATTGTCTCCTACCAAGGTCACGTGATCACGGGAAAGTAGGTCATGACACCATACAGGCCCGTGTACTACTTGCAAGTATGTCAATTGCAATTCACCATGCTTTTGCGTTACCGGGGTTGGTTGTCACGTGTTATTGTATGTGACAACCAACCGCCGACACCGTGTAAAACCTGCCCCCACACTGTACTAAAAATATGTCAACTTTTGAAATCTCAGAAAAATGCCGTGAATTCTTCGTAATTTAAATATGGCGGAATATAAACATTTCAAGCCACATACCTGTCTTAGTCCAGTACGCTTACGCCGTTTAATGGAAGAGATACGGCCATTGTGACAACCAACCCATGTGATAACCAACCCCGGTCTCCCCTATACTGTATTTCTTTTTGAAATCTTTTGCAGAGCGAGAACATCATAAGTGTAACATCGCCTTTTGGTGTTTTCTTCAAACTGTAGCAACAAAGTGGCATTTGTTTTAACTAAATCCTCCTTTTGCCATTTTTGTACAGTGCTAGATTTTTAGATTCTACACCGCGGGATATTCCTTTGGGAATTTTCGGTGCGCGATTTAATCGGCGGCCGCACGCCGCTGATACTGGGAACAGGGACAGTTGATATGTCATTATCGGTACCTGTCTGTTCTTTTACAGCACAGAATGAAGCTATTTTGTTCGACATCCTTTAATTGTTAACCACGAGGCAATCTGGAAAACGCCACAGGAAGTATATATTAAGTACGAAAGCGGGAATATCGATTACTAGTATATGCGTGACGTCACTGTTTGCAATGTGAGTTCCCGCAAAATCGAGGATATGAAATCCTACTAAACGGGTTCATACAGTGGCTGATTTCCGCCAAAACAAATAAATCACTACTTTTAGTACGGCGTTTTAATGCCGTAATAGGGCATTATAACGCCGTATTACAGTGTTATAATGCCCTCTTGCGGCGTTATAACGCATTATTACTGCATTATAAAGCCGTATTTTACGGCATATTCACGCCATAATTAAAATCCCTGGAATAAAAACCATAAAAATGTGTTAGTATTATCATGACCTGTTATGGTATTGAAACAACCCGTACACAAAATGACAATAAATGACCTGTTATAGATAGAGAATGAGATGTATTTACAATTTTATTGCAAAACATATGTAATTTGAAACAGACTATAACACCCAGGTTGATATTAATTACACCTGACAGGTGAAAGCACAAGTACCTAAGCTAAGCAGAAGAGTGGTGTCAGGTATGGTTTTAGTTTGTCCATAATCCAAATGCCACACAGAATTACAATAAAGGAAGACTACACCAGTTCATAAACCAAAATGGTGGCCATAAAGCTGTAAGCATAGTGTTTTTACTATGGTATGTATTACAGTTTTATTTATTTCCAAACAGATTTTTTTTTAATTGCACACACAAATTGTCGTTTTTAGTTATTTCCAAACCAGTTTTACTTTTCTTCTTACATCAAACTAAACCGAAATTATTTACAAAAAAGCATTTGTATATGAGCATGGGACGGACTATAGAAAGGTACATGCGTCTCTGATGTATAGTTGTGGTTGGCTTACAGGCCCGTCTCAACTTTTGGTGGGTTCGAATATGAACCAAGTGGACCTTTTTCTATTTTGTTTTTGCACCACCAGAAACTCCATATGTATAAACCTGTATGTTTTAGTTCTGAAAGCGGACCATTTGCTTCAGCGTGTGTGTGTGTGTGTGTGTGTTTGTGTGTGTGTGTGTGTGTGTTCGGGGGGGGGGGGGGGGGGATATACTACTCGTCCGAACCCTCCGACCCCCCTGGCCTACGCCCCTGAATCAAGAGTTTTACATAATTATTCAGTGTCTGCTGATAATGTCCATTACCATTTTAGGGGTGGCAGGTTATTTGTTGGATAACGTTTTAATTTTCTATAGCAATACGGTGACTGCATGCTAGTAGCATAAGTATACATTTTCTCAAAGACAAAGACCAATATTAGGACATGCCACGACGCATCACACTAGCAACAAATTTGCTACATCACAATGACCTGTGATGTTAATAATACCGGAAGGCCCATCGTCGTCATGTTGTGTCTAAACTGCATTAATTGCCATGTCTGGTTACCTACCAAATATACACCTGCCAATCAGGAATCACGGGTACGGGCAACTAATAGAATAGACCTATTAGCTAAGAAAACACTCAGTTTATCATTTCAGTGAGTCAGAACAGAACAGAACAGAACAGAACAGAACAGAACAGAACTTTATTATGCTCAGGCCTTTACACAACGGCATATGAGGAACATGATATATAAACTGTAGTGGCAATATAGAGTTTACAGGAGACAATAGTACAATGGTATTAATACAAGTGCAATACAGTAATAGAGACAATAGTATAATACAAATACAACAGAATAATAAAGGCAATAATAAAATACAATTAGAATAAAGTAATGTAATGTCACATTATTGTAATTACTACCAAAATGTGCTAATCAGACGCGCACACATATATATGTATAGTTGGGCACGTTCGATCTTCTACTAGGGTGTTGTTCCAGCGTCCTATTTCGTTTGGTAAGTAGTGGTTAGATGTTCTAAATTTGAGTAATATAGCCCAAAATGTTTGTGGTAATATAATAAGATAGTTTTCTAATCTAAGGTTTTCTTACCCCTTGATGATAAAGCTATGTTACTATTCCATTGTTGTAAATACTGGTCGTTTTGTCTTAATTTTACTTGCTTAAGAAGTATTTTTATGGGTGAAAAGTTCCGTAACATCCAAACATTTGTCATACCTAGCTGGTTAAGTATATCTTCGACCATTTTTATCCATTTATAACTATATCCATTAACAGAAGAGTCGTTAATATTAATTCATGCAGTAAAATCGATGATTTTGTTTGTTTACCAGATACGATACGGACCCCAAAACGTATAATTCTTTGTTGAATAATTAATTTAAGGGGTTTTCTTCCTAGTTCTCCATATAACCTGAATAGCGGGGTGCATTTTTCTTGGTAGAATGTGTCTTAAGAATTTTACATGAATATTTTCAATGATATCGATGTTTTCGTAACCCCATATTTCGCATCCGTATAAGAGAATCGGGAGTACAATAGAGTCAAATAGTTTTAATTTGCATTCTGATGAAAAGGTATTGTCTTTAGATTGAGACAGAACAAAGTACATTGCTTTTGTTACCTTTTGAGTTAGTTGTTTTTTGCTTGTATTAAATTTATTTAGTTTGATAAAAGTAAGACCTAGATACTTATATTCTTTTACGTTTTCAAGCACATCATTTCCAAATGTAAAAACATTCTTGTAATCATTACTGGTGCCATTGAAAATTATTAGTTTAGTTTTACTTGCATTTACTTTGAGTTTCCATTTATTGCAATATTGTGAAAAGACATTTAGAGATTGTTGTAAGTCAGAGGCGTTTGATGCGAGAAGCGCAGTATCGTCAGCATATAATAAACATAAAAGGTAAAGAGCTGTTTCATAGAACGTTTCATCTGTATCCAGGGATACCCCAGTAAAATTTTGGCGTTTTAAGTAATTATTTAGATCTTTAAATAAATGGAAAACAGCACAGGCGACAAGTTTTCTCCTTGTCGGTCCGAGCTTTCATTTGATACATTTGATAAATTATTTTAAAGAATTTTTCATTTATATTATTTTCTAACAATTTCTGCCAGAGGCAAGTTCTAGAAATTAGATCAAAAGCTTTTCGGAAATCTACAAAAGCACAACATAATTTCTTTTTTCTTATCTTTAAAATTTCGATCAGAGAATGTATATTAAATAGATGGTCGGTAGTAGAGTAGCCTTTTCGGAAAGCAGTTTGAGATTCATTTAATATATTATTTTCTTCAATAAAATCATTTAATCGGTTATTTAAAATTGTGGTGAATAGTTTAGAGATGCAATAGAGCAACGTTATTGGTCTATAATTTTCTGGTAATGAACGATTTCCTTTATTTTTAAAAATGGGTTTAATTACTCCAGTCAACCATTCATTAGGAAAAACACTGTTGTAGAAGATTATGTTAAACAGTTTACTATAGATTGGTAGCACCATGCCGGCAGTTGTTTTCCTATATTCATTAATGATATTATCGATTCCAGGTGCCTTACTGTTTTTCAGTTGTTTTATAACATTTAATATTTCATTTTCTTCAATGAAAGGACATCACATGATTTCAACTTAGTTTGTAGCCACTTTGACAAATGTGATTTATTTTGTGTAGTTAAATAATATATACTTATTGTTGGCTTACTGGGATGGGGAGCAGAATTTGGCTCAGTCGGTTGAGTGCTCGCTTGAGGTGCTTGCTTTCACCATCCCACAATAATCAGGTAAGTTTGTTTCTTCAGTCCTAACACTAATTCCTGACGTGACACGTTAAGTATTACGTAACCACCGACTCGCCAGATGGCGTATTCACTGCGATGGAACAAAATATAATAGCCATCACATTTAACCGTTTTATTAATTAAACATACAGATATACTTGATATTAAGCAATAGTGTGCATTGCATATCGTTGAATATGCCTACCAGTCCAAAGGCCTTGCGCGTGCATTCCTTTAAGGAAACTATTAGAGGGGATAAAATTTCACATTGTTTTATTTGTTTGTTTTAGGGTTTGTTTTATGTTGTTTGTTTCATCCAACATTATCTAAAGCAAAAGTAATTATATTAGTATCTGGGTTTTAGGAGTTATGGTATTTATTTATAACAACTTCTTGCTAAGTGGAATATTGCATCAGCATTAACAGTGCAACATTTGTGGTCGTTGTGACATTTGTGGTCGTTGCGACATTTGTGGGCACTACAAATGCGAACCTTTTCAAATATCTATGTTGAAAACAGTCTACAGATGTAGATGTCACATATTTCTGTTGGTCAGAAGATGAACGATCCACATCATTTCCTTGTTCAATGAAGCCGGAACCCAATTAAATCATGCAACTGTTTCTGTGCAGATATTCAACCAGTATGCCCCTTTTGGAAATGTGGATGTTCAAAAGTTCATCTATCATGAACAGTTTTCTGTGTGTATGTTATTACTAGGCCACTCATTTTCAAAATCAAATATTTTGGGGTTGATAGCAAATCCTAATTTGTTATTATTTGTACCACGGGAATATGTGGCTTCTTGATTCCTTTTGTGCTGACCAGTCATCTGTATGTATAAGCAGAAACATACACTTGTAATTGTCATTCCACGGTGAAAATTGTTATGGTCAATAAAATGCAGAAAATTACATTGATAAAAACTCATTCTATATTTTTTCACTAAACAACATTAAAGGGGCATTCCTGAGTTTGCTGCACTTTTTAGATGTTATCGACTAAGAAAGACTTTTTAACGATTGCAATTACATATCAAATATATTTTTCTGCATAAAATAGTAGTGGCTATATATTAAACGTGTTTCTGATCGTTCTAATATTTGTACTAGGTAAAATTTCATTTTATTTCCAAAAATATAATTTTTTCGTACGTACGAAATTATTTCAAGAATAAATCCAGTTTGGGCTTCTTAGAAATATTAAGACGACCAGAAACACATTGAATATACAGACATTGATATTCTAAACCAGAAAATATATTTAATATGTAAGTTTAATCATAGAAATATTTTATTAGTCGAAAACATCTTACAATGCAGCAAACTCAGGAATGTCCCTTTAATTTTGTTTATGATTTGTAACCATGTGCCCATTTATCAATGTTGGTAAGGTGGATTGCTTCATTTGTACGATACTGTATATTCTTTCTATAAGCACTGTGGTATCCATCTTGGGTTCAAAACAATGATACAATATGTCTGCATTAGCATATGGTTGTGATAACTGAATTACTGATACCCCAAAAAACCCACACAATTATTTTTGGGCGTCAAATATAATGCAATATTTGTCTACTTCTTTATCTTGGTGCCCATTTTGGTAGCCATCTTGAATTTTAATGATAATATAATATTCCAGTTAACAAGAAGTTGCTATACATGAATTCTTTAACCCCTAAAACCCAGACACTGATGCCGTTACCTAGATGATGTAAGATGCAAAGAAAAGAAGAAAAAAAAACCCACCCCCAAACCCCAAAACCAACAACAACCTCCAATTGTCTTCTTCTCCGAGTCGTATTGGATTTATTTTTTGACGTCATATCATGACTAACACTGTTAGTTGAAAACAAATTTCATGACCCCTAAGACCCAGTAAGACATCATCGTTGTGTCCTAAGTGATATAGTAATCCAAGCTATTGTCAATTTTATCTTTTAGCGGTCATCTTGGACGCCATCTGGAATATTTTAAAATCCTCAAGGGTGCCAAGTCTCCTGGATTCACACTCAGTTCCATTCAAAGATAAAACAAAAAAACACAAGTAGAACAAATGTGGGTACCAAATTCCAAGGTTTTGTGCTCTGCCGCCTATTAAAATACCTAATGAGTGATACAACAATTTGGAAGTACTTCCGGTGTAGCACTTAACCTGCTCTCCCAAGTCACTATTATACGTATAATTTGCACGTGCACACACACACACACACACACACACACAGAGAGACAGAGAGAGAGAGAGAGAGAGAGAGAGAGAGAGAGAGAGAGAGAGAGAGAGAGAGAGAGATCTAAAAATAATTAATTACGGAAATAAATAATTTAAAAGATAATAATAAAAATAATTTAACAATAATTAGATGAAGCGTTATAGTTTCAATCATAAACGACGATCCAGTGAACTAAAACTTGACATTTTTGTGAGATAAACGCGAAAGCTAGAACGTTCAGCTAAGCATAAAAAACTTCGTCGAGGCGAGACAAAAATAACTACAATGCAATATTCTCTAGCTAGCAATACGACCACAAAGACAACCAATAGCTGCGTTGAACGCAACTAGTCCAATCAAGTGAAAGAACTGCTACATACATTTATTGATTGTAACTACAACAGATTTCTACAAAAAGGTATTCCTACTGATTCGTGTATCACAGAGGAAACCTACAGCGTTTTGTTTAACTCCACTTGCCACAATTTGAAAATGATTTCTCGGGCATTTTCTGCACTCACTGTGCTATGTCTCTACGCTGTTGTGACAGAGGCGGTAAGCTTTTAAGACATTATTATTGTTTGACAAGACCTAAACTATTGCTAACAAAAATGTAACATAAATTTGTAATTGAAAAAACCCAACAACTTATATTGAGGGATGCAACATTTAATGTCTGTTGCACACAAAATGATCAAAGAAAAACTGCAACTTGTACTTTTATGGCAAAATGCCAAAAATCACTATTTTGTTTAAATATGTTTTCAATATATTTTGGATCAAATTTCATTTCATGTTTGAGATTAGAAACATCAGTTACTGAATTCCATTTGGAGTCAATATAATATTTTTGAACATCTCGTACTTTAATGCCACAAATTTTAATATTGTAGTTCTTACGTCGGACGTATACGTTTAATGCCGTTTGATGTATCTTTCTATATAGTAATAATTTTAAATATTCTGTAGATCCCGCATAAATTCATAATAAAGTTTGTTTTGATGTATCTTTCTGTATAGTAATAATTTTTAATATTCTGTAGATCCCGCGTAAATTCATAATAAAGTTTGTTTTGATGTATCTTTCTGTATAGTAATAATTTTAAATATTCTGTAGATCCCGCGTAAATTCATAATAAAGTTTGTTTTGATGTATCTTTCTATATAGTAATAATTTTAAATATTCTGTAGATCCCGCGTAAATTCATAATAAAGTTTGTTTTGATGTATCTTTCTATATAGTAATAATTTTAAATATCCTGTAGATCCCTGTAGATCCCGCGTAAATTCATAATAAAGTTTGTTTTGATGTATCTTTCTGTTAGTAATAATATAGTAATAATTTTAAATATTCTGTAGATCCCGCGTAAATTCATAATAAAGTTTGTTTTGATGTATCTTTCTATATAGTAATAATTTTAAATATCCTGTAGATCCCTGTAGATCCCGCGTAAATTCATAATAAAGTTTGTTTTGATGTATCTTTCTGTATAGTAATAATTTTAAATATTCTGTAGATCCCGCGTAAATTCATAATAAAGTTTGTTTTGCTGTATCTTTCTTTATAGTAATAATTTTAAATATTCTGTAGATCCCGCGTAAATTCATAATAAAGTTTGTTTTGTTTAATGCCGTTTGATGTATCTTTCTATATAGTAATAATGTTAAATATTCTGTAGATCCCGCGTAAATTCATAATAAAGTTTGTTTTGATGTATCTTTCTGTATAGTAATAATTTTAAATATTCTGTAGATCCCGCGTAAATTCATAATAAAGTTTGTTTTGATGTATCTTTCTATATAGTAATAATTTTAAATATTCTGTAGATCCCGCGTAAATTCATAATAAAGTTTGTTTTGATGTATCTTTCTATATAGTAATAATTTTAAATATTCTGTAGATCCCGCATAAATTCATAATAAAGTTTGTTTTGATGTATCTTTCTGTATAGTAATAATTTTAAATATTCTGTAGATCCCGCGTAAATTCATAATAAAGTTTGTTTTGTTTAATGACACCACATGAGCACATCGATTAATTAATCATTGGCTATTGGATGTCAAACATTTGGTAATTCTGATTCGTAATCATCAAATGAAACCCGCTACATTTGTCCTAATGCAGCAAGAGATCTTTTATATGCACTTTCCCACAGACAGGAAAGCACATACCACGGCCTTTGACCAGTTGTTGTGCACTAATTGGAACGAGGAAAAACCCAGTCAGGTGAATGGATCCACCGAGGTGGTTCGATCCTACGACGCAAGCACCTCACGCAAGCACTCTACCGACTGAGCTAAATCCTGCCCCGAATTGATAATAACGTTCTGTTTGGCCAAATGTTTATACAAGATCTATCGAATACCAATAAGTGCATCTTTGTAAGTAATTGATACCATATTCTTTAAATGTACGTAGTCATGTGGGAAAACGCTCGTCTGATGCGCGGTCGTTCTAGGTTCGACTCCCTGCCGGCGGGCCCATTGGACTATTTCTCGTTCCAGCCAGTGCACCACGACAAGGGTCATAGTGTCATACAATCCTCTTTGTGGCGGAGCAAATATTATGCATTGTCCAGAAAAGGATCTCCTCGGTAGTGGTTGTCCTCCTGTAGACGAGGCAATAAATACATATTCGTGGAATCCACCACTATAGTACCAAATATTCATTGGACTCTGCGTTGTGCAACCATACGGACTTGATCGCCGATAACGCTTTTGTCGTTGCTAAACCGACCTCTGGTGGGATCGATCCTCGTCGGTGGGCCCATTGGGCTATTTCTCCTTCCAACCAGTGCACCACGACTGGTATATCAAAGGTTGTGGTATGTACCACCCTGCTAATCGGAAAGAGTAGCCTATGAAATGGCGACAGCGGGCTTCCTCTCTCAATATCTGTGTGGTCCTTAACCATATGTCTGATGCGTCGTTAAATAAAACGTCTTTCTCTCTTTCGAAACCGACCTCCGTGGCGCAGTCGTTAAGCCATCGATGGCTGGTAGGTACCGGCTCCAACCCAGAGCGAGTTCTTAAGGTGGTAGGTTTGAGGCCACTACACCCTATTATCTCTCTCACTAAACACTAACCAACTAACAACCCAGATAACTCAGGTGTGTGTGCTCAGGACAACGTGCTTCACCCTGAATTAGATATAAGCATGAAAATAAGTTGATATGAAATGAAATGTCGTAGCTAAGCTCCTGGCGGGTGTCACCGGTGGAACAGGTTATGCTAATTTATTGACAACCGTCAGAAACCTTTCACAGATTTCTCAAACAGTGTATGTAAAGCTATCTTTAGTTCAGTTTCAGAGAGCGGGACGTAGCCCAGTGATAAAGCGCTCGCTTGATGCGCGGTCGGTTTAAGATCCATCTCTCTGTCGGTGTGTCCATTTGGGCTATTTGTCGTTCTAGCCAGTGCACTACGACTGGTATATCAAAGGTCGTGGTATGTACTATGTGTTATGGTATGGTATGGTATGGTGCATATAAAATATCCCTTGCTGCTAATGGAAAAATGTAGTGGGTTTCCTCTCTAAGTCTATATGTCATAAATTACCAAATGTTTGACATTTAGTAGCTGATGATTAATGACTCAATGTGTTCTAGTGGTGTCGTTAAACAAAACAAATTTTAACTTTTTATTTCAGTTTCAAAACAGAAGATCGGTGTCTTGCCCTGTATGCAGTGAAAGTAAGTAATTTTCGTTTTATAGGAGTAACTGAAGCACTTCCCCCGCCAAACACCTTCACCATTATGTCCATATATCCATTTATTCATATATATATATATATTATCAAGTGTGCTCTGTTAACAATTTATTGATTGAAAGCTGTTAATAAAATAAGCCATGAAGTGTCTCAAAAGTCAGTCCTAAAGTTACATAATGACCATAAGGCCAAGTAACAAAAAGTAAATTTGTTAGCGTCCCTGTCCGACTTACGAAATGCTACCGACCCACTTTAAAAAAACCCCCAAAAAACCCAAACAAAAACAATAAAAAAACAACCACTTAAAAACGTTCCATACGATGTGTAGCAAAAACAAACAGTGTTTAATAATCTCCCGACAAGCCAGACACTAAAATTACCTTAAAGAAACAGCTAGCGCCTGTTAACAAGTCTATAACACAGGACTTTCAAGTACAGATGAATATATTTCTAGAAATGTTTGCATTCAAGTGGGCAAACTGTTTAGAACTTGGCGTTCGTAATATTTGGTTAAAAATCCCAATATATCGTAATATCAAAATTATGGCACTACCCAACTCTAACTAGAAGTGATCGGTTGATGTTAAATTACTATTAGTTCATTGTCATATTTTGTTAGGCCTTATAAGTGTAGCAGCCATTCAAAACAGTAACTCAGGGAAAGCACCTTTAAATCGTTTTACAACCCGTGAGATGGAATAATATGGTGGGGCGGGATCTAGCTGTCGGTAGAGCGGTCGCCTGAGGTGCATGCGTCGTAGGATCGAATCACCTCAGTGGATCCATTATCTGATTGGGTTTTAATGGGATACCTTGCTATTAATGGAAAAATGTAGCGGGTTTTCTCTCTAAAAACATTTTTCAGAATTACCAAATGTTTGACATCCAATAGCCGATTATTAACAATTCAAAATGATCTAGTGGTGGCGTTAAAAAAAACCTTAGAGCATTATATTAAATTGATATAGTAATGAAACAAAACTAATATAAATGCGAATTAAAAATATATAATATATATTTTATATCCTTATACGTGTACGGGTTTTGTTTTGCAATTTCTAAGTAGGTAACTATTCAGTTATAAAGTAGGGATTACTAAATATAACAAATATGTCATACAAACTGAAATTAAACGGAACAAATTGCACAAAACGGTTTAAAATGAAATTTGTTTGTTTTAGTTCTTGCGAACATTGCAAGTGGAAAGGCGTATCATTTGTCCTATAAATGCAAATGCGTGTAAGTACTACAGCACATACACTGTTCACAGATAGAAATATTTACTATCGATAAAATATAATATAAATATTTTTTATAATATATTTTGAAAGTAGATATTCTATGTTTGTTTGTGAGTTTTTTGGTCAGTATCTCGTTCTATCAGTAATGCAACAAGACGCCACAAATACGAGGGATGATTGATGAATTATGTGAGTTTTTTGGTCAGTATCTCGTTCTATCAGTAATGCAACAAGACGCCACAAATACGAGGGATGATTGATGAATTCTGTGAGTTTTTTGGTCAGTATCTCGTTCTATCAGTAATGCAACAAGACGCCACAAATACGAGGGATGATTGATGAATTCTGTGAGTTTTTTGGTCAGTATCTCGTTCTATCAGTAATGCAACAAGACGCCACACATACGAGGGATGATTGATGAATTCTGTGAGTTTTTTTGTCAGTATCTCGTTCTATCAGTAATGCAACAAGACGCCACAAATACGAGGGATGATTGATGAATTCTGTGAGTTTTTTGGTCAGTATCTCGTTCTATCAGTAATGCAACAAGACGCCACACATACGAGGGATGATTGATGAATTCGTGGTCTAAGGTACAAGGAGATGAGGTATACAGTTTCAATGATATTGTGTGCAGTTCAACTTGTTGAAGGAAATGTTTTATTTAACGACGCACTCAAAACATTTTATTACCGGTTATATGGCGTCGAACATATGGTTAAGGACCACACATATATTGAGAGAGGAAACCCGCTGTCGCCACTTCATGGGCTACTCTTTTAGATTAGCAGCAAAGAATCTTTTATATGCACCATCCCACAGACAGGATAACACATACGACGGCCTTTGACATACCAGTCGTGGTTCACTGGCTGGAACGAGAAATAGCCCACCAGGTTCAACTTGTTGAATGATTACACAGAAAGTTTGAAATTATTATCTTTTCTTGGTTTTCTGTTACGGATAATTAAACATTGACAGTCACTGGTTCCTGAGACGTAAACCAAGGCGGCGAAGTCCGCAGGCAGGGTTATGGTCTCCATATTCTGGGATGCAGAAAGAGTACTGCAGGTGGACTACCTGGAGAAAGGTCACACTATCACCGGGCGGAAATACTTAATCGTAGCCAGCAGTCTCTCCCATCACCGGGGCCTAGGACACCGATCTCCGGAAACAGCTACGGAAGAACATCACAAAATAAATAATTAAAAAAAAATGCGGCGGGGAAAGCTGACAAACGGGGTGCTCTTCCAGCAGGACAATGCTCCAGTCCACAAATCCACAGTGGCCATGACTGTCGTCCATGAATGTGTTTTCGATCTGATCGAACACCCGCCCTGTTCTCTTGATTTGGCACCCTCTGACTACTAGCTCTTCCCGAAGATGAAGAAGGAGCTTGGTGGTCGCCATTTTCCCTCAGATGATTACGTCATGCATGCTGTACCAGACATCGTACAGGACCAAGACGCCGCCTTCTACAAGGAAGGGATCCCTATGTTCCACGACCGCCGGACTAAGTGTGTTAATGTACATGGGGATTATGTAAAAACATAAATGTGTTTCATTTTTCTAAAACTGACTCCTTCCACTTTAGGCCACAAACGTATCAATCACCTCGTACCATCCATGCACGAGACCAATCAAAGTAACTTATGGCAGTCTTCGACGATCGTTTGACTCAAGTCTTATTCAGAAATACGATTTTGGTTGCTATAGCTGTTTTGTTATTCATTCGGATTGGAAGTATATCCTATAATATTATCTAATGCTAGCTAAAGAACTGTCAACATACTATCTTTCCCTCCCCCTTTTATTAGTTTGTGAAAAAGAATTGTTTACTAAAGATAATGCCACTGTTTTGATTATTATGCACATAATGAATAGACAGCATCTATAATAGCTATACAACTGTTGAAGTACTTATTATTGTCAGTGTTCGAGACCTGAAGATGTCTATGGCCCAGCTTCAAACAGCTAACTCTAATCTTAAAGGCCAGGTTACAGGGCTAACAGCACATCTGGGTACAACCCAAAGCGAACTGGACGCCACCCGAAGCCAACTGAACGCCACCCAAAGCCAACTGGACACCTCCCAAAGCCAAATGAATGCCACCCAAAGCCAACTGAACGCCACCCAAAGCCAACTGGACGCCACCCAAAGCCAACTGAACGCCACCCAAAGCGAACTGAACGCCACCCAAAGCCAACTGGACACCTCCCAAAGCCAACTGGACGCCACCCAAAGCGAACTGAACGCCACCCAAAGCCAACTGGATGACGCAAATCAACGATTGCAGAATGTATGTCCGAACTCTTCAGCTATCAAGGGTAATTTCCACCATTCTAAAAAATAAGTTAAACTTCTCTAGGAGGAGAGCTTCATCATTCAACAAAATGTGCTCCGTTCTCTAAAAGGTAAGCTGCAATGTGCTATCAAATATGTTCCACTTTTCTGCTTAGTATAAAATAAGCTTTACTTCTCTACGAGGAGAGCTTCAACATTCAACAAAATGAGCTCCGTTCTTTACAAGGTAAGCTTCGTCGATCTATAAAATAACTTCCACTTTTCTATATTACATATATATCATGTTTATTATAGTACATAATACTCTTAAAGCTGCAGTGTCTGGAATATTTTTATTATTTAAGCATTTAGAATAGATTATCAAGTTCTGGTTGGTACATAAAAGGCCCACCACATCGCTATAGTTTTGAAATGCTCGCTTGTCTACATTATTTAGGTCAACTGCGAACAAATGGCCAGCTGGTTTTTCTTCAATTAGCGGGACGCCAGTAGAACTGGGAATTTACGCGATTTGCGCAGGCGCTGAGCTTCTCACGTGATTTTGAACAAATTTAACTGTCTTGATTGAGGGGTCGTCTCACACCTCCAAAATATATTTATATCCATAGAGGTATGGTACAATACCTTTCCAGGGGTCGATGGGGGATTTGCCTTGAAATTTTGACAGTAACCAGCGGTTGGCATACGCGTTACATGTAAGGGGGTGTTAATAATTACGTAACGCTCTAGGGGTAGAGGAAGAGGGCGGTATGTTCGATATACGTAACATTTATGAAGACAATATGTTATTTCTATTCATTACTTAGACCTAAAAAATGTGGGGTTTTTTAATGCGCGGTCGGTCTAGGATCGATCCCCATCGGCGGGATTGTTTCAGCCAGTGCGCCATGACTGGTATATAAAAGACCATGGTATGTGATATCCTGTCTGTGGGATGGTACATATAAATGATCCCTTGCTAAAAAAAAAAATATATATATATATATATATTGGGGGTTATAGACTGCGTTGAGCGAAGTTTATATGGGGCCATGTTCCCCCAGAAAATATATTTCAATTTTTTTTTATCTTGGTCAGGTAAAGGTTTCGACCCCAATACCCTCCCCCTGCACATGCGCCCGTTTCCTCTCTTAGATTATATGTCAAAATTACCAAACGTTTGACATCCAAAAGCAGATGATTATTAAATCAATATGCTCTAACACTGATGTCGTTAAACAAAACAAACTTTAGACATTACCCTTTCCAAACGAAATAATATTTATTTGAATTTGCCGATTTTACCACACGTAAAATTAAAAAGTGAAAAGGGTCATTTTCTACTTTAGTATATTTGATTAAAAATATATACATGATCAATGTGTTATACAAACTAAACTTTGAAAGTTCTACTTACACTTTATAAGATATTAATTCTTAAATAGGAAGGTACGATTGTCGATAATACGTTGTCAAGATCAAAACCGGTTTTAACGAAAGAATAGTACGTTCTTTGTACAGCGCAAGATTTCTCATTTCATTTTTTGAGACGAACCCTACAATTTCAAATCCACAAACGCACCTGTTAACTGAAATTGACAACAGGCTGTCTTTGTGGTTTGCTGAGCAATGGCCGCACAGGCGACGAATCGAGCGTATACTTTTGACGTTCTCCATTCATAGCGAACACACACGAATTTTTTAAAAGTGCAGTTGAACTTGTATTTCATATTTGTACATGATATTATTATATGATAACCAGACACTGTAACTTTAACTGTCATCTTGCAGCAATTGTACAACCATGCTTCTCCTTCGTATCTATTTCACTTTCTTCACGTCTATATCTAATGGGCTGTAAAGTGTGTGTGTGCGTATGTGTGTGTGTGTGTGTGTGTGTGTTTGTTTGTTTTGTGTGTGTATGTGTTTGTGTGTGTGTGTGTATATATATATATATATATATATATATATATATATATATATATATATATATATATATATATATATATATGTGTGTGTGTGTGTGTATGTGTGTGTGTGCATGTGTCTCTCTCTCTTTCTGTGTGTGTGTGTCTCTGTGTGTGCGTGTCTGTGTGTGTGTGTGTGTGTGTGTGTGTGTGTCTCTGTGTGTTTGTCTCTGTGTGTGTGTATGTGTGTGTGTGTGAGTGTGTGCCTGCGTCCGTGTGTGTATGTCTGTATGTGAGTGTGTGTGCACGCGCGCGCGTGTCTATGTGTGTGTGTGTGTGTATCTCTATGTGTGTGTGTACGTGTGTGTGTATGTCTGTATGTGTGTGTGTCTGCGTGTGTCTGTGCGTGTGTGTGTGTGTGTGTGCTGTATGTGTGTGTGTGTGTGTGTGTGTGTGTACATTTGATATGATATATAATTATTTGTATGTACATCATTTTACTATATAATTATATGTTTGTAAAACATTTTTCTATTGATGTACATGTTACTTTAAGTATTCGTGTATATAAATAATTGTAAGTCAGTGAACTCGGGGCTCCTCAACCCGGACACTGTCAAGAATCTCTGGGGACAATAAAATATTTTTGAAACAACAACAACAACAAAAACAACAACAAAACCCTATCTAGAAGTGTGTGTGTGTGTGTGTGGGGGGGGGGGGTTGGGGAGAGAAAAGAAAGAAGAGAATTGAAGTAAATTATTTATCGTTTCAGCTGCTTGCAATGCAAATTCTAACTTCACTTTCTTGACGTCTGACAATGGCTGTGTGGCTATCTGCTATCACGTCTCGAACAGTTTCGAAATGAGCTACCCACAAGCAAAAACACATTGTTCAGACGCTGGCGGCGCGTTGATCACTCTTGATACGATGGAGAAAAACGCGCTGATGCTGAATACCATCAGAACATGTGAGTTATATTAGACGTCTAAGTTTGTTTTATTTTGTTTAACGATACCGCTAGAGCACATTGATTTATTAAACATCGGCTATTGGATGTCAAACATTTGGTATTTTTTGACATAATATAGTATTAGAGGAAATGTTTTATTTAACGACGCACTCAACACATTTTATTTACGGTTATATGGCGTCAGACATATGGTTAAGGGTAGTCTTAGAGAGACAATCCGCTTCATGTTTCCATTAGCAGCAACCGGCCTCGGTGGCGTCGTGGTTATGCCATCGGTCAACAGACTGGTAGGTACTGGGTTCGGATCTCAGTCGAGGCATGGAATTTTTAATCCAGATACCGACTCCAAACCCTGGGTGAGTGCTCCGCAAGGCTCTAAGGGTAGGTATAAACCACTTGCACCGACCAGTGATCCATAACTGGTTCAACAAAGGCCATGGTTTGTGTTATCCTGCCTGTGGGAAGCGCAAATAAAAGATCCCTTGCTGCTAATCGGATAGAGTAGCCTATGAAGTGGCGACATCGGGTTTCCTCTCAAAATCTGTGTGGTCCTTAACCATATGTCTGATGCCATATAACCGTAAATAAAATGTGTTGAGTGCGTCGTTAAATAAAGCATTTCTTACTTTCCATTAGCAGCAAGGGATCTTTTATATACACCATCCCACAGACAGAATAACACACACCACGACCTTTGATATACCAGTCGTGATACACTTGCTGGAACGAGAAATAGCCTAATGGGCCCACTGATGGGGATCGATCCCAAACCGACTGCGCGTCAATCGAGCGCCTCTACAACTGGGCTACGTCCAGCCGCGAGTGTACTGAATAACCCTCCTCCTCAATACGAACATCTTTGTAATTAGGAGAGGGCCTCGTAAGTTGGATAACTTGTGCCCAATCCTTTTGTACACTTAAAAAAAAAGAAAAAAAGTAGGGGAACCTGAAATATTAATGTTAATATCAACTATTGGACCGATCATACGTTTTGACCACAGACATCCTAGTAAAGAACGTTCAGTTCTGTTTATCAACACAGCGAAACACATTCCATAGTTTGCACGTGCATCACGCAGTTGTCCTACACGTACGTGGGATGTCATTCTCGATTTTGACAATTTCCAGGAAGGTCGATTAATCACTGTGGAACATTATTTCTGTCAATCTTTTTCATTCTGTTCATAATACAGTTGTTATTGTTGTGGTTTTAGTCATTTGTATTGTTTGAATTTTCGATGCGGCGTATGCAACTGATAAAAGAACGTCAAATTTCAAATTTCACTTCTGACCCCAATCGTCCTTCAAGATCTTTGGTGATCATAAGACCTACTGTAATACTGAACTACCGGTTGTATGTTTGCCCAATTAATTCACTATTATATAACCATTCCGCACGGCTAATATACCTTACAATTTTGGCAATTGTAAATTCTTATTAGAGTTCCCTTACTTATTTTGAAGAATATATATATATATATATATATATATATATATATATATATATTATATATATATATATATATATATATATATATATATATATATATATATATATATATATATATATATATATATATATATATATATATATATATATATATGTGTGTGTGTGTGTGTGTGTTTGTGTGTATATGTTTGTGTATGTGTGTGTGCGTGTGTCTGTGTGTGTGTGTATACAATATGAAATAAAATATGATTTTATTTAATATATAAAACTTAAAGAGTGCTATATATTTATACATGTACCAAATAAAAAAATAAAAAAAATAAAACAAAAATAAAACAAAACAAAAACAAACACAAACAAGAATAAACAAACAAAAAACCCACAAGAACAAACAAACAACAAAACATTATTAAAACACGTCATCTCCTTGACAAACGAGCCATCGCAGTTCGAACCGCCCCGCCCTTAGGCTCTCAGTGGAGGCCAGGCCTTATTTGAGGAGGCCCGACGCTTATTATAGAAAATACGGTAGTCAAATAATCGGGTGGAGATAATTTTGAGTAGGACGTTAGGAACATTGTTGTGTTACTAATTCAGTTGTCTACGTGCCTAAGTAAACTGTCTTTTATTTTCACCACACCATAATCTAAACAACAACTATTATAAGGCCAAATAAACAAAAGAGTTGGTGATCGTCCCCACCCGTACCTGAGAAAATGCGCCCGCCCCTGAATTTATTTTATTTTTTATTATGTTAAAAACTGTTAAAAAGGCGTCGAGATAGCAGCAATTCAACTTTCGTAAGCACCGTAACGGGTTAAACCATCACCAGGTCCATCTGGCGGCCAGTGAACGAACTACAACATCCAGGCGTATGCGCTGTTGGCTGCTACTTCCGCAAACAAAATGGATGTTGCCAGCTCCGTACCTGGTCTCCAGGGTTTTATGAAAAAATTTCACAGAAAAACATTTTAATAAAAAAACCCCCCCCCCCCCCCCCCCCCCTGATTTGTGTGATCAAAAGGACGATCACCAACTCTCTTTTTTTCATTTGGCCTAACAGCAATGCAGGACAATATTTCCCTCAGGCAGTTTGATAATTAATAGATGCAAAACGTATGCGTTAAGGATGGATGTAAAGTACTTAAATTTAACGTATATAATTATCTCCTCTGGGACAGTACTAAATAAATCATTGGCTTTTGTCATTCAGAATTTGTATGTTACATCTTAAAAGCCCCACGACGTCGTCAGAAAGAAAGGACACAAGGTGTTTGTTTCCAATGTTTCTTCAATATTATTACCTATTTTGGGCCCCGTTTTACAAAGCAGGAAACAAGGAGGTGTTTGTTTTCCGATGTTTCTTGGATAGTATTAATATTTTTTAGTGTACAAGACACTAAGTGTTGTTTTTTTACTAACGTTTCTTGAATAGTATTACTTGATTTTAGTGTACAGAAGTAAGGTGTTGTTTGTGTTCCAATGTTTCTTGAATAGTATTACATGTTTTAGTGTACAGATCAATGATATTGTCTGTTTTCCCATGTTTATTGAATATTATTACTTAAGTTTAGTGTACAGGGCACTAGGTGTTGTTTCTTTTCCCAATGTTTCTTGAATAATATTATTTGTTTTTAGTATAGAGGACACTAGGTGGGGTTTTTTCTAACATTTTTTGAATAGTATTACTTGCTTTTAGTGTACAGGGCTAATGTCTTATTTGTTTTCCAATGTTTGTTGAATGGTATTACTTGTTTTTGGTGTACAGGGCACTAGGAGGTGTTTTTTTCCCCCACGTTTATTGAATAGTATTACTTGATTTTAGTGTACAGAAGTAAGGTGTTGTTTGTTTTCCAATGTTTCTTGAATATTATTACGTGATTTTAGTGTACAGGGCACTAGGTGTTGGGTTTTCCAATGTTTCTTGAATAGTATTACTTTTTTTTAGTGTACAAGGGCAAACACATATATATCGGTCTAAGAAAGGTGGATGGCCAATGGTTGTGGGAAGGAACAGGCAACCAAGCGACGTTCACAGACTGGTTTTCAGGACCAAGCAAGTTTGCGAAGTGTACAGTGTTGAACCATTTCCATCAGCATCGCTGGAACAACCAAAACTGCAAGTTTCATCATTTCAACGCTGGCGCGCTCTGTGAACTCACAGTAGCATGAAGCACCTTTGGCTAAATGAAGAAAACACTTTCTAACCAAACAAATCGAATTAGTAAGTCTTGAAAACTTTTTGTGAAATCACCGTGCAGAAATATAGGAGAAGAGAGCATTTGGTTTTGTTGTTATTTTACTGAAAAATACCCCCTTCTGCATATTTTGGCTAAAGATTAAATAATTTATAAAATAAAGTACATCATGAATGTATACTGAACACTGAAATAAAAATGGTGTTACACAAAGATATTATAAAATATGTTGTTATATTTTATCATGAGTAACGTTTATATATATATATATATATATATATATATATATATATATACAATCTGCAAGATATCCCTCCCAAAATTTGACAAGTACTGATCTTGTCTTTGTTATATTTGCGGAATTATATATATATATACATGTGTACAATGTATATATATAAACTTCTAATTGTAACGTAAACAACCACACACTTGTGACAAAACGCTTCAACAAAAATGCAACGACATTATTCATACTGAGTTGAATTCCGCAAATATAACAATAACAAAGTCAGTACTCGTCAAATTTTGTAAGGAATATTTCGCAGATTTAGAAACGTACATGATACGTGTACATCAAAACGCGTTCCCTGGATTTTATGTTAGAAATAAAGAATGGAAAGGAAACAAAATGTTTTATTTAGTGATGCACTAAACACATTTTATTTACGGTTATGTGGCGTCAGACCTAATAGTTAATGATCACCCAGGTATTGAGAGAGGAAACCCGCTGTCGGCACTAAGTGCGATTAGCAGCAAGGGATGCACCATCCCACATATAAGATAGTACATACCAGGGCCTTTGTCACACCAATTGTGGAGCTTGGCTGGAACGAGAAATAGCCCAATGGGTCCACTGACGGGGATCGATCCTAGACCGACCACACACTAAGCGAACACTTTACCACTGGCCTACGCCCCGCCCCACAAATAAAAAATGCAGTTGTAGTTAAACCGTACACGTGTATATACATTACACTGACCAAGCCCGAAACTAATAGATTTTGTATTAATTACCTTAAAGATACTGGTAATATGAGATGCAGATAGCACATTACTTTTCATTCTACCAGGATTTCCTCGGCTGAGCCTTTCTTTAACAGTTTTCTGGTGTCCGTCCGTTATTCGTCAACTCCTTTTTTATGTCTTCTTCCGTTTTGATTGAATATTTATGAAACTACCTACTTGAATTTTTTGTTTTGACATTATCCCAAAACTAGTAAGGGATATTTATAACCGTTTGAGTTTGTATGGAATGTTAAAAGATCTAAAGTTACATTTGACAATGAAACGTTTAACATGTATTTTCTCCTAGCGTTTTGATGGAGTATTTTTGAAGTTGACAGATTCTCTAGGACAGTCTGCACAAAATAACAGAGTTGTATAGTTTTGGTTAAACATATCTGAAACTCGAGACGGAGATTCTCTGAGACAGTCTACACAAAATAACACAGTTGTATAGTTTTAGTTGAACATATCTAAACTCGAGACGGGGATTCTCTGAGACAGAGTCTGCACAAAATAACAGTTGTATAGTTTTGGTTGAACATATCTGAAACTCGAGACACAGATTCTCTGGGACAGTCTACACAAAATAACAGAGTTGTATAGTTTTGGTTGAACATATCTGAAACTCGAGACGGAGATTCTCTGAGACAGTCTACACAAAATAACACAGTTGTATAGTTTTAGTTGAACATATCTAAATTCGAGACGGGGATTCTCTGAGACAGAGTCTGCACAAAATAACAGTTGTATAGTTTTGGTGGAACATATCTGAAACTCGAGACAGGGATTATCTGAGACAGTCTACACAAAATAACAGAGTTGTATAGTTTTGGTTGAACATATTTGAAACTCGAGACAGGGATTCTCTGAGACAGTCTACACAAAATAACAGTTGTGTAGTTTTGGTTGAACATATCTGAAACTCGAGACAGGGATTCTCTGAGACAGTCTACACAAAATAACAGTTGTATAGTTTTGGTTGAACATATCTGAAACTCGAGACACAGATTCTCTGGGACAGTCTACACAACATAATCTAACTCATAGAGAGGCGTGGTAACCATGGTAACCAAGATGAGTGAGCAGTACGTGAACGTCTGGGGTTCGAATCCCAGTTCTGCTCACTACCTCACACAACCAAAACGTCACCACCGTTGAGCTAAAACAAATTATTTTAAATAATGTCCCATGCAAATGGTATCCAAGGCGATAGCGGGTTTCCTCTTTCAATATCTGTATGGTCCTTAACCATATGTCTGACGCCATATAACCGTAAATAAAATGTGTTGAGAGCGTCGTTAAATAAAACATTTCCTTCCTGTCTTCCAAGGCTGTCAGATCTGTCAAGAATATACAAGCAGAATTAACTGAGTCTATCCCACTTCTGACACCATTTTGTCACAACCAGGTATGAACAAGGACCAACGGCCTCGGTGGCACAGTGGTTAAGCTATCGGACTACAGGCTGGTAGGTACAGGGTTCCCAGCCCACCACCGGGTCCAACCCAGAGGTCACTACACCTTCTTCTCTCTCACTAACCACTAATCAATTAACAACTAACCCATTGTCTTGGACAGACAGCTCAGATAACGGAGGTGTATGCCCAGGACAGCGTGTTTGAACCTTAATTGGATATAAGCACGAAAATAAGTTGAAATAAGCTATCTGGGCAGTCTGTCCAGGACAGTGGGTTAATTGTAATTGTTAGTGGTAAGTGAGAGAGAAGAGGGTATAGTGGCCTTACACCTACCCATCGAGTCGTCAAAACTCGCTCTGGGTTGGAACCGGTACCGGGCTGCGAACCCTGTACCTATCAGCCTTATGTTCAATGGCTTAACCACGACGCCATCGAGGCCGGTTCCCGAACTCAAAATCCCACCTCAAGGTTGTGACGTCAGTTTCATGTTTGACCATATATATATATATATATATATATATATATATATATATATATTGACGGAAAAAACAAACGCAAATGGGGTTTTTTGGTGGTAAATATTTCAAATGTTTTATTGATGATTATTTCATTGTTTGGATTTTTAGGTTATGTCTCATTACTGAATAAACGTTGAAATATGGGTACCCTACACCATTTCCTGGTCCAAATCAATAGCGTGTTTGCCCACCCCGGGCTGCAGTCGCTGTTCTAACTCTCCTTACCATTGACCCAATCAATTTATCCTTTGTACGATGTTATTCCACTAATGAAGAATGGCCTGAGTGAACTGAGCGACGTTGTTTACGATGTTGCCGCGGTTCCTGACCCTCCTGTCGAGCCCGTCCCACAAATGCTCGATCGAATTCAAATCAGGACTGTAGGGTGTCCAATCGAGCACTGGGACATTGTTTTGGTTGAGGAAGTTAAGACAAACACCTGATTTGGTGCATGTACATGCAGCCATTGCAATCGACGTTGACGTCGCCTGGGTGTAAGTTGCGGACCAACGTAGGGACGTCGTAGCCTTTTAAGTTGAACTCCCGCAACCGATCATGGACATACTGGGCGACCATGAGTGCCTACATCCTGACTTGTCGTCTTCGTAGCCACCTGAAATCGATTACGAAGGTATGCGAGACGTATGTCTCTACCTTCACATAGCAACGTAACGCGCGGACGGCCGCTCCTGGGACGGTCATCTAATCTTCCCGTGGCTCTGAGACGCCCAACTAAACGAGTTATCGTTGACTCATGCACCACAAATTGCTGGGCGTTTCGATTGCCTCTGCATAATTAGAGCAATAGCCTATCAACTTGTAACATTCTCAGCATTTTGCTTTTCAGTTGTGTTGAAATGAAATGTTGTGCACTCGATGTGTACTGTTCAAAGCTTCGATTTGGTCCATAGCACGTGGCAGTGGCCAGGAAGACCGCTTTCTTGAAAAATCGGTAAAAAGCATGCAGCTTCGCGCGTGCTCATGGTTGACCCAATTTTAAGCAAAGATTCTTTGGAGAGTACTATAAGGTAGCTATGTGTCAAATGTTTCTACATTTCGTATGCTGATAAAACAGTTATATTACCAAAACTGAACTTCCGTTTGGGGGTTTTCCGTCAGTATATATATGCACATAGTCAAACCTGTCCTAGTGGCCACCTGTAATCAACGATCACCTGTCTCAAGTGGCCACCTTCCCCATCCCAAACGATTTATAATATAAATGCACCTGCAATAAACGGTTACCTGTCTAATGCGGCCAGCGGCCACCTAAATCGGATCCCAAATTGCTAAAATACCTGTATTAAGCGGCCACAGTAAATGTTTACTTGACTTGACTAGGTATTTTATGTTTTCCTACATGTCTATCCTGAGTCTGGCTTCCGATAGAAATTTTGAAACTTACAGCCCCCCACCCCCCTCCCCCTCCAAAAAAAAAATATATAAAGGGGAGGTTAATAAATTTTGACTGCGTCCTTAGAACAAATAAACGAAGTAATAAATAAAGTAATTTGACGCAATTTTAGATGGAGTGTTCTAAATAAATTATAAATTAATAATTATAAAATAGTTAATATCCACTTTGGTCAGGAGGAAGGGTAGGAGGGTTGGCCCCAGCCCACAGAAAAGTTGATAATAGATTTTAATAAATAGAAATTACCAGTCATATTTCGAACATTGGTGTGACCCAATGGAGGCCGGAGGAGAGGGGAGGCCAGAACCTACACAAAATCCTACGGCCAAACCGCCTATGCCCTATGGCCTCAAAGAACCCCTATCCTCCGGCATCCCCCCCCCCCCCCCCTATTGTGTCCAACCGCAGCTCGATCCAATCATGGCAATTAAATATTGAAAGATTATTAAAGAGGTTAACATATTTGCGTCACTAGAAGAGTGACGCCTAAGTTAAGATTCCAACGTGGGACTAGTTATTTAGAAGATGAAACGTTGGAAGGTTTTGCATGTCCAGCCCACCGTGAAGAGCGAAACGCACCCCGCCGACACACAAAGAAAGACCCGAGGCAGCCCCTCGGTCGACCCCTAAAACATCAAGATTAGGTCGTCCAAAAGACGCTGCCACCACTTTAATCTATAAAACCCGCGATAGAACACAAGATAGTATTAACCAGGGTACTACCGCAAGCACAGACCAGACACCTGCCCTGCTGAATTACATTAGTTGTTTTATTAAAAAATCTAATATATGATTAAAATATGGATAAAAGTTATTGAAAAATAAATGAGACAGCATGCCTGTAACCTATCAAAATTAATTTTAAAATACTATAACCAAATTAAAAAAGACATAAATATTTATAACATACAATTTACTGCCAGATAAGCCCCCCCCCAAAAAAACCCCCCAAACCCCCCCCCCCAAAAAAAAAAACCCATCACACACAAAAACGAACAATACACATACACACACTAGCATACGACACCACATAACATATATATATATATATATATATATATATATATATATATATATATACACAAACTTTAAAAAAAATAATAAATTACATATCGTCGCCCAGCCCCCAAACAATGTTTAGAGGGCCAGGCGGCGGCACACAATTATTATTATAAAATAAATAAAGAGACATCTTAATTAATAGTATTAAAACATTCATTCTCATAAACAATGCCACTAACCGGTGTCACCAAACACATTTTGAAATGGCCGGCTGTAGCATAAATAAATGGATACAGAGAAAGAATTAAAGAGATATCTTAAATATTAAAATTTGTATTCTAAAACTAAACAAATAACAAGAGTCGCGCAACCGATCGATATGTGTAGCGTGTAAAGTTTTACGGTTATATCAAAGAGATATTTCAACAACAGCGATAAGGTGCAGCAAATAACTGATCTTCAAACCTTCAGGAATACTAGTACTCATTCAGTCCCGACATCTCGACTGTGTATCAATTAAGAAATTATGACTCTGGAATGCATCTAACTGTCTCTGAGCAGGCTACGCCTGACATATGTAGATTTACTTACTTTGACAATACACTGCATGAAGTAGCAATTAAATAGTTAAATAGAAAAAAGAAAACAAAATTGTTGAGAACGGTTAATTTAATACTCTTTTTTTCGGTCAAAAGTTGATTTATAGTCAACTGTGAAACACGCATCCGTTAATTAGCAGTACAGACGGTAAAACAAGAAACAACAAATGTTTTAAAGACTATATGTGGCAACCTGTAATCAGCGGCCACCTGACTTAAGCGGCCATTTGTATCTACTCCCTTGTGTGACCGCATAAAAGAGGTTTGAATATATATATATATATATATATATATATATATATATATATATATATATATATATATATATATATATATATATCGAGAATGACACCCCCCGCACGTGTACAGGGCAAGTGCGTGATGTACGTGCAAACTATGGAATGTGTTTCGGTGTGTTGATAAACATACCCGATTACTAGGATGTCTGTGGTCAAAATTTATGTTTGGTCTTATAGTTGATATTAACATTAATGTTTTAGGTTCCCCTACTTTTTTAAAGAGTATATATATAAATGTCTGTCACATTCATTACAACATAACGTCGTCCCATTGGTCCAGCCGTAGCAACTGAGTTGGTTCATTTCTCGATGAATGTAAAAATTACGTCGTCAGGGGACGTCATATCTGATAATGTTATTTTATATGGGCAAGTTGTCTTATATTGTTTATGGAACAAAAATATGTCAAAATAAGGTATGAAGTTTTAGTGTTATTATTAGCAAGTATGATTTAAATTTAATTATAAGTATTGTCTGTTATTTCTTTTGCGTCCATCTGGGTATGAACAAAACAGAGTTTGCAGATAATTGTTTTTTCATACCTCATTGAACATAAAATAAATAACAGACAATCCTTAAATAAATAAACACACACACACATACACACACACACACAGAGAGAGAGAGAGAGAGAGAGAGGTGTGTGTGTGTGTGTGTGTGTGTGTGTGTGTGTGTTATATTATATTATATTATATTATATATTGTACAACCATTATGTACTACGACAAGAAATTATTGCGAGATGCCAACAGTTGCCCAGATTTCATATAAAAAGTATTGCGATGTCATCTGTTGCATATACTACAGGTATTTGCAATGTCATCTTCTGTATATGTTAAAGGTAGTTTGCTATGTTAGCTGTTACTGAAAGATTCATAAAAAAATTAACTTACTCGAAACACGTCTGTGCTGAAATAAATGTTTGCAAGCTGCGTGTGTGTCTGTGTGTGAGACAGGCGTTATTTTAATTAACATATGGAACGTTTACCGATTGTTTCGCTGACATTTCAAAAATGACTGTTGTCTTGAAAATCTGTGCAATCAAACCCATTCATACTTGGTCGATTGTATCCTGTATTAGACAATTGTCGAAAGACGAAGGAAGACTTGCTTCCCAAGACCAAAATAAATATTTTTAAAGGGACATACCCTAGCTTTTAAACACTAAGGCATATTTTTTACTATTAGAGCTGTTTTTGATAACTGAAATCATACTTTACTTAGATTTTATTGTTTAGATTATCCATTTCCGTACATTCGAAGTGTTTTTGGTTATCCTGGTGTTTTTAATATCACAAAATGCATTTATCATATTTTTAAAACCGCAAGTGCGTCTGAGAAGTAACAGTTATGGAGTCGAGTTTTAGTCTATTTTTAGGGGGTATTTCACCATTTCAAAGTCAGAGACTCTTGTTTCTCTCAGTTGTAACTTTATCCAAATGTGTTACAGGTTTATAGATTAACTAAACTTAGAGTTAATTTTCACGGGTTGAAACTAGGGTCTGTCCCTTTAAAGCTCCATTACAGGATCTTGCTGATAGATAGTCAGTATTGAATAATAATAATAATAAAATGTCTTATTTAACGACGCCACTAAAGGACATTGATTTTTTTTTTTTTTATCATCCGCTATTGGACGTCAAACATATGGTCATTCTGACACTGTTTTTCAGAGGAAATCAGCTGTCGCCACAAAGGCTACTCTTTTACGACAGGCAGCAAGGGATCTTTTATTTGCGCTTCCCACAGGCAGGATAGCACAAACTATGGCCTTTGTTGAACCAGTTATGGATCGCTGGTCGGTGCAAATGGTTTACTCCTACCCATTGAGCCTTGAGGAGCACTCACTCAGGGTTTGGAGTCGGTATCTGGATTCAAAATTCCATATCTCGACTGAGATCCGAACCCAGTACCTACCAGCCTGTATACCGATTGCCTAACCTCGACGCCACCGAGGCCGGTAGTACTGAATAAAGTGTATTGATTGGAAACATATTTTATTGTACAAACAACAAAAGAATCGGACACAAGTTTGACAACTTACGACGCCCTCTTCTATACACATACAACATTCATGGCGACTGATATTACATAACTGTATATTTAAACCTCATTTAAACAGCCAAAGATAACCAGAGGAAGAAAATATATTATACACAAAAGAATATGAAACAAACGAGAAGAAAATGACTGGAAAGGAGTAGTAATGCAAGAGATTACACAAATAATACTTCACGTGCCGTCATACTCTCGTTATCACATTTACAAATAATCCACAAAGTAATTTAAATTATACTTTATTAATCAAAACGGTGACTTTGTTTGATACATATATGAACATAAGTAAAAAAACTAAGATTTATTATACGGTTTATGCTCTGAACTTCCATATTATGAGTCTGGTAAGTGACGGCTGGACTTTCTAATAAATGTGTACACGAAACATGCCCAAAAGAAAAGAAGCTCTAAATGAAAAAGGCAGCAATCGAACAGTATCATAGATGTTATATTGTATCAAAGATAATTGAACAAAAGAAAAAGCAAAAACAATGTCTAGGAGGTATGTTTATATCCAATTAGTGATTCATTAAAACCATTTCTTCACTTAATTCTGCGGTGTTTTTGTCATGGAAAAAAAAACCCCTGCTTCATGATTCTTAATGCGTTAATTTATCTTTATGAAATTATTTACCACTAGCTTATCAAGCATAACTATTTGTGTATGAAATGTTGCGGTATTGTAGGGATATAAAAAATCCAGATGTATAAAAGTTTGTAATAATAAAAAATCTAGTGTAAATATGTCACATGCGCCACGTGTAACTGCGTCGTGGTATTTGTCATCCATGTAGCAATTTCCTTTCCATTTGGTGTATAATTATCAAGTGCAATATCTTCGGAACACTGGCAAAGGCCACCTTTGTTGTATGTTTATTGTAATATAGCAATATAGTGAATTATTTATAACATTTGTGATGCTGTTCGACGATTGCTGGTCTCTTTTTTTTTTTATCTCTCTTGCCATTCCTAAATTTTGGATCAGCTGAGAATGCATTACAGAATCTTTCTGATAGATAGATAGTTCAGTATTAAATAATAATTTTTTAAATGTTTTATTTAACGACGCCACTAAAGCACATTGATCTTTTTATTTTATCATCAGCTATTGGACGTCAAACATATTGTCATTCTGACACTGGTTTTTAGAGGAAACCCGCTGTCGCCACATATGCTACTCTTTTACTAAGGCAGCAAGAGATCTTTTATTTGCGCTTCCCACAGGCAGGATAGCACAAACCATGGCCTTTGTTGAACCAGTTATGGATCACTGGTCGGTACAAGTGGTTTACACCTACCCATTGAGCCTTGCGGAGCACTCACTCAGGATTTGGAGTCAGTATCTGGATTACAAATCCCATGCCTCGAGTGGCATCCGAACCCAGTACCTACCAGCCTGTAGACCGATGAATACAGTTTATTGATTGGAAACATATTTTATTGTACAAAGAACAAAAGAATCGGGCACAAGTTTGACATCTTACGAGGCCGTCTTCTATACACATACAAATTCATGGCGACTGATATTACATAACTGTATATTTAAACCTCATTTAAACAGCCAAAGAAAATGAATGGAAAAAAGTCAATCTGAGTAAATTAGCTCTACTGGTCTACCAGTAGATCTAACAGCATTGCGTGGACTCCCATGTTCAGGTGACATTTCACTATAAATAATAATTTAAATATCGACCAATTACACTTCGCCTTCTATAGCGTTATTCGGGAGCATACAAATTCTAAAAATATCGGGCGAGACTATTTATGCAATAGGCGAACTTGTTGGTCTATTTCAACATTGAAAAAACAGTGGAAAAAGTTCGGTAATAAACTCTGGATTCTATACTAATATAAACAGATTTTATGGCTATACCATCACGTTGTTTTTTTTCATCTTAAAACGAATTTTATATACAAAATTTATATTGAAATTAGTTTCCGGCATACTTCGTAATTCACCCGAACCATTCCGTATACCCGCGGCATAATCCTGAATGTGTTCACATTTTTTTTCAAATCGCTGGCATGATTTTGCAAGTAAGGTTTTGATTGGTCGAATGAAAGGTCAACTAGACATGAGCTCCAACGGGCTGCTGTTAGATCCACATGTAATAGTGTAGCTAATTTTAATTAGATTGGGAAAGAAGTAGTAATGCAAGAAATTACACAAATAATACTTCACGTGCAATCAAACTCTCGTTATCACATTTACAAATAATCCACAAAGTAATTTAAATTATACTTTATTAATCAAAACTATGAGTTTGTTTGATACATATATGAACATTAGTAAATATGCTTTTATTATAAGGTTTATGCTCTGAACCAACATATTATGAGTCTGGTAAGTGACGGCTGGACTTTCTAATAAATGTGTACACGAAACATGCCCAATTACATTCAGAAATCGAAATTAAAAGAAGAGAAGCTCTAAATGAAAAAGGCAGTAATGGAACAGTATCATAGATGTTATATAGTATTAAAGATAATTGAACAAAAGAAAAAGCAAAAACCATTTCTAGGAGGTATGTTTATATCCAATTAGTGATTTATTAAAGCCATTTCTTCACTTAATTCTGCGGTGTTTTTGTCAGGGGAAAAAAAACCCTTCATGATTCCTAATGCGTTACTTTATCTTTATGAAATTATTTACGACTAGCTTATCAAGCATAACTATTTGTGTATGAAATGTTGCGGTATTGTAGGAATATACAAGACAGTTATAAAAGTGTTTGTAATAATAAAGATCTAGTGCAAATATGGCACATGCGCCACGTGTAACTGCGTCGTGGTATTTGTCATCCGTTTAGCAATTTTCTTTCCATCTGTTGTTTAATTTTATCAGCAGCATTATCTTCGGAACATCGGCAAAGGCCACGTTTGTTGCATGTTTACTGTAATGCACTGAAACTTTGTTGCAAAAAAGCCACCAACATAGCTATTTGTTCCAGGGGCGTAGAGTGGTTTGGACCTGGGGTGGGGTGGGGGGGGATGGGGGGGGGGGGGGGGTTCGAATATGAACCAAGTGGACCTTTTTCTATTTTGTTTTTGCACCACCAGAAACTCCATATGTATAAACCTGTATGTTTTAGTTCTGAAAGCGGACCATTTGCTTTTGTGTTTCGTCCGAACCCCCCGAACCCCCCTAGCCTACGCCCCTGGAACTGCGCAATTTTGTTTATAGATTTTTCTTTTTATTTTGAGCAATATAGTGAATTATATATAACATTTGTGATGCTGTTAAATTACTGGTATTTTGTTTTCTTTTAATTCAATTTATGACTATAATTCGGCATGTGTGATGCACAAATACATGTTCCGTTACTGAAATTCAGATTGTCCCAAGGCATATTTTGATTAGTAAACTTATATGAAAACTAATCCACTTAATGAATATTTAGTGCGTTCTTGTGGTGGACCAGGCTGGCTTTTGTAGGTTTTGCTTTCTCTGATCTGAATTTAAACCTGCTACCCAACAACAATACAGTTGGCCAGTTATCACAAGGAGATAACATACGATGCGGGGGTATCCGTTTACTGAATGACATGGTAATAATTATGCATTGTAATAATTATTTATCGTTACTTTACTTGAAACAAAGTCACCATACGATTGCGTGAATAAAGTATTGTGATCATTATTCACTCCCATTGTTCATTTATAGTAAAAAAAATATAATAATAAAAAATAATTATAATAAAAATGAAAATAACAAAAAAAAAATAATAACAAAATAACGATAGGCCTACTGAATATGGAATTATTTAAGATGTCTGGGGACTGTATATTTGATATTTCACACCCATTAATATAGCAGTATAGATACTAACACCTTCGGTGAAAATTGTAGCCCCATAGACAAATATTGTTAAAACAGCAACAGATTCAAAATTATAATTTCAAAAACTTTGACGCTAGACAGGATGGTAATAAACGCAATGAGCGTCGCATTTTTGTATCTGTTGCTATTTTCTTGTTCCAGCCAGTGCACTACGACTGGTATATCAAAGGTTGTGGTATGTGCTATCTGTGGGGTGGTGCATATAAAAGATTCATTGCTACTAATGGAAAAATGTAGCAGGTTTCCTTTCTAAGACTATAGATTAGCAGTTTGTGATTACAGCGCTTACGTAATTTATTTTAAACACGCGGATTTTGATCAGACACTCTATTCAGTTAAACAGCTCGTTTTGCATACAATTTATAGGTAATTGTTCTGTGTTTCAACAAATATTGCAATTAGGCGAAAGATTCTATTACCCAGTATGCGATTAGATGGAACCCACAGTACCTACCAGCCTAAAGTCGGATGGCTTAACCATTGCACCACCAAGGCCGGCGTTTCTGTTAGTAGCAAGGGATCTTTTATAATGGGTTACGTTTAAGGTTAGGGTTAAGAAAATCATATATTAATGATGAGTAAAAAAGAAATCTGCCTAAAATTCTGGGTATGGCGCCATACCCATTTTACCCTCTGGCAGAAACCCTGAATGAGGATTGATCCTAAATCAACCGTGCATGAGGCAAGCGCTTTACATCTGGCCAACGTCCCACCATTACAAATTTTAAACAGCAATTTAAAAAGGTATAACCACCTCTTAAAGAGTTTTGATCGAATAGTCACTGTTATCGTGTTTTGGTACTAGGATTCCCGGGTTTTCTCTCTGAGACTATATAATATGTCAAAATTACCAAATGTCTGACATCCAATAGCCGATGATTAATAAATCAATGTGCTCTACTGGTGTCGTTAAACAAAACAAACTTTTAACTTTAAAGTTTGTAAATTTAAAAAATATCTATTATTTTGTGAAGACTGTTTCAGAATTATCCAATCAAAATCTACAATGATGATAGACTTTTGTCTATTAGTTTGTGAAGACTGCCCTTGAGAATACTTAAACCAAGTTTCAGAACTATCATATACCCGCCGATGGGAATCGATCCTAGACTGACCGCGCATTTCCAAAAAATACTTTTTTAGGTCTAAGTAATGAATAAAAATAACATATAGTCTTGAAAAATGTTACGTAAATCGAACACAGTACCCTCTTCTTCTACCCCTAAAGCGTTACGTAATTAGTAACACCCGCTTACATGTAACGCGTATGCTAACAGCTGGCCACTGTCAACATTTCAAGGCAAATCCCCCACCCACCGACCCCTGGAAAGGCGTTGTACCATACCTCTATGGATATAAACATGCTTTGGAGATATGAGACGACCCCTCAGTCAAGAGAGTTAAATTTGTTCAAAAATTGCGAAATCTCACGTGATCTCTCGCTGGGGAATTCCACACTTGTGATAAGCCAATGAAAACCGAGATCGGTAGGAGCCCGTCAAAAGTGTCCCACTTTCGAAATACTGGCTTTGTTTTTGAGCTGGATAAGCCAGCGTAGTGAAACTAATGCGGAGTGCGGCGTCATATATGCACCAAACGTAATTGGATTTTCTGTTCTATATGCTTAAATAATAAAACTATTCCAGATACTGCCGCCTTAACACCGCACGTCCTGTGATTGGTGATAAATGTGAGTGTGTTCGGTATTAAAAAACAATGTTTCATCTGGGCAAAAAAAATGTATGCAATTATATTTCATCTAGTAGCACTGTGTCAAGTAGCCTTGTGCTTGAAACATGTATGGGGTACCTGAAACAAGTACTAAAATTTTGTGCGGAACTAGGTAGTCATATACGCTACCCGTTATCTCATAAATGAGCAGATTGCCCCCCAATTTTTTTCTAATTCACTTTAATGGTGGGGTTGGTAGTATTTATATACGTGGCGTTTACGTCGATTGATACGCTGCAGGTAGGAGTTTTAGCCGCATATGTTACTATTGTCGTCTGTGGGATTTGTTTTGGTAATACAAACCATCTAGCACACCACTATATACTAGAGAGAGTTTAGATGCATTACACGAGAAACCGCGAGCTATCTATTTCCGCCAGATGTGCCAAACACACGTGCATGTGATCTCCAGCTTGGAATTGACATGAAATTTACAAAATAGAAATTAAAAAGGCTTCCAGTCTGCTGCAACAGTTGGTGGACAAGTGCAGTAGGGTCTCAACGACTCCAGTACACGTGGAAGGTAGTGCACTCAGTTTTACGTCATATGTCAGCTGTCGCTGTTCGCAGAGAAGCCTGCCTTTGTCCTGCAACTTTCCCGTGTTATTTTAACATTTGAATTTGTGCCTGTCACGCAAAAGTACCAAACACAAAATGAACTTGCCCTCTCATCTGATTTATAAAGTCCCCACCCAGGACCACACTGGACCAGCCCTGGTATACCAAAGGCCATGATATGTGTTATCCTGTCTATGAGATTGTGTATATAAAAGATGTTATGCTGGTATGTGTTATCCTGTCTATGAGATTGTGTATATAAAAGATGTTATGCTGGTATGTGTTATCCTGTCTATGAGATTGTGTATATAAAAGATCCTTGCTACTCATGGGAAATTGTTGCGGGTTTCCTCTCTAAAACTGTCAGAATTATGTTTTTTATCCATTAACCGATGATTAATAAATCAATGTCCTCTAGTGATGTCGCTAAACAGAAACAAACTTTGACGGTCAGTGTGCACACCATAAAAGATTTACTCTGCTGCTTAAGACGGGCACGCGTTGGTATTTCTTTTGCAGTTCACCTGGTTTCATAAACACTGAGAGGCGTAATAAAATGCCTTTGGATGAGGTCCGACAGTTGTAACATGGCTATCAATAAAGGTTTACAGATTGAATAGAAAGCTATTGATCGTGCATCCTTTGTACCCTTCTATTATTAAACGAAGGAATGAATGGCTGAATGACGGCAACAAAGAAAACGTCGACAATGTATTAAAGAAATACAAATGAATGAAAATCATCACACACGCATTTTGTCTGGCGACATTAAAGTCTCACTTTAAACCAAACCATACCAGAGTATGTTCCTTTCATAATTTGCATATGATACCATTCATTCTGTATGGCAGTTACAGTCCTTCCCCACGAGAGATTTTTTATCGGCTATTATTTTATTTTTGGTGTCAAGTCAACTAGAATAATTCACTGTGAAAAAACATCCACGTGTATGTCCACTGTGAATACAAAAAACAACAACAACAACACAATAGACGTTATACAATGAAGCCAAAACCAACACCAAGGTCAGACTTACACCTGGCCTGTACATTAATATTGCTATTATTATTAGTAATTGTTGTTGTTGTTATAGATGTTGTATGTTTCTTTGATTTTATTTGTTTGCTGACACCAGTTTGTTTGGTAATATGCAATAAACTGAATTGAATTGATTGAATACACCATGATCGCACACCTGCACCAAGGCCATTGTCCGTTACCATGATCGCATACCTTTCCAAGGCTATTGTTTCCTACCAAGGTCGCCCACTTACACCATGGCCATTGTCTCCTACCAAGATCGCACACCTGCACCAAGGCCATTGTATCTTACCATAATCGCATACCTTTCCAAGGCCATTGTCTCCTAACATGGTCGCACTCCTGCACTAAGGCTATTGTTTCCTACCAAGGTCGTACACTTACACCATGGCCATTGTCTCCTAGCAAGGTCGCACATCTGCACCAAGGCCATTGTCGCTTACCATAATCGCATACCTTTCCAAGGCCATTGTCTGCACCAAGGGCATTGTCTCCTAACAAGGTCGCACACCTGCACCAAGGCTATTGTTTCTTACCATGATCACATACCTTTCCAAGGCCATTGTCTGCACCAAGGCCATTGTCTTCTACCACGGTCACACACCTCACCAAGGCCATTGTCTCCTAGCACGGTCACGTGATCACGGGAAAGTAGGTCATGACACCATACAGACCCTTGTTGTACTTGCAGGTATGTAAATTGCAATTCACCATGCTTTTGCGTTACCGGGGTTGGTTGTCATGTGTTATTGTATGTGACAACCAACCCCCGACACCGTGTAACAACCTGCCCCCTCACGACCCATTCACAATAATTACTGTCCGTCAGACCAGTGTACTAGTCTATTGCTTATAAGTGTACACCATAAGAAGCAGACTTTCATATCTGTTTAACACTGTACTAAAAATATGTCAACTTTTGAAATCTCAGAAAAATGCCGTGAATTCTTCGTAATTTAAATATGGTGGAATATAAACATTTCAAGCCACATACCTGTCTTAGTCCAGTACGCTTACGCCGTTTAATGGAAGAGATAAGGCCATTGTGACAACCAACCCATGTGATAACCAACCCCGGTCTCCCCTATACTGTATTTCTTTTTTAATTATTTTGCAGAACGAGCACATCATAAGTGTAACCTCGCCTTTGGTGTTTTCTTCAAACTGTAGCCACAAAGTGGCATTTGTTTTAACTAAATCCTCCTTTCGCCATTTTTGTACTGTGCTAGACTTTTAGATTCTACACCGCGGGATATTCCTTTGGGAATGTTCGGTGCGCGATTTTTCATTATCGGTACCTGTCTGTTCTTTTACAGCAAATAATGAAGTTATTTTGTTCGACATCCTTTAATTGTTAACCACGAGGCAATTTGGAAAACGCCACATGAAGTATACATTAAGTACGAAAGCGGAAATGTCGATTACTAGTATATGCGTGAGGTCACTTTTTGCAATGTGAGTTCCCGCAAAATCGAGAATATGAGGGCTGATTTCCGCCAAAACAAATAAATCACTACTTTTAGTACGGCGTAATAGGGCACTATAACGCCGTATTACAGTGTTATAATGCCCTCTTACGGCGTTATAACTCACTATTACTGCATTATAACGCCCTATTTTACGGCATATTCACGCCATAATTAAAATTTCTGGAATAAAAACCATAAAAATGTGTCAGTATTATCAGGACCTGTATTCAAACAACCGGTACACAAAATGACAATAAATGATCTGTTATAGATAGAAAATGAGATGTATTTACAATTTTATTGCCAAACATATGTAATTTGAAACAGACTATAACACCCAGGTTGATATTGATTACACCTGACAGGTGAAAGCACAAGTACCTAAGCTAAGCAGAGGAGTGGTCTCAGGTATGGTTTTAGTTTGTCCATTGTCCAAATGCCACACAGAATTACAATAAAGCAAGACTACACCAGTCCATAAAAAGAAAGGGTGGCCATAAAGCTGTAAGCATAATGTTTTTACTATGGTATGTATTACAGTTTTATTTATTTCCAAACAGATTATGTTTTTAATTGCACACACAAATTGTCGGTTTTAGTTATTTCCAAACCACTTTTACTTTTCTTCTTACATCAAACTAAACCGAAATTATTTACAAAAAAGCATTTGTATATGAGCATGGGACGGACTATAGATAGGTACATGCGTCTCTGATGCCTAGTTGTGGTTGGCTTACAGGCCCGTCTCAACGTTTGGAAATTGAACAGGCAGGAGAACAAACATATCCTCTCTTGAAACGAGAAAATGACAAGGATGTCAGACCCCTGTTTATTCCACTTGCTACCACTAAGAAAGAGACGTTTGTTTGGCACCGACTTGAACGATTTTCATCTTGGATATAAAGTTTTCAAATCTCACCGGATACAAGTTGGGATTGTCCAATATGGCCGCTGCCAGAAAAAGAGAATGTCATATACCAGCTCCTGTTAGCTCTAGAACCTTGTATAATACCACTGTTGAACGATTTTCATCTTGGATATAAAGTTTTCAAATCTCACCGAATACAAGTTGGGATTGTCCAATATGGCCGCTGCCAGAAAAAGAGAATGTCATATATTAGCTCCTGTTAGCTCTAGAACCTTGTATAATACCACTGTTTTATGTTGTCTGGTACGAGGAATCTATTTCTGGAGTCATTTGTCTATATCAGTCTGCCATGACCGTGTATCTAAGCCACATAGAGATAAGATCAAGGTCACTAGACCTATGTTTTCGATCCTAGGTAATTTATTTTTCAGTTATTGGACACCTCACTGTCGCCCTATAATCGCTCTGTAATAGAAATATTATTATACTTCCATGTCTCAAATGACTTCACTCTGTATTAACAACCAGTTTCCATTCGATTACGTACCACATTAAATTATCCAATAGATTTTGTAATCATTCTAGTTTCAAAGAATAAAACTAATTCATCTGCTTACATAAAACAACAAAACACAACACACGATCTCCAAATTGGTACTGAATTAGCTATAAAACTAATATCAAAATAATTAAAGTAATTTTAGATTTAATAATAAAAAAAGAAGTGATTATTCCTGCTAACTGGGGGCAGCCATTTTGTTTCGTTTTCGTCGCGTCCGGTAATCTAGCTTGGGAGAAATGACGTCAGCTCCTACCAACTCCTGTATGCACAAGGCGTTTCGCTTTTATCAACCTGACTTGTAAAACAACATAAATGACTTGATAATATAATAAATTATTTAACTAAATATTATATTTCAATTTTCACTAAGAGAAAGAAAGAAAGACATGTTTTATTTAACGACGCACTCAACACATTTTATTTACGGTTATATGGCGTCAGACATAAACCGGTACACAAAATGACAATAAATGACCTGTTGTAGATAGAAAATGAGATGTATTTACAATTTTATTTCCAAACGTATGTAATTTGAAACATACTATAACACCCAGGTTGATATTGATTACACCTGACAGGTGAAAGCACAAGTACCTAAGCTAAACAGAGGAGTGGTCTCAGGTATGGTTTTAGTTTGTCCATAGTCCAAATGCCACAGAGAATTACAATAAAGGAAGACTACACCAGTCCATAAACGAAAATGGTGGCCCTAAAGCTGTAAGCGTAGTGTTTTTACTATGGTATGTATTACAGTTTTATTTATTTCCAAACAGATTATTTTTTTAATTGCACACACAAATTGTCGTTTTTAGTTATTTCCAAACCACTTTTACTTTTCTTCTTACATCAAACTAAACCGAAGTTATTTACAAAAAAACAATTGTTTTTTTTTAGCATGGGACGGACTATAGATAGGTACATGCGTCTCTGATGCCTAGTTGTGGTTGGCTTACAGGCCCGTCTCAACGTTTGGAAATTGAACAGGCAGGAGAACAAACATATCCTCTCTTGAAACGAGAAAATGACAAGGATGTCAGACCCCTGTTTATTCCACTTGCTACCACTATGAAAGAGACGTTTGGTTGGCACCGACTTGAACGATTTTCATCTTGGATATAAAGTTTTCAAATCTCACCGAATACAAGTTGGGATTGTCCAATATGGCCGCTGCCAGAAAAAGAGAATGTCATATATTAGCTCCTGTTAGCTCTAGAACCTTGTATAATACCACTGTTATATGTTGTCTGGTGCGAGGAATCTATTTCTGAAGTCGTTTGTCTAATTCAATCTGCCATGACCGTGTATCTAAGCCACAGAGAGAGAAGATCGAGGTCACTAGACCTATGTTTTCGATCCTAGGTAATTTATTTGTCAGTTATTGGACACCTCACTGTCGCCCTATAATCGCTCTTTAATAGAAATAGTATTATACTTCCATGTCTCAAATGACTTCAGTCTGTATTAACAACCAGTTTCCATTCGGATACGTACCACATTAAATTATCCAATAGATTTTGTAATCATTCTACAGTTTCAGAGAATAAAACTAATTCATCTGCTTACATAAAACAACAACACAACACATGTTCTCCAAATTGGTACTGAATTAGCTATAAAACTAATATCAAATCATTAAAGGGGAGGACAAGTCAAATATGAGCCTTATGTGTTGGACAGATGCATATCCGGATCACCAACACATACTGACACTTTAAGAACTGAAAAATGCGTAATTTTAGAATTAATAAAAAAAAAAAAACCTGTGATTATTCCTGAGAACTGGGGGCAGCCATTTTGTTTCCTTTTCGTCGCGTCCGGTAATCCGAAGACAAAATGCATACTATTAGGCCTGTTGGTTTTCTTTGGGATTACGTAATTGGTCAGTTCTGTGATTTTAGATGGGAAAGTCTACATAATCACAGGGGCGAAGCGTGATCTGGACCTGGGGGGGGGGGGGGGGGGGGGGGGGGGGTCGAATATGAACCATGTGGACATTTTTCTATTTTGTTTTTGCACCACCAGAAACTCCATATGTATAAACCTATATGTTTTAGTTCTGATAGCGGACCATTTGCTTCAGCGTGTGTGTGTGTGTGTGTGTGTGTGTGTGTGTGTGTTCGGGGGGGGGGGGGGGGGGATATACTACTCGTCCGAACCCTCCGAACCTCCCTGGCCTACGCCCCTGAATCAAGAGTTTTACATAATTATTCAAAGTAACAAACGATATGTCGGCTGATAATGTCCATTACCATTTTAGGGGTGGCAGGTTATTTGTTGGATAACGTTTTAATTTTCTATAGCAATACGGTGACTGCATGCTAGTAGCATAAGTATACATTTTCTCAAAGACAAAGACTAATATTAGGACATGCCTCGACGCATCACACTGGCAACAAATTTGCTACATCACAATGACCTGTGATTTTAATAATACCGGAAGGCCCATCGTCGTCCTTTTGAGTCTAAACTGCATTAATTGCCATGTCTGGTTACCTACCAAATATACACCTGCCAATCAGGAATCACGGGTAGGGGCAACTAATAGAGTAGACCTATTAGCTAAGAAAACACTCAGTTTATCATTTCAGTGCGTCAGAACAGAACAGAACAGAACTTTATTATGCTCAGGCCTTTACACAACGGCATATGAGGAACATGATATATAAACTGTAGTGACAATATAGAGTTTACAGGAGACAATAGTACAATGGTATTAATACAAGTGCAATACAGTAATAGAGACAATAGTATAATACAAATACAACAGAATAATAAAGGCAATAATAAAATACAATTAGAATAAAGTAATGTAATGTCACATTATTGTAATTACTACCAAAATGTGCTAATCAGACGCGCACACATATATATGTATAGTTGGGCACGTTCGATCTTCTACTGGCGTGTTGTTCCAGCGTCCTATTTCGATTGGTTAGATGTTCTAAATTTGAGTAATATAGCCCAAAATGTTTGTGGTAATATAATAAGATAGTTTTCTAATCTAAGGTTTTCTTACCTCTTGATGATAAAGCTATGTTACTATTCCATTGTTGTAAATACTGGTCGTTTTGTCTTAATTTTACTTGCATAAGAAGTATTTTTATGGGTGAAAAGTTCCGTAACATCCAAACTTTTGTCATACCTAGCTGGTTAAGTATATCTTCGACCATTTTTATTCATTTATAACTATATCCATTAACAGAAGAGTCGTTAACATTAATTCATGCAGTAAAAATGATGATTTGTTTTGTTTACCACGGGCCCAAAAACTTATAATTCTTTGTTGAATAATTAATTTAAGGGGTTTTCTTCCTAGTTCTCCATATAACCTGAATAGCGATGTGCCTTTTTTACTGGTAGAAAGTGTCTTAAGAATTTTACATGAATATTTTCAATGATATCGATGTTTTCGTAACCCCATATTTCGCATCCGTATTAGAGAATCGGGAGTACAATGGAGTCAAATAGTTTTAATTTGCATTTTGATGAAAAGGTATTGTCTTTAGATTTAGACAGAACAAAGTACATTGCTTTTGTTGCCTTTTGAGTTAGTTGTTTTTTGCTTGTATTAAATTTATTTAGTTTGGTAAAAGTAAGACCTAGATACTTATATTCGTTTACGTTTTCAAGCACATCGTTTCCAAATGTAAAAACTTTCTTGTAATCATTACTGGTGCCATTGAAATTATTAGTTTAGTTTTATTTGCATGTACTTTGAGTTTCTATTTTGGCTTTTTAAGTAATTATTTAGATCTTTAAATAAATGGAAAACAGGACAGGCGACAAGTTTTCTCCTTGTCTGTCCGAGCTTTCATTTGATACATTTGATAAATTATTTTAAAGAATTTTTGATTTATATTATTTTCTAACAATTTCTGCCAGAAGCAAGTTCTAGAAATTAGATCAAAAGCTTTTCGGAAATCTGCAAAAGCACAAAATAATTTTCTTTTTCTTGTCTTTAAAATTTCGATCAGAGAATGTATATTAAATAGATGGTCGGTAGTAGAGTAGCCTTTTCGGAAAGCAGTTTGAGATTCATTCAATATATTATTTTCTTCAATAAAATCATTTAATCAGTTATTTAAAATTGTGGTGAATAGTTTAGAGATGCAACAGAGCAACGTTATTGGTCTATAATTTTCTGGTAATGAACGATTTCCTTTATTTTTAAAAATAGGTTTAATTACTCCAGTCAACCATTCATTAGGAAAAACGCTAATGTCGAAGATTATGTTAAACAGTTTACTATATATTGGTAGCACCATGCCGGCAGTTGTTTTACTATATTCATTAATGATATTATCGATTCCAGGTGCCTTACTGTTTTTCAGTTGTTTTATAGCATTTAATATTTCATTTTCTTCAATGAAAGGACATCACATGATTTCAACTTAGTTTGTAGCCACTTTGACAAATGTGATTTATTTTGTGTAGTTAAATAATATATACTTATTGTTGGCTTCCTGGGATGGGGAGCAGAATTTAGCTCAGTCGGTTGAGTGTTCGCTTGAGGTGCTTGCTTTCACCATCCCACAATAATCAGGTAAGTTTGTTTCTTCAGTCCTAAGACTAATTCCTGACGTGACACGTTAAGTATTACGTAACCACCGACTCGCCAGATGGCGTATTCACTGCGATGGAACAAAATATAATAGCCATCACATTTAACCGTTTTATTAATTAAACATACAGGTATACTTGATATTAAGCAATAGTGTGCATTGCATATCGTTGAATATGCCTACCAGTCCAAAGGCCTTGCACGTGCATTCCTTTAAGGAAACTATTAGAGGGGATAAAATTTCACATTGTTTTATTTGTTTGTTTTAGGGTTTGTTTTATGTTGTTTGTTTCATCCAACATTATCTAAAGCAAAGGTAATTATATTAGTATCTGGGTTTTAGGAGTTATGGTATTTATTTATAACAGCTTCTTGCCAAGTGGAATATTGCATCAGCATTAACAGTGCAACATTTGTGGTCGTTGTGACATTTGTGGTCGTTGCGACATTTGTGGGCACTACAAATGCGAACCTTTTCAAATATCTATGTTGAAAACAGTCTACAGATGTAGATGTCACATATTTCTGTTGGTCAAAAGATGAACGATCCACATCATTTCCTTGTTCAGTGAAGCCGGAACCCAATTAAATCATGCACCTGTTTCTGTGCAGATATTCAACCAGTATGCCCCTTTTGGAAATGTGGATGTTCAGAAGTTCATCTATCATGAACAGTTTTCTGTGTGTATGTTATTACTAGGCCACTAATTTTCAAAATCAAATATTTTGGGGTTGATAGCAATTCCTATTTTGTTATTATTTGTACCACGGGAATATGTGGCTTCTTGATTCCTTTTGTGCTGACCAGTCATCTGTATGTATAAGCAGAAACATACACTTGTAATTGTCATTCCACGGTTAAAATTGTTATGGTCAATAAAATGCAGCAAAATTACATTGATGAAAACTCATTCTATATTTTTTCACTAAACAACATTAAAGGGGCATTCCTGAGTTTGCTGCACTTTTTAGATGTTATCGACTAAGAAAGACTTTTTAACGATTGTAATTACATATCAAATATAGTTTTCTGCATAAAATAGTAGTGGCTATATATTAAACGTGTTTCTGATCGTTCTAATATTTGTACTAGGTAAAATTTCATTTTATTTCCAAAAATATAATCTTTTCTTACGTACGAAATTATTTCAAGAATAAATCCAGTTTGGGCTTCTTAGAAATATTAAGACGACCAGAAACACATTGAATATACAGACATTGGTATTCTAAACCAGAAAATATATTTAATATGTAAGTTTAATCATAGAAATATTTTATTAGTCGAAAACAGCAGCAAACTCAGGAATGTCCCTTTAATTTTGTTTATGATTTGTAACCATGTGCCCATTTATCAATGTTGGTAAGGTGGATTGCTTCATTTGTACGATACTGTATTTTCTTTCTATAAGCACTGTGGTATCCATCTTGGATTCAAAACAATGATAAAATATGTCTGCATTAGCATATGGTTTTGATAACTGAATTACTGATACCCCCAAAAATGAATTGCAAAGCAGAATCCAGTTTCAGCATATGACTATCTGGATACTGGTCAGTAACAGATGCAACATTGGTTTTTATGTCACTTTTGTCTGACAGCAGTTTCAAGTATTGCCCTCTTTTGAGATTCCTCGTCACCTTCCTTAGCACTTTGGAAGTAAGACCGAAGTAATTGTGTAGTTTTCTCTCTCATAATCACGAAGTCATGAAGGCCTTCCCCTCCTGCTATGCTTTAGTTTGTCCTTAGGGTAGTAATGTCCATATGCAAGAGAATCTTTACGGAATAAAAATGGTTTCATTTTACACCTCAGGTCAGAAATTGTTCATTGTTCCTCATCATTACGCTCTAAGTAGGAACACATCTTGAGAAAGGCTTGCATCTGGTCTTGCATTTGTGATTAGACACATTTCTTTTTTTATATCAGTATATTCATTTTTTGTTTTTTAAAAGAAGATTAATATATAACAGCAACACATAAATAGTAATAATATTGTTTGAAATTTGTCATTGGAGCTAATATATTATAGCTTTCACTTTTAAATGGGATATAAACATAATAAGAAAAAGTTTATTGGCGGATATATTGAATTGTGATTGAGGGTTATTGCTAGGTTGGTCCCCTATCCAGTTTTACTCCCAGCTGCATGCAAAGTGTCATGTTAGTATCACATTTTCCACTTTTATACTATAAATGTTACTTAGCCAATTACTAAATATATATTCATGTTCCATATACTGTCAATGTATACATGTAGGTTGGAAGCCATTTTGTTTCTCTTTGGCCATTTAAATGAAATCCAGAAATGTTTTTGTTAGTGGGTCTCCTTAATACCCTAATACATCTTAAATTAGTAGTTTGTTTTTATCACCAAATTCCCATGGGATTACGTAAGCAACCAAAGTAAATGGTTCCTATCGCATCCATGAACCATAGTGGCCATTTTGAATTTTTGAATCATTAAGTCACTGACATAATAGAAAGATTATGCACTTATGATATAGAATCATTACTTGAAAATCAAATGAGTTTTACTAATTTGATTTAATTTTACTGATTGCGAAATCAGAAACGGCCATCTTGAATTTGACCCAGTTTTAACAGCTTTTTGGTAGTCAGATTTTGATAGACTTTTGATATGTTATTCCCTATGTCCAAGAGTACCAGAAACAATTAAAAAACCGTTTGTAGCAATTTTTGGGGGGTTACGGTGTTTTTTGTCACGTATTGACTCTACTAGAGAGAGAGAGAGAGAGAGAGAGAGAGAGAGAGAGAGAGAGAGAGAGAGAGAGAGAGAGAGAGAGAGAGAGAGAGATTACACAATACACTCCCTTTGAATAATTTGCACTCCCCCAGTGTGTGTGTGTGTACAATATAAAAATAATTAATTAAGGAAATAAATAATTTAAAAGATAATAATAAAAATAATTTAACAATAATTAGATGAAGCGTTATAGTTGCAACCATAAACGACGATCCAGTGAACTAAGACTTGACATTTTTGTGAGATATACGCGAAAGCTAGAACGTTCAGCTAAGCATAAAAAACTTCTTCGAGGCGAGACAAAAATAACTGGAATACAATATTCTCTAGCTAGCAAAACGACCACAAAGACAACCAATAGATGCGTTGAACACAACTAGTCCAATCAAGTGAAACAACTGCTACATACAGTTATTGATTGTAACTACAACAGATTTCTACAAAAAAGATACTCCTACTGATTCGTGTATCAGAGGAAACCTACAGCGTTTTGTTTAACTCCACTTACCAGAATTTGAAAATGATTTCTCGGGCATTTTCTGTGCTTACTGTGCTATGTCTCTACGCTGTTGTGACAGAGGCGGTAAGCTTTTAAGAAATTATTATTGTTTGACAAGACCTAAACTATTGCTAACATAAATTTGTAATTAAAAACAAAACAAACTTATATTGAGGGATGCAACATTTAAACTCTGTTGTACACAAAATGATCAAAGAAAAACTGCAACTTCTACTTTTATGGCAAAATTACAAAAATCACTTTAATTTGTTTAAATATGTCTTCAATATATTTTGGATCAAATTTCGTTTCATGTTTGAGATTTGGAATGTGTGTGTATATATACATACATGTATATTCAAAGATAATTTGTGCCATAATAGTTTTGAACATCCGTTACTTTACTGCAACAACGTCAAACGTATACGTTTAATGCCGTTTGATGTATCTTTCTATATAGTAATAATTTTAAATATTCTGTAGATCCCGCATAAATTCATAATAAAGTTTGATTTGATGTATCTTTCTATATAGTAATAATTTTAAATATTCTGTAGATCCCGCATAAATTCATAATAAAGTTTGTTTTGATGTATCTTTCAATATAGTAATAGTTTTAAATATTCTGTAGATCCCGCATAAATTCATAATACAGTTTGATGTATCTTTCTGTATAGTAATAATTTTAAATATTCTGTAGATCCCGCATAAATTCATAATAAAGTTTGATTTGATGTATCTTTCTATATAGTAATAATTTTAAATATTCTGTAGATCCCGCATAAATTCATAATAAAGTTTGTTTTGATGTATCTTTCAATATAGTAATAGTTTTAAATATTCTGTAGATCCCGCATAAATTCATAATACAGTTTGATGTATCTTTCTGTATAGTAATAATTTTAAATATTCTGTAGATCCCGCATAAATTCATAATAAAGTTTGTTTTGATGTATCTTTCTATTTAGTAATAATTTAAAATATTCTGTAGATCCCGCATAAATTCATAATACAGTTTGTTTTGATGTATCTTTCTATATAGTAATAGTTTTAAATATTCTGTAGATCCCGCATAAATTCATAATACAGTTTGATGTATCTTTCTATATAGTAATAGTTTTAAATATTCTGTAGATCCCGCGTAAATTCATAATAAAGTTTGTTTTGTTTATACAAGATCTGTCGAATACCAATAAGTGCATCTTTGTAAGTAATTTATACCATATTCTTTAAATGTACGTAGTCGTGTGGAAAAACGCTCGTCTGATGCGCGGTCGTTCTAGGTTCGACTCCCTGTCGGCGGGCCCATTGGACTAGTTCTCGTTCCAGCCAGTGCACCACGACAAGGGTCATAGTGTCACACAATCCTCTTTGTGGCGGTGCAAATATTATACATTGTCCAGAAAAGGATCTCCTCGGTAGTGGTTGTCCTCCTGTAGACGAGGCACTAAATACATATTCGTGGAATCGACCACTATTGTACCAAATATCCATGGACTCTGCGTTGTGCAACCATACGGTCTTGGTCGCCGATAACGCTTTTGTCGTAGCTAAACCGACCTCTGGTGGGATCGATCCCCGTCGGTGGGCCCATTGGGCTGTTTCTCGTTCCAACCAGTGCACTACGACTGGTATATCAAAGGTTGTGGTATGTACCACCCTGCTAATCGGAAAGAGTAGCCCATGAAATGGCGACATCGGGCTTCCTCTCTCAATATATGTGTGGTCCTTAACCATATGTCTGATGCGTCGTTAAATAAAACATGTCTTTCTCTCTTTCGAAACCGACCTCGGTGGCGCAGTCGTTAAGCCATCGATGGCTGGTAGGTACCGGCTCCAACCCAGAGCGAGTTCTTAAGAGCTCAATGGGTAGGTGTAAGGCCACTACACCCTCTTATCTCTCTCACTAACTACTAACCAACTAACAACCCAGATAGCTGAGGTGTGTGTGTGTGTGTGCTCAGGACGGCGTGCTTCAACCTGAATTAGATATAAGCATGAAAATAAGTTGATATGAAATGAAATGTCGTAGCTAAGCTCCTGGCGGGTGTCACCGATAGAACAGATTATGCTAATTTATTGACAACCGTCAGAAACCTTTCACAGATTTCTCAGTGTATGTAAAGCTATCTTTAGTTCAGTTTCAGAGAGCGGGACTAACCCAGTGATAAAGCGTTCGCTTGATGCGCGGTCGGTTTAAGATGGATCTCTCTGTCGGTGTGTCCATTTGGACTATTTGTCGTTTTAGCCAGTGCACTACGACTGGTATATCAAATGCCGTGGTATGTGCTATGTTCTATCCTGTCTGTGGGATTGTGCATATAAAAGATCCCTTGCTGCTAATGGAAACATATAGTGGGTTTCCTCTCTAAGTCTATATGTCATAAATTACCAAATGTTTGACATCCAGTAGCTGATGATTAATGACTCAATGTGTTCTAGTGGTGTCGTTAAACAAAACAAACTTTAACTTTTTATATCAGTTTCAAAACAGAAGATCGGTGTCTTGCCCAGTATGCAGTGAAAGTAAGTAAATTCCGTTTTATAGTCCTGAGTAATTGAAGCACTTCCCCCGCCAAACACCTTCACCATTATGTCCATATATCCATAATTCCAATATATATATATATATATATATATATATATATATATATAGAGAGAGAGAGAGAGAGAGAGAGAGAGAGAGAGAGAGAGGGGTTATTACCAGTGTTTTTCGGTATCGTCAATATCATATATTAGGAATAAACATTGTATAATGCTCGCCAGAGGCTCGCATAATACATTATTTGTATTCCTAATATATGATATTGACGATACCGAAATACACGAGGGTAATAATTTCTTTATCATATAAGCTCAAGCTTAATACAACGTGTTTTTGTAAACTGTACACGCAACTTTAATTCCAGTCCGCCATTACTAGATATTCAAATGACGTAAGAATATGTGGCGCGGTGTATTTTTTAATGGAAATGACGTCAAACTTGAATGACGTCATTTTGGATGTCCTTACATCAAAATAAAGTTATGCCTAACGTTTTTTTTTCTTCTGAAGGCTGGACAGCTTTCAGTGTCAAATTGCCATTGAAATGTTTTTAATCATGGAGTGTCACCAAGTACATTTGATTAAATGTCAATAAACCTAGTGCCGAGACCTCGACTAATTTACATCTAATTTGCAAAGTTATCAAATTCTTAAAGTATGTGATCTGACAATCTAATTAAAATTATCTCCACTATTACATGTGGATCTAACACCAGCCAGTTGGAGCTCATGTCCACCAATCAAAACCTTACTTGCAGAATCCTGCCAGTGATTTAAAACTAATTTGAAAACATTCCGAATTATCCTGAGGGTATACGATATGTTTCATGTGAATTACGAATGGCTTATTTAGACCAGTAGAACTAATTTTAATCAGATTGCTAACAACACTGCGTAGTCCCCAATGTCCAGGTAACATTTCGTCTGTAAATAATAATTTAAATATTGACCAATCACACTTCGCCTTTTATAACGTTATTTGGGAGCATACACACTCTAAAATATCGGACGAACCATACCAGCGAACCATACCAATACGTACGGGGTGGGTTATCAGTCTTCAATTTTACATTAAAATTTATTTATTTATTTATAACCCCCCCCCCCCCCCCCCCCCACACACACACACACACACTAAATCAGTCTTCAGTTTTACATTACAAATTATTTATTTTATAAAATAAAACATGTTTTAAGGCATTCGTAATTCACACGAAACATGTCGTATACCCTCAGGATAATTCGGAATGTTTTCAAATTATTTTTAAATCACTGTATGTATATATATATATAAACTGCTGATTGTAACGTAAACAACCATACAGTTGTGACAAAACGCAATCAACAAAAATGCAACGACATTATTCATATTGAGTTGATTTCCGCAAATATAACAATGACAAAGTCAGTACTCGTCAAATGTTGTAAGTAATATTTCGTAATATTGTGGAGCTTGGCTGGAACGAGAAATAGCCCAATGGGTCCACCGACGGGGATCGATCCTAGACCGACCACACACTAAGCGAACACTTTACCACTGGCCTACGCCCCGCCCCACAAGTTCAAAATGCAGTTGGAGGTAAACCGTACACGTGTATATACATTCCACTGACCAAGCCTGAAAATAATAGATTTTGTATTAATTACCTGAAAGATACTCGTATATGCTGGTAATATGAGATGCAGACAGCACATTATTTTTCATTCTACCAGGATTTGCTCGGCAGAGTCTTTCTGTAACAGTTTTCTGGTGTCCGTTCGTTATTCGTCAACTCTTCTTTTTGTCTTCTCCTTCAGTTTTGATTGGATAGTTATGAAACTACCTACTTTTTTTTTTTTTTTGACAAAATCCCAAAACTAGTAGGGGATATTTATAACCTTTTGAGTTTGTATGGAATGTTAAAAAATCTAAAGTTACATTCGACAATGAAATGTTTAACATGTATTATCTCATAGCGTTTCGATGGAATATTTTTGAAAGTTGACACAGATTCACAGGGACAGTCTGCACAAAATAACAGTTGTATAGTTTTGGTTGAACATATCTGAAACTCGAGACGTAGATTCTCTTGGACAGTCTGCACAAAATAACGGAGTTGTATAGTTTTGGTTGAACATATCTGAAACTCGAGACGTAGATTCTCTTGGACAGTCTGCACAAAATAACAGAGTTGTATAGTTTTGGTTGAACATATCTGAAACTCGAGACAGGGATTCTCTGGGACAGTCTACACAAAATAATCTAACTCCTAGAGAGGCGTGGTAACCATGTTAACCAAGATGAGTGTGCAGTATGTGGACGTCTGGGGTTCGAATCCCAGTTCTGCTCACTACCTCACACAACCAAAACGTCACCACCGTTGAGCTAAAACAAAGAGAATTATTTGAAATAATGTCCCATGCAAATGGTCTTCAAGGCTGTCACGGGGGCGGGACGTAGCCCAGTGGTACAGCGCTCGCTCGAAGCGCGGTCGGTGTGAGATCGATCCCCGTCGGTGGCCCCATTGCGCTATTTCTCGTTCCAGCCAGTGCACCATGACTGGTATATCAAAGGCCATGGTATGTACTACCCTGTCTGTGGGATGGTGCATATAAAAGATCATTTGCTGCTAATCGAAAAGAGTAGCCCATCAAGTGGCGACAGCGGGTTTCCTCTTTTAATATCTGTATGGTCCTTAACCATATGTCTGACGCCATATAACCGTAAATAAAATGTGTTGAGTGCGTCGTTAAATAAAACATTTCCTTTCTTCCTTCCAAGGCTGTCAGATCTGTGAAGAATATACAAGCAGAATTAACGGAGTCTATCCCACCAGGTATGAACAAGGACCGACGGCCTCGGTGGCACAGTAGTTAAGCCATCGGACTACAGGCTGGTAGGTACAGGGTTCGCAGCCCAACACCGGCTCCAACCCAGAGGTCACCCAGAGGTCTCTTTCACTAACCACTAATCAATTAACAACTAACCCATTGTCTTGGACAGACAGCCCAGATAACGGAGGTGTGTGCCCAGGACAGCGTGCTTGAACCGTAATTGGATATAAGCACGAAAATAAGTTTGAAATAAGCCATCTGGGCAGTCTGTCCATGACAGTGGGTTAATTGTAATTGTTAGTGGTTAGTGAGAGAGAAGAGGATATAGTGGCCTTACACCTACCCATCGAGTCGTCAAAACTCGCTCTGGCTTGGAGCCGGTACCGGGCTGCGAACCCTGTACCTACCACCCTTATGTTCGATGGCTAAATCACGACGCCACCGAGGCCGGTTCCCGAACTCAAAATCCCACCTCAAGGCTGTGACGTCAATTTCATCTTTGACCATATATATATATATATATATATATATATATATATATATATATATATATATATATACTGACGGAAAAAACAAACGCAAGTGTCTTTTTTTTGGTGGTAAATATTTCAAATGTTTTATTGATGATTATTTCATTGTTTGGATTTTTAGGTTACGTCTCATTACTGAATAAATGTTAACAAGTTTTGTTGTGTTATCACAGACGGCGTTTGCATGGATAACGTTGAAATATCGGTACCCAACGTCATTTCCTGTTCCAAATCAATAGCGTGTGTGCCCATCCCGGGCTGCAGTTGCTGCTCTAACTCTCCTTACCATTAAACCAATCAATTTATCCTTTGTACGATGTTATTCCACTAATGAAGAATGACCTGAGTGAGCTGAGCGACGTTGTTTACAATGTTGCCGCGCTTCCTGACCCTCCTGTGCAGCCCGTCCCACAAATGCTCGATCGGGTTCAAATCTGGACTGTAAGGTGTTCAATCGAGCACTGGGACATTGTTTTGGTTGAGGAAGTTAAGACAAACACCTGATTTGGTTCATGTTGATTTTTGGTGTAAGTTGCGGACCAACGTAGGGACGTCGTGGCCTTTTTAAGTTGAACTCCCGCAACCGACAGTGGACACACTGGGCGACCATACGTGACTACAACCCGACTTTCCGTCTTCGTAGCCACCTGACCCGCTTCGGTGGCGTCGTGGTTAGGCCATCGGTCTACAGACTGGTAGGTACTGGGTTGGGATCCCAGTCGAGGCATGGGATTTTTAATCCAGATACCGACTCCAAACCCTGAGTGAGTGCTCCGCAAGGCTCAGTGGGTAGGTGTAACCAGTTGTTGAACCAGTTATGGATCACTGGTCGGTGCAAGTGGTTTATACCTACCCAATGAGCCTTGCGGGGAACTCACTCACGGTTTGGAGTCGGAATCTGGATTAAAAATCCCATCCCTCGACTGGGATCCGAACCCAGTACCTACCAGCCTGTAGACCGATGGCCTAACCATGACGCCACCGAGGCCGGTTAAGACAGTACATTGAGGTAGCTATGTGTCATATGTTGCTACATTTGGTATACAGATAAAACAGTTATATTACCAAAACTGAACTTCCGTTGTTGTTTTTTCCGTCAGTATATATATGCACATAGTCAAACCTGTCCTGGTGGCCACCTGTGATCAGCGACCACCTGTCTCAAGCGTCCACTGTCCCTCATCCCAAACGATTTATAATGTAAATGCACCTGCAATAAGCGGTTATCTGTCTGTGCGGCCAGAGGCCACCTAAATCGGATCCCAAATTGCTAAAATACCTGTATTAAGCTGCCACACAGTAAACGTTTACTTGACTTGACTAGGTATTTTGTGTACATATACCTCTGTGGTTTCGAACACGTCTATCCTGAGTCCGGCTTCCGATAAGATCGGGTGTCTGACTCGGGACGGGAAGCACCTAACTAAGGGGCCAATTTAGAAATTTTGAAACTTACAGCCCCCCAAAATAAAATAATAAATAAATATAAAGGGAGGTTAATAAATTTTGACTGCGTCCTTAGAACAAAAATAACCTAATCTACAACTAATAAATAAAGTAATTTGACGCAATTTTAGATGGGGTGTTCTAAATAAATGATAAATTAATAATTATAAAATAGTTAATATCCCATGAGGTCAGGAGAAAAGTTGATAACAGATTTTAATCAATAGAAATTACCAATCATATTTCGAACATTGGTGTGACCCAATGGAGGCCGGGGAGAGGGGAGGCCAGAACCTACACAAAATCCTAAGGCCAAACCGCCTACGCCCTAAGACCCCAAAGAAACCCTATCCTCCAGCATCCCATATTATATTATATTATATATTGTATAACCATTATGTACTACGTGAAGAAATTATTGCGAGATGCCAACAGTTGCCCAGATTTCATATAAAAAGTATTGCGCTGCCACCTGTTGCATATACTACAGGTATTTGCAATGTCAGCTGCTCTATATGTTAAAGGTAGTTTGCTATGTTAGCTGTTACTCAAAGATTCATAAATGTTTTTAACTTACTCCAAACACGTCTGTGCTGAAATAAATGTTTGCAAGCTGTGTGTTTGTCTGTGTGTGAGACAGGCGTTATTTTAATTAACATATGGAACGTTTACCGATTGTTTCGCTGACATTTCAAAAATGACTGTTGTCTTGAAAATCTGTACAATCAAACCCATTCATACTTGGTCGATTGTATCCTGTATTAGACAGTTGTCGAAAGACGAAGGAAGACTTGCTTCCCAAGACCAAAGTAAATATTTTTATAAAATTTCTGTAATTGTATTAGTGTTAGTATGAGTATATTAATCAACCTATGCTTTCGTGCCACCTGAATTTTAAGAAATTAAAGAAGAAAGCCAAAATCTAAACAAAGGAAGACTTGCTTTCCAAGACCGAACTATTTTACTAAACTAAATATTTTAAAGGTCCATTTTCTGTAAGTGGATCAGTGTTAGTATGAGTATACTAATCAACATGTGTACAAATGTATGGATTAGTGTTAGTATGAGTATACTAATCAACATGTGTACAAATGTATGTAAGTGGATTAGTGTTAGTATGAGTATACTAATCAACATATGTACAAATGTCTGTAAGTGGATTAGTGTTAGTATGAGTATACTAATCAACATATGTACAAATGTCTGTAAGTGGATTAGTGTTAGTATGAGTATACTAATCAACATATGTACAACTGTCTGTAAGTGGATTAGTGTTAGTATGAGTATACTAATCTACATATGTACAAATGTCTGTAGTGGATTAGTGTTAGTATGAGTATACTAATCAACATATGTACAACTGTCTGTAAGTGGATTAGTGTTAGTATGAGTATACTAATCAACATATGTACAACTGTCTGTAGTGGATTAGTGTTAGTATGAGTATACTAATCAACATATGTACAACTGTCTGTAAGTGGATTAGTGTTAGTATGAGTATACTAATCAACATATGTACAACTGTCTGTAGTGGATTAGTGTTAGTATGAGTATACTAATCTACATATGTACAAATGTCTGTAGTGGATTAGAGTTAGTATGAGTATACTAATCAACATATGTACAGATTTCTGTAGTGGATTAGTGTTAGTATGAGTATACTAATCTAGATATGTACAGATGTCTGTAGTGGATTAGTGTTAGTATGAGTATACTAATCAACATATGTACAGATGTGTGTAAGTGGATTAGTGTTAGTATGAGTTTTCTAATCAACATATCTACAGATGTCTGTAAGTGGATTAGTGTTAGTATGAGTATACTAATCAACAAATGTACAAATGTCTGTAGTGGATTAGTGTTAGTATGAGTATACTAATCAACATATGTACAAATGTCTGAACAGGCTATTGGTTTTTCTTTTTAGTTAAAATTATCGAAAATTACAGATTCGTTATTTAGTGTACAGTAAATGGTTGTACTTAGGAAAGAAATGTTTTATTTAACGACGCACTCAACACATTTTATTTACGGTTATGTGGCATCAGATATATGGTTAAGGACCACAGATATTGAGAGAGGAAACCTGATGTCGCCAGTACATGGACTACTCTTTTCGATTAGCAGCAAGGGATCTTTAAAGGGACATTCCTGAGTTTGCTGCAATTTTAAAGATGTTATCGACTAACAGAGATTTTTTAACGATTGTAATTACATATCAAATATATTTTTCTGCGTAAAATATTAGTGACTATATATTAAACATATTTATGATCGTTTTAATATTTGTGCAAGGTTAAATTTCATTTTATTTTCTAAAATATAATTTTTTCGTACGTACAAAATTATTTGAAGACAAAATCCAGTTTGGGCTTCTTACAAATATTAAGACAACCAGAAACATATTGAATGTACAAACAATGATATTCTAAACAAGAAAATATATTTAATATGTAAGTTTAATCATAGAAATATTTTATTAGTCGAAAACATCTTACAATGCAGCAAACTCAGGAATGTCCCTTTAATATGCACCATCCCACAAACAGGGTAGTACATACCACGGCCGTTGATATACCAGTCGTGGTGTACTGGCTGGATGTACTTAGGCGGCGGACGTATTCGATGACCGTACCCTTTATTGATTTGACTTGTAATCGTTATACAAATGTAAAGGTGGTTTCTAGTCATGGGTGTTCGGTACAAATAACACTAAACTTGGTGTTTTCCTTGCAGAATGTCTCTCCAGCCATTCCTAAATGTTGGATCAGCTGAGAATGAAAGATGCTTAAAGGGACATACCCTAGTTTTTAAACACTAAGGCATATTTTTACTATTATTGCCGTTTTTGATAACTGAAATCAAACTTTACTTAGATTTTATGATTTATATTATCAGTAGTAGGGGGCCTGTATAGCCTCATGACCTACTTTCCGTGACCTTGACCTTGATGACGTCACGGCCTTGTCACGTGACCTCATCCTACTGACCCAGCCCTGACCTACTTAGACTGGCCTTGACCTTAATGACGTCACGGACTACTGTACCGTGTGGAACGTCCTACTGACCCGGCCTTGACCTACTTAGACTGACCTTGACCGACTTAGACTGGCATAATGTGCCGTGTGCAACGTCCTACTGACCCGGCCCTGACCTACTTAGACTGGCCCCTGACCTACTTAGACTGGCACGAAAGAGTATAAAAAAGCTAGATACGGTTTCATTGTCATTCGCTCGCCGAAAACGATCAGATCTACGTTCAATCCAGAGATGGCCTGTTCCACAAGTGATGAAGCGAAATGTCGTCTAGAACTTTGAACTAACGTCTACGTGGTGGCCAAGTTATGGAAAGGGGACACTGCTATTCACATAAGGAAATTTGACAGTGACAAGGGGAAAACTTTCCCCACCAAGCGAGGTATTGTCCTTAGTCTTAAACAGTGGATCGAACTGTGTGGATGTAAAAGCCAAATTGACGAAACAATTTCAGCATTAAACCAGGGGAAAGACGAAAAATTGTTCAGACACCTTGGTGCCAACGTCCAAGTCAGCGTCGACAAGAAATTTGCTGGGGTGGACCTGCGTCAGTGGTGGTGGTGTGATGAAACTAAATCCGTGAAACCTTCGAAGAAGGGAATATTCCTTTCTCTACAACAATGGGAGAAACTGAAAGGCTGTTTCACAGTCATGTGTGACTTTGTACCAGA
>NC_054711.1:11559782-11792133 GCF_016097555.1 Gigantopelta aegis | reverse complement strand
CATATCCTAATATTAGTCTTTGTCCTTGAGAAAATGTACACTTATGCTATTAGCATGCAGTCACCGTATTGCTACAAAAAAATTAAAACGTTATCCAACAAAAATAACCTGCCACCCCTAAAATGGTAATGGACATTATCAGCTGACATGGTTTGTTACTTTGAATAATTATGTAAAATTATTGATTTAGGGGCGTAGGCTAGGGGGGTTCGGGCGAACACACACACACACACACCCGCTGAAGCAAATGGTCCGCTTTCAGAGCTAAAGCATACATGTTTATACATATGAAGTTTCTGGTGGTGCAAAAACAAAACAGAAAAAGGTCCACTTGGTTCATATTCGACCCCCCCCCCCCCCCCCCAGGTCCAGATCACGCTACGCCCCTGTGATTGAGTAGACTTTTCCATCTAAAATCACGGAACTGACCAATTACGTAGTCCCAAAGAAAAGCTCCAACGTACCAACAGGCCTAATAGTACACATTTTGTCTTCGGATTTGTTTACAAAGAAAAATACTTTAACCACATTTCTTTCTCTTAATGAGGGGCGGGACGTAGCCCAGTGGTACAGCGTTCGCTTGATGCGCGGTCGGTCTGGGATCGATCCCCGTCGGTGGGCCCATTGGGCTATTTCTCGTTCCAGCCAGTGCACCACGAGTAGTATATCAAAGGCCGTGGTATGTACTACCCTGTCTGTGGGATGTTGCATATAAAAGATCCCTTGCTGCTAATCGGAAAGAGTAGCCCATGAAGTGGCGACAGCGGGTTTCCTCTCTCAATATCTGTGTGGCGCTTAAGCATATGTCTGACGCCATATAACCGTAAATAAAATGTGTTGAGTGCGTCGTTAAATAAAACATGTCTTTCTTTCTTTCTCTTAGTGAAAATTGAAATATAATATTTAGTTAAATAATTTATTATATTATCAAGTCATTTATGTTGTTTTACAAGTCAGGTTGATAAAAGCGAAACGCCTTGTGCATACAGGAGTTGGTAGGAGCTGACGTCATTTCTCCCAAGCTAGATTACCGGACGCGACGAAAACGAAACAAAATGGCTGCCCCCAGTTAGCAGGATCATCACTTCTTTTTTTATTATTAAATCTAAAATTACTTTAATTATTTTGATATTAGTTTTATAGCTAATTCAGTACCAATTTGGAGATCGTGTGTTGTGTTTTGTTTGTTTTATGTAAGCAGATGAATTAGTTTATTCTTTGAAACTAGAATGATTACAAAATCTATTGGATAATTTAATGTGGTACGTAATCGAATGGAAACTGGTTGTTAGTTACAGAGTGAAGTCATTGAGACATGGAAGTATAATAAGATTTCTATTACAGAGCGATTATAGGGCGACAGTGAGGTGTCCAATAACTGAAAAATAAATTACCTAGGATCGAAAACATAGGTCTAGTGACCTTGATCTTATCTCTATGTGGCTTAGATACACGGTCATGGCAGACTGATATAGACAAATGACTCCAGAAATAGATTCCTCGTACCAGACAACATAAAACAGTGGTATTATACAAAGGTTCTAGAGCTAACAGGAGCTAATATATGACATTCTCTTTTTCTGGCAGCGGCCATATTGGACAATCCCAACATGTATTCGGTGAGATTTGAAAACTTTATATCCAAGATGAAAATCGTTCAACAGTGGTATTATACAAGGTTCTAGAGCTAACAGGAGCTGGTATATGACATTCTCTTTTTCTGGCAGCGGCCATATTGGACAATCCCAACTTGTATCCGGTGAGATTTGAAAACTTTATATCCAAGATGAAAATCGTTCAAGTCGGTGCCAACCAAACGTCTCTTTCTTAGTGGTAGCAAGTGGAATAAACAGGGGTCTGACATCCTTGTCATTTTCTCGTTTCAAGAGAGGATATGTTTGTTCTCCTGCCTGTTCAATTTCCAAACGTTGAGACGGGCCTGTAAGCCAACTACAACTAGGCATCAGAGACGCATGTACCTATCTATAGTCCGTCCCATGCTAAAAAAAAAACAATTGTTTTTTTGTAAATAACTTCGGTTTAGTTTGATGTAAGAAGAAAAGTAAAAGTGGTTTGGAAATAACTAAAAACGACAATTTGTGTGTGCAATTAAAAAAATAATCTGTTTGGAAATAAATAAAACTGTAATACATACCATAGTAAACACTACGCTTACAGCTTTAGGGCCACCATTTTCGTTTATGGACTGGTGTAGTCTTCCTTTATTGTAATTCTCTGTGGCATTTGGACTATGGACAAACTAAAACCATACCTGAGACCACTCCTCTGTTTAGCTTAGGTACTTGTGCTTTCACCTGTCAGGTGTAATCAATATCAACCTGGGTGTTATAGTATGTTTCAAATTACATACGTTTGGAAATAAAATTGTAAATACATCTCATTTTCTATCTACAACAGGTCATTTATTGTCATTTTGTGTACCGGTTGTTTGAATACCATAACAGGTCACGATAATACTAACACATTTTTGTGGTTTTTATTCCAGGGATTTAAATTATGGCGTTAATATGCCGTAAAATAGGGCGTTATAATGCAATAATAGCGCGTTATAACGCTGTAAGAGGGCATTATAACGCTGTAATACGGCGTTATAATGCCCTATTGCGGCATTAAAACGCCGTACTAAAAGTAGTGATTTATTTGTTTTGGCGGATTTTGTTTAGTAGGGTTTTATATTCTCGATTTTGCGGGAACTCACATTGCAAAAAGTGACGTCACGCATATACTAGTAATCGACATTTCCGCTTTAGTACTTAATGTATACTTCCTGTTGCGTTTTCGTTTAAAGCTTGCAATTCAGATTGCCTCGTGGTTAACAATTAAAGGATGTCGAACAAAATAACTTCATTCTGTGCTGTAAAAGAACAGACAGGAACCGATAATGACATATCAACTGTCCCTGTTCCCAGTATCAGCGGCGTGCGGCCGTCGATTAAATCGCGCCCCGAAAATTCCCAAAGGAATATCCCGCGGTGTAGAAATCTGAGATTTCGAAAGTTTACATATTTTTTCGCTCTGTATGTATTTTTGTTTATTATTGTCATTATATTCTAGTTTTTACCAGTTGTACATTTTGTTTAAGATTAGTACAGTGTTAAACAGATATGAAAGTCTGCTACTTATGGTGTACACTTATAAGCAATAGACTAGTACACTGGTCTAATGGACAGTAATTATTGTGAATGGGTCTTGAGGGGGCAGGTTGTTACACGGTGTCGGGGGTTGGTTGTCACATACAATAACACGTAACAACCAACCCCGGTAACGTAACAGCATGGTGAATAGCAATTTACATACCTGCAAATAGTATAAGGGCCTGTATGGTGCCATGACCTACTTTCCCGTGATCACGTGACCTTGGTAGGAGACAATGGCCTTGGTGCAGGTGTGTGACCTTGTTAGAAAACAATGGCCTTGGTGCAGACAATGGCCTTGGAAAGGTATGCGATTACGGTAAGAGACAATGGCCTTGGTGCAGGTGTGCGACCTTGGTAGGAGACAATGGCCATGGTGTAAGTGTGCGATCTTGGTAGGAAACAATAGCCTTGGAAAGGTATGCGATCATGATAATGGACAATGGCCTTGATGCAGGTGTGTGATCATGGTGTATTCAATCAATTCAATTCAGTTTATTGCATATTACCAAATAAACTGGTGTCAGCAAACAAATAAATTCAAAGAAACATACAACATCAATAACAACAACAACAATTAATAATAATAATAGCAATATTAATGTACAGGCCAGGTGTACGTCTGACCTTGGTGTTGGTTTTGGCTTCATTGTATAACATCTATTGTGTTGTTGTTGGGTTTTTTGTATTCACAGTGGACATACACGTGGATGTATTTTCACAGTGTTTTATTCTAGTTGACTTGACACCAAAAATTAAATAATAGATGTTAAAAGATTTCTCGTGGGGAAGGACTGTAACAGTTTGCCACACAGAATGAATGGTATCATATGCAAATTATGAAAAGAACATACTCTGGTATGGTTTGGTTTAAAGTGAGACTTTAATGTCACCAGACAAAATGCGTGTGTAATGATTTTCATTCATTTGTATTTCTTTAATACATTGTCGACGTTTTCTTTGTTGCCGTCATTCAGCCATTCATTCCTTCGTTTAATAATAGAGGAGTACAAAGGATGCACGATCAATAGCTTTCTATTCAATCTGTAAACCTTTATTGATAGCCATGTTACAACTGTCGGACCTCATCCAAAGGCATTTTATTACGCCTCTCAGTGTTTATGAAACCAGGTGAACTTCAAAAGAAATACCAACGCGTGCCCGTCTTAAGCAGCAGAGTAAATCGTTTATGGTATGCACACTGACCGTCAAAGTTTGTTTGTGTTTAGCGACATCACTAGAGGACATTGATTTATTAATCATCGGTTAATGGATGAAAAACATAATTCTGACAGTTTTAGAGAGGAAACCCGTTACATTTTCCCATGAGTAGCAAGGGATCTTTTATATACACAATCTCATAGACAGGATAACACATACCAGCATAACATGTTATATACACAATCTCATAGACAGGATAACACATACCATGGCCTTTGGTATACCAGGGCTGGTTCAGTATGGTCCTGGGTGGGAATTTTATAAATCAGACGAGAGGGCAAGTAATACAAAATGGATTTCTATCTCAACAAATCATTTTAAAACGGGGATGCAGACAAGGCGACCCACTATCGCCATACATTTTCATTATATGTGCTGAAATTCATGCAGTTATTATTAGAAATAATCCAACTATTAAAGGCATAAATATAGATGGTGAAGAATATTTAATATCGCAGTATGCTGACGACACGTTTTATTCTAGATGGATCTACCGAGTCCCTTTGCAGTACACTAATAGAATTAGACTGTTATGAACAGATTTCAGGCCTAAAAATAAATTATTCAAAATCAAAAGCTATATGGATTGGGAGCAAAATATTCTAGGGCAGGTTTTACACGGTGTCGGGGGTTGGTTGTCACATACAATAACACGTAACAACCAACCCCGGTAACGCAACAGCATGGTGAATTGCAATTTGCATACCTGCAAATAGTATAAGGGCTTGTATAGTGCCATGACCTACTTTCCCGTGATCACGTGACCTTGGTAGAAAACAATGGCCTTGGTGCAGACAATGGCCTTGGAAAGGTATGCGATCATGGTAGGAAACAATAGCCTTAGTGCAGGTGTGCGACCTTGTTAGCAGACAATGGCCTTGGTGCAGGTATGCGATCTTGGTAAGAGACAATGGCCTTGGTGCAGGTGTGCGATCATGGTGTATTCAATTCAATTCAATTCAGTTTATTGCATATTACCAAACAAACTGGTGTCAGCAAACAAATAAAATCAAAGAAACATACAATATCAATAACAACAACAATTAATAATAATAATAAAAATATTAATGTACAGGCCAGGTGTAAGTTTGACCTTGGTGTTGGTTTTGGCTTCATTGTATAACGTATATTGTGTTGTTGTTGTGGGGGTTTTGGTATTCACAGTGGACATACACGTGGATGTTTTTTTCACAGTGTTTTATTCTAGTTGACTTGACACCAAAAATTAAATAATAGATGTTAAAAGATTTCTCGTGGGGAAGGACTGTAACAGTTTGCCACACAGCATGAATGGTATCATATGCAAATTATGAAAAGAACATACTCTGGTATGGTTTGGTTTAAAGTGAGACTTTAATGTCGCCAGACAAAATGCGTGTGTGATGATTTTCATTCATTTGTATTTCTTTAATACATTGTCGACGTTTTCTTTGTTGCCGTCATTCAGCCATTCATTCCTTCGTTTAATAATAGAGGAGTACAAAGGATGCACGATCAATAGCTTTCTATTCAATCTGTAAACCTTTATTGATAGCCATGTTACAACTGTCGGACCTCATTCAAAGGCATTTTATTACGCCTCTCAGTGTTTATGAAACCAGGTGAACTGCAAAAGAAATACCGACGCGTGCCCGTCTTAAGCAGCAGAGTAAATCTTTTATGGTATGGAACCTGACCGTCAAAGTTTGTTTGTGTTTAGCGACATCACTAGAGGACATTGATTTATTAATCATCGGTTAATGGATGAAAAACATAATTCTGACAGTTTTAGAGAGGAAACCCGTTACATTTTCCCATGAGTAGCAAGGGATCTTTTATGTACACAATCTCAGAGACAGGATAACACATACCAGCATAACATGTTATATACACAATCTCATAGACAGGATAACACATACCATGGCCTTTGGTATACCAGGGCTGGTTCAGTATGGTCCTGGGTGGGAATTTTATAAATCAGACGAGAGGGCAAGTAATACAAAATGGATTTCTATCTCAACAAATCATTTTAAAACGGGGATGCTGTCAAGGCGACCCACTATTGCCATACATTTTCATTATATGTGCTGAAATTCTTGCAATTATTATTAGAAATAATCCAACTATTAAAGGCATAAATATAGATGGTGAAGAATATTTAATATCGCAGTATGCTGACGACACGTTTTATTCTAGATGGATCTACCGAGTCCCTTCGCAGTACACTAATAGAATTAGACTATTATGAACAGATTTCAGGCCTAAAAATAAATTATTCAAAATCAAAAGCTATATGGATTGGGAGAAAAATGTTTTTTAAAGATGTTTGCCACCATACAAGATGGAAATTCGACTGGGGCGCAACACAATTCAATTTACTTGGTATTAATTTTTCAGTAGATTTGGAAAATATTACTGCAGTTAATTATGAATCTAAAATAAAAGAAATGCAAAACTACATGAAACTGTGGTCTATTAGAAAACGAATAGTCTTAGGAAAAATAGTTGTTTTTAAAACTTTAATAATACCTAAAATAACACATCTTTTAATGTCATTACCTAATCCTGGAGAAACGATCTTAAAAAACTTAAATACGTTATTTTAAAATGTATATGGCAGAACTAGCCTGAAAGATTAAAACGTGATTTAATAACTCAAGACTATAAAGCTGGAGGTCTTAAAATGATAAACTTAAACAGTTTTATGACTGCCTTAAAATGCTCATGGCTACGAAGATTATTTATAAGTAATTCACAATGGGTAAATCTATTTAATTCGGTTACTGGTATAACAACAAATGAGATATTAAAATATGAAGACTATTATTTAACAAAAAAATTAAAAATATTGCAAATAGATTTTGAAGAGATACCCTACTTAGCTGGCTAAAAAACAGAGAAAGAAGTTAATCCTCAAACCGTAGATGATATTCTATGTATTAATATTTGGCTGAATGATAGAATACTTATTGATCGTAAGTCATTTCTATATAAAAACTATTTTGAAAAAGGAATTGTTTTTATAAATGACCATATTGACGAAAAAGGTAATATTTTAAAATATGATCAGTTCATAAAAAAATACAATATATCCACCAATTTCATTAGCTATGCTTCGTTAATAACCCAATTCTTCCATTTAAACTTAATCTTTTATTAAAAAGACAAAGAGGATGTAAGGATATGTACAACTTATTAAACTCTAAATCCATAACTCCAAAATCGCAAGCTAAATACACCAATCAAGGCAGAATTTTATTTACTTCCTTTTCAGAGCACTCAGGATTCAACATTAATATGGTTTCAATATAGACTAGTTCACCGAATCTTAGCTACGAACACTTTCTTATATATTATTCACCATGTTGAGTCAAACGTGTAGCTTTTGTAACAACCATTCAGAAATCATACCACATCTATTTTTCGAATGCAATAAGGTTCACAACTTATGGGTTGCAGTACAAAACTGGATATTGACTCAGACTGGTATTATAATTAATTTCAATAAAAATAACGTCATCTTTGGTATTATTAATAACGAAAAATCTAACTTTCTTAACTAGTTAATTATTAACATAAAATATTATGTTTATGGAACTAAGATACAAAAAAATTATTTAGAAATCAAAGTTGTTAAAAATCTGTTGAAGCAAAAGTTTGAAATAGAAAGATTTATTTTATATAAAAATTGCAAATACGAAATGTTTAATAAACAATGGGCTTCATGGGCTAATTTATTTAATAATAACAATTAAATGAAATATATGGTGTTAGCTTAAGTTTGTTCTTGTCTATGGCTTGTTCGGAAATAGCGGTAAACAAGAAAAAGAAACATACACCTCACGTATAACCTTATCTCGTCTTCTACCTCTTTCTTATCCTCTCTCTTCTCTTTATAATATCCCAGATTAAACCAATTACATGTATGTATATTTACTAGTCTTGTATCCACTTACATTGATGCCTTTTTGCATATATGTATGTGTGAATCTATGTATGTACACACGTGTATGTATCGGAGGACATCCGGGTACGTGTGTACGTATTTGTTTGTGTATGGATATATGTGTTGTATATTTATTATATGTACAACAGTGATTTGGAGCTACCATCCCTGACACTGCTATGTTTGTGATCTGGGACAATTAAAAAAAAAAAAAAAAAAAAAAAAAAAAAACCCATATATATTCTGTATATATATCACGTTTATTGTAAATTTATATATGAACAGACTATTAGTAATAAGTAATTCAGACTTAGATGATAATGAGACTAAGGAATAAATTTATAGTATTATGCATCTTAATTCCAGCGCTAAACATGGATGCCAAATAATGCCATTGTATTGCATTCTACGTATTCAACTGTTGTTGTTCCTCCATGTCTCATAGCCTTATAATGTAACAGATTGCAAGCATATGGCAAAATGATATCCAAAAATATATAATTAAATCAGAGTGCCCTTCCTTTCACAGGTACTAGAGTCCCGTGAACAGACTAGTGTTGCTAGACTCGGCCCATGCCCATGTCTAGTATTTATTGTTGTAATGTCATGTACCGTAGGCTTATTTTATTTTATTTTAATTTGTTTTGAAGGTTTCAGGATTTTTTAAAATATACTTTGCGATGTCCTAATAAAAGTGACATTGTCGTGGAAAAATAAAAAATGAAAAATAATAATAATAATAATTCATTTTGTGTTTGGTACTTTTGCGTGACAAATACAAATTCAAATGTTAAAATAACACGGGAAAGTTACAGACCAAAGGCAGGCTTCTCTGAGAACAGCGACAGCTGACATATGACGTAAAAATTAGTGCACTTCCTTCCACGTGTACTGGAGTCGTTGAGACCCTACTGCACTTGTCCACCAACTGCTGCAGCACACTGGAAGCCTTTTTTTATTTTTATTTTGTAAATTTCATGTCAATTCCAAGCTGGAGATCACATTTACGTGTGTTTGGCACATCTGGCGCAAATAGATAGCTCGCGGTGAAGTAATTTCTCGTTCCATAATAAATACAACAAAAACCATAAACATTAATTAAAGTTAATAAAATATGACGTAAAAATGAGTGCACTTCCTTCCACGTGTACTTGAGTCGTTGAGGCCCTACTGCACTTGTCCACCAACTGTTGTAGCACACTGGAAGACTTTTTAATTTTTATTTTGTACATTTCATGTCAATTCCAAGCTGGAGATCACATTTACGTGTGTTTGGCACATCTGGCGCAAATAGATAGCTCGCGGTTTCTCGTGTAATGCATCTAAACTCTCTCTAGAATATTGAGGTGCGCTAGATGGTTTGTATTACCAAATCAAATCCCACAGACGACAATAGTAACAGATGCGGCTAAAACTCCTACCTGCAGCGTATCAATCGACGTAAACGCCACGTATATAAATACTACCAACCCAACCATTAAAGTGAATCAGAAAAAATTGGTGGTCAATCTGCTCATTTTTCAGATAACGGGTAGCGTATATGACTACCTAGTTCCGCACAAAATGTTAGTACTTGTTTCAGGTAGCCCATACATGTTTCAAGCACAAGGCTACTTGATACAGTGCTACTAGATGAAATAAAATTGCATACATTTTTTTTGCCCAGATGAAACATTGTTTTTTAACACCCAACACACTCACATTTATCACCAATCACAGGACTTGCGGTGTTATATTCTGAGAATAATAGAGAATCTCTATTAAAAGTTGGGCGCAACTCGAACATTGACCCAGCCAGAAGTTATTTGTTTTAGTACTACTTATAAACGCTGTGTGTGTGTGTGTGGGGGGGGGGGGGGTTCCTATCCAGTGATAACTGGGAACACGTACAGTGTATAACAGGGTTGAACATTAGCAGTCGCCCGGACGTATAATATGTGCCAGTCAGTGTCTTGCAGACATTGTAATAGCATACCGGTAACGCCGAGATCACTTCCGGTTCCCGCTCTAAATTTATGTAACATCCCCACCCACTCCACCGATATGTGATTTTACCAACATTATAATAGCAATAATAATAATAATAATAATAATACAAAATTATTATTATTATTAGCAGCAGCAGCACCAGCACCTTTTTGGGGTGGAGGGTGCAGTGTTTTATGTGTGTGTGTATGGGGGGGGGGGGGGGGGGGGTGCTATAAAAATGCAATATTAATGTGTGTGCACACAAATGACAGGCTGAACTTTCCCCTGCACGTAGAACTGGATTCAACTGGGTTAAGTTATAATTAAGCCAACCTTTGGACAGCAAAACATGCGACAGTACACTGGGTTTTTAACGCTATACATCAAACCAAATGACCACTTTGCGAATCATTCAAAATAATTTGCAAACATTAAGCGAAAAAACGACTGTCTGGACATTGGCGATGCTGAAAAAAATGTTACCCGTTTTCGAACCGAGCTCCATCTAGACTCTTGCCCCTACTAAATTTCATGCACAAAAAAAAAAAAAAAAAAAAAATAAACCAACCCCAACCCCAACTCCAACCCCAACCCAAAAGACAATTTTTTTTATTTTTTTTTAAATCATACAATAATTTTAATGTGTATTGCTAAGCCAGTTCTCATTTGCCAAGTTTCTATACACGGCGGTCGTATATATGAAATTCAAAGACACCATACACGGCTGTCGTATATATAGCCTCATCAGTATCAGTTGGTTTTGCCGTATGTTTTATGGCTTTTAGGCAAAAAATAAAAAATAAAAAATTTAAAAATTTAAAAATGAAGCGTGTCATGGATTTCCCTCGATCGTGGTTCAACTAAAATCTTTTAGATGATACAATAACGAGGTTTGGTATGCCAAATGAATGTAATTTTCATTTTTAATCCATATTTAGAGAAAGAAGGCCCAATAAATCCCTGATTGAGCGCCTTTAAGGCAGAGATGAATTTTACTTGTAGAATGCAGGACATCATATTTCAGGACATCTAGTTTTCAAATTTTCACAGAGGAGAATATCCCCCAACCCTCTAGAAACTTTGCTTCGCACCCTCGATCTTAACCAGCCCCTGCAATGTCCCCCTGCAACGCCTATGTAATGGTTTCGTAATCGTTTTCATACCTGAAGTTCGTAGGTCTATTTCCAAAACACATTGATGAAAGACTGCATGTTCGCACACAGATAAAAGTTCACAAATACATATCACAACACGCAAAGGTATACGAATTCGCTAAATACATCGACTCAAAGTAGGACTACATAAATTCAAACACATGAATTCTGCAAATACGTGAAAACATTAAGGGCCACATAATCCTAAAAACGCACGCCGCACATCTTTCGAAAAAACAGACGACTCCTCCACTTCCCCCAAGGGACGCAACTCGCATACATCTTCCGCACGGTAACCATATATAACAGTTACAGTTTACTTGCTTCCACCGTGCCTGTATATTATCGCGAAATAAAGATTGATTGGTTGAAATCAATCTGATTAAAATTAGCTCTACTGGAGTGGATCTAATTTTAATTAGATTGGGTTGAAATGTACCGCCACCTAACGCTTCCAGTGACGTACACACACACACCCGTTGGACTTGGCGCGTTACGTAGTTCGTAAAAATAAACTCGAATGTAAGAGCACATTGCTGAGTTTATACGCCTTATCCAATTTTCCTGTCGCACCCAGAAAGCCGTTCCGAGCAATTTTGCTCGGAACGGAATTGCGGTTGAATTACGGTCGAAATAGCGACTACCATCACCTTTTCCCACCCTAATCGTGTATAGTGATCTTTTTCGAGCATATGGAGACTAAAAAATACTTACTTTGAAACGATCTTCACTTTGAATCAAAGGAAAAAAGTCAGACTCTATTAGGGTTTTTTTGTAAAACGCGCGGTGCCTTATGGGATGAAAATGAAACCCAGAACAGTCTTGTATGTGGCAAAGAATCGGTGAAGTAATTTCTCGTTCCATAATAAATACAACAGTTGCTGCTGATACTACCAGTTTCACAGTCACTGTTATTACCAGTTTCACAGTCACTGCTGATACCACCAGTTTCACAGTCACTGCTGATATTACCAGTTTCACAGTCACTGCTGATACCACCAGTTTCACAGTCACTGCTGATACCACCAGTTTCACAGTCACTGCTGATACCACCAGTTTCACAGTCACAGCTGATACTACCAGTTTCACAGTCACTGCTGATACTACCAGTTTCACAGTTATTGCTGATGTTAACAGTTTCACATATACGCACTCAACACATTTTATGTATGGTTATATGGCCTCGGATATATGGTTAAGAACCACACAGATATTGAGGGAGGAAACCCGCTGTCACCACTTCATGGGCTACCGTATTCTTTTCAATTAGCAGCAAGGGATCTTTTATATGCTCCATCCCATAGACAGGATAGCACATACCATGGCCTTTAAGGTATCAGTCGTGGTGCACTGGCTGGAGCGAGAAATAGCCCAATAGGCCCAACAGAAACTTGAAGCTGCAGTGTTGCTGCCAATACTAAAACATAACAATAATAAATTAATTAATTAATTTTAAAAAATTTAATAATAATAATAAATATATATATGTAGTGAAACCCCTCTAAACTAAAATAAAGAAAAAAGACAAAATGCGTGACATTTAGCTAGTTAGAAATTTTATTTATGACCTTCCGAAAAAAATGCCATTACATTAACACACACACAGTTTATAAACTATGTAAATATTGCTTAATACACAGTGAGCAAGTAGTATATATATGAGTTATATATCCCTTGCCTTAGGCTAGCCATACCAGTGGGAGTTCTCAACATTATTAATACATAAATGTAATAACTATATTTACATGTACCCTTTGCAAACATAGACTTGCACAAGACATATATTAATTATAGACATATACAGCATGTGTAAAAGTTGAGATCAAAAACAGTTGTAAAAATGCATGTACATGTTTTCTGTAAATGAATGTAGGCAATCGTCTGTAGAGACTGTGTCCCACTCCACTAGTAATTGTGATCTGACTAATTGTAGAGATTGTGATCTGACTTGTGTCCCCTAACTAGAGACTGTGTCCCACATCACTAGTAATTGTGATCTGACTTGTGTCCCCTAACTAGAGACTGTGTCCCATCCCAGTCGAGGCATGGGATTTTTAATCCAGATTCCGACTCCAAACCCTGAGTGAGTGCTCCGCAAGGCTAAATGGGTAGGTGTAAACCACTTGCACCGACCAGTGATCCATAACTGGTTCAACAAAGGCCATGGTTTGTGCTATCCTGCCTGTGGGAAGCGCAAATAAAAGATCCCTTGCTGTCTGTTGTAAAAGAGTAGCCTATGTGGCGAAAGCGGGTTTCCTCTAAAAAAAACAGTGTCAGAATGACCATATATTTGACGTCCAATAGCCGATGATAAAATAAAAAATCAATGTTCTCTAGTGGCGTCGTTAAATAAAACAAACTTTTTACAGTCAGCCCTTCCAGTGTCTACTTGCTTTCACCGTGCCCGGGATATGTTTATATTCAATAATGTCAATATTATTCATTTCTTCCATAGGTAGTGGGTACTAAGACTGACAACCACCACCCCTGATATGATCTTGGGAACAGTCCTTAGTTTCGTTGTAAAGCTTTGCAAGCATAAGATAAAAACACATTCTAGCAGCAAAATAGGAACTAAAAAAACCTGGTCCCAAATAAACGTCATAAAACCATCATGCTGAATATGTAGGCAAAATTACAGAATTAAAAATGTCTTTGAGATAAAATCCATGGATCGCTAAAAATAGACATCAATACCTTATACAGAATAAAAGTATAAAGTTTACAAATATACTGTCATCTTTAAAACAAAACAAACAAATAGTGTGTACATGTCTGCATAGAATTAATGACATTATTGCTTTGAAGGAAAATAACTAATATTTTATCATAGAACTGTCGAAAATGAAGATTGGAAAAAGACAAACACAGAAAAATAATAAGAAGTTCCTCCCCTGTATAGTTTATAAAAACAAAACAAAAACCCACAAAAAACAAACCCACCCACAATTTGTTTTTAATAATAATAATAATACACATCAGCAATTATACGCATGTCTAGTACATAAACCAGCAATAAAGTCAGTTAGACATAGGTGGTCAGCTAGTTGGTTTCCAGTCTGTTTTACTGACTGTATACATACAGTACACAAACCAACATTAAAGTCAACTAGACAAAGGTGGTCAGCTAGTTGGTTTCCAGTCTGTTTTACTGACTGTATACATACAGTACACAAACCAACATTAAAGTCAACTAGACATAGGTGGTCAGCTAGATGATCTCCAGTCTGTTTTACTGACTGTATACATACAGTACACAAACCAACATTAAAGTCAACTAGACAAAGGTGGTCAGCTAGATGATCTCCAGTCTGTTTTACTGACTGTATACATACAGTACACAAACCAACATTAAAGTCAACTAGACATAGGTGGTCAGCTAGATGATCTCCAGTCTGTTTTATTGACTGTATACATACAGTACACAAACCAACATTAAAGTCAACTAGACATAGGTGGTCAGCTAGATGACCTCCAGTCTGTTTCACTGATTGCCAGTGTGGAGGGTTTGACCAAAATAAAGTGAACATCATGTAGTTAGTGTGTTAGTGGCATTTACCAAATAAACAACAACTATGGGTGGCTGACCATTTAGTTGTGTCCTGCACTGTACATTGTATTGTCTATATTACATAAAAAAATCTACAGATGGTCTGTTCACCTGGTAGTATTTACACTTTAAGAAACCAATCATGGCTTGCTAGTCAACAACATAAGAACCCATCATCTACAGCTGTGTTCAACTGGGAGTAGTTAAAAAAAGAAGAAGTCTTTAAGAGACTATCTATGGGTAGTTGGATGACTTTTCTGTTGTCTCCTGTACTGTACATTGTCTTGTCTTTATTATATAATAATTGACCATCTACAGCTGTGTTCAGCTGGGGTAGTTAAAAACACTATCTCAACAATAAAACTATTTCCAACATAGACATTTTAAAAACAATTTACTCTGCAATACTCGATCTCAGCAATATAACTACTTACGCAATGGAACTAAAACAAAAATTCCCTATTGTTCATGATGACATTAAAATACTGCACAGACTACAAATTAGTAGAGCCCATGTTGACTAACTTGGCAAAACAGTCCGAAATATTCGAAAGGTGTGAGACTTTGTAACAGAAGGGGGTTTTCATTCTCCAATTTTTGGTTTCATAAATACAAAATAATGTGACAGTATGCTAATCAGCAATAACATCAACTACCATAAGAGAAATATATTCGCAGGAACAATTGACAAGAAAATTGTCGCTGGTGCTGTCATTAAGTTCAAGACCTCAACTTCCAGAAACCATCTATGGTCTGCTAGTTGATTTTATTGTTGAAGTACAAACTGTAATTACCAACTTCCAGAAACCATCTATGGTCTGCTAGTTGATTTTATTGTTGAGGCACGAACTGTAATTACCAACTTCCAGAAACGAACTATGGTCCGTTAGTTGATTCTATTGTTGAGGTACAAACTGTAATTACCAACTTCCAGAAACCAACTATGGTCTGCTAGTTTTTATTGTTGAGGCACGAACTGTAATTACCAACTTCCAGAAACCATCTATGGTCTGCTTGTTGATTTTATTGTCGAGGTACAAACTGTAATTACCAAGTATGGTCTAGTAGTTCATTTTATTGTCAAGGCACCAACTGTTATTACCAACTTCCAGAAACCATCTATGGTCTGCTAGTTGGTTCTATAGTTGAGTCATGTTCTGCATACTGGAAATAAGACACAGAAATAAAATTCCTGCTAACTTATTGCTTATAACTCGGGTAATTTCCAAGCAATATTTTGCATTAACACAGTAGCTGCCACAATTAAATGCACTTATTTGTAAACATACAAAGTGCCCAGTCATATTTGGTATACCTGCACAACTAAAAAAGGCCACATGATGTCTGTAATCTTGGAATCAACAGATCTCGCTGCTTAACGGGTGTTATCGTTCCCACTCCCCAACACTCACCTCAGACTATAGTCCGTCCCACGGAAATGACTTTTTTTCATGCTATGGAATTTACTACAAGTTATTTCTTTTTGAGCTGGTTGTTTTCTAAATTGGACACAAAAATAGTACCTTTTTGTTATTTTCAAAACACCTTTACTTTTCTTCTTACGTCAAACAAAACTGACATTATTTATAAAAAAAACATTTTAATAGAATGATGGGACAAACTATAGTTCAAGATGAGTTAATTTTAGCTCCCCTTAGCAGGCCAGTCAGAACAATGTTTTGTAGGGTGGGGTGAGTGGGCACAACTTCTAGTGAGGGGTCACAGCTTCTATAGTGAAAGGGGAACAAGTCATATCTTTAACATTATTTATATAAAGTTGCACAAAACAACTACAAATTTCATCCTTGAGTAGGGGGCCACAGCCCCTATAGTGGGGTGGGTGGGTGGGGGAACTAGCCATATTTTTAACTTTATTTCTCCCATGCCTAGCCATGCAAGACAGGCGTATTCCATGACGTCAGCCCATGTGGAATAAATCAGTCTGGCATGACCACGTGACTTGTATAGTTTGAGCTGATATTAACATTGGGTGACGTCACGTCAACAGCAAAATATCGCAAGGAATGCTTTTTATATTTCATAAAAAAAGGAAACCTGCTGTCGTAATGAAATTATACTATCATTTTCGGTTGATACTTTTAGTATAAATAATTTTTGGGTACGATCTTTTCAATGGTAATGATTATTTTATTGTGAGATAAAAAAAAAAAAATGTATTTTTTTCACGTTTTCCCAAAATGCTTGTTTTTCATCTACTGGATGGGATACAAATAATCCTCCATTATGTAGCCATGTGGGACAGGGCGATTCCACCCTCGGGTACATAATATGATGTCAGGGATTCGGCAAGCCTCGTTCCTGACAACAAATTATGTACCCTCGGGTGGAATAGCTCTGTCCCACATGGACACATATGAAGGATTCTTTTATTATATAAAGTTGGACACACAAAAAAGAGAGTACATTTTCATCCTCAAGTGTGTGTGTGTGTGTGTGTGTGTGTGTGTGTGTGTGGGGGGGGGGGGGGGTCACAGTATCTATAGTGGGGGGAACAAGTCATATTTTAAACTTTATTTATATGAAGTTGGGCCAAAACCATTTACATTTTCATTTTCAAGTGGGGTGGTGGTCTCTATAGTGTGTGTGGGGGGGGGGGGGGGGGGGGTGGAGGGGGAAGTCATATTTTTACCTTTATTTATATAAAGTTGGACCAAAAACAAATTACATTTTTATCTTCGAGGGGAGGGGGGACAGACAGATGAAATACACATGTACACAGTGATACATGTATTAAAAAAATATATAACAAAATTAATGCGTTTTTCTTTTACAAAAAGAAAGCACTTATTAGGTAAAATACAGTACATATTTAAAATCTAAAACGACTGGATCCATATTGAAATTATAGCACCCTTGTCCACAATACACGATTCATATTTATACCAGATCAAAACTATATTATAGTCTTTCAATTCATTGTACAATATTACAATAAATTATACGATGTAAGAAACAAGATATTTAAATACAATATAGAAATCGAAGAAATAAATACAGGTATGTATAAATATTGTTGTTGTTTTCTTCATGATGTACATATAGAGTGTACATCCAATGTTTGTTCAAGATGTAGAGTGTACGTCCAATGTCCGTTCAGGACTCGAAATTAACCGGGCAGACAACAAATGTGGCTTAAAATGCCCAATATTCTTTCACATATTATTTTTAGTCAATAGTGTTTGGTCATGCAGGTTTTGATTCGGGCCGGTAGACTTTGTTGCTTGCCGGACATGAACATGTGGTAGACAATGTTAGCCAATTTCAACCCTGAGTTAGTTGAACAGAAATCCGAGAAAATAAACGAGATATTTAAATAAACGAGATATTTCTTTAGACATCAATACACTTAAGTCTATACTCCAATGAAACATGTCGCAATGCCTTTTAAACTCCATGAAAAATTGCAGTGAGAAGCACAACATGACTATAAACAATAAAACTATATCCAGCCATTTTTGTTTAAAGCATAGTCACACTGTTGAAAGTCGGACTTGACGAACTAAAACTTTCGTGACACGAGTCACTCAACGAAAGACCCTCCCCTGGAAGAAATTCTGCTGAATCGGATGAAATGTTGTTACAAGAATTGCGTTGGTCACAGCTGTATCTCGGTATGTGACTCTTTGCGTTGTTCTCTCGCTGTTTTTGTTCCTTACGTTCATCCGCGCGCTTTTTTCGCCGTTTTTTGTCGATTTTTCTCACCCGTCCACTCGCGTCAATACGACAGTCGAGAACACACACAGATGGACAGACGGTTGACGGTGGCGATTCGGCCTCTGCAGCCTTTTTCTTGTTGTCGAGATGTCCAAACTGCTGCGGAGACGTACACTCGGAATTGGAAGCGGAAAATTCGTCGAGGAAGTCGAAAGCTGCAACTGCCTGTTGTTCCTGTTCTCCGTAACGAATAAAAAATGTTGAAAAATCCAACGGAAGCTGTCCTGAGTTAGAATTGTGAATGGCATCTGGTTTACCTGCAATCAGATAAACACATTTCAATATGGCAAGAGAATGGAGAGAAATTATTGCATTGTGATAAACATGAATAAACCCAGTACATATTTATTCATGAATTAAGTGTTTAAAAAAAGTCGTTCTTATACACACCTGTTGGTGAAAACACTATTCGTTATTTATGGGGACAGGACACAGTCTAGTGGTAAAACGCTCACTTGATGTGCGGTCAGTTTGGGCTATTTCTCGTTCCAACCAGTGCACCACGACTGGTATATCAAAGGCCATGGTATGTGCTACCCTGTTTGTGGGATGGTGCATATAAAAGATCCCTTGCTACTAATGGAACAAAATTAGCGGGTTTCTTCTCTAAGTTTATATGTCAGAATTACCAAATGTTTGACATCAATAGCCGATGATTCATAAATCAATGAGTGTGCTCTAATGGTGTTGTTAAACAAAACAAACTTCTTCTTCGTTATTTATGACAACACATACTTAGTTTGTTTCGTTTAACGACACCACTAGAGCACATTGATATATTAATCATCGGCTATTAGATGTCAAACAATTAACACATACTAATAACACACATATGTGCGTTAACAATTTAAAGACATATGACTGGCTGCTCCTGGGTGATAATCGGGTCGCCACTGCCTTACCATCCAGTCAAAAACAAAAGCATGTGATCAAAATCGATTAAACTGTGACAAATTTCCCAGGGTAGCTACAACAGCACCTTGTATACCAGAAATAATGCTGCGCTGCCTCAAATAATAACACTGTGAGATACCATGACATTTAGGCTTTAAATGAGGTCAGTTATGGGCAAAGTCGAAATCACAAAAGCTTATTATATATTGGAAATTGTTAGTACAAAAATTGGGATTTTCAGTGCCTCTTTCTCTTGGGAAGGAGCCCATGTTTGGACCCACAGAACGCTTGGAGAATTCCCGGTTTGGTCGGGGGGGGGGGGGGGGGGGGGGGGGGCCTTAAAAACAGAAAGATTTAACTAAAATTCTCACCGGAGCTGCCCGTCAGTCTCTGACACATCATGTGATCCAGTCCAATATCGCTGGCCAGGCTATCGTTGCTCTCGCCGCCAGACGCAAGCATCGAATCAAAAATGTTGGCACGTGTCTGAAATAATATTACAAACATACAGACAGATAAACTTCAGTAATTCAAACTTTAATCATTCAAATAATCATCGAATCCAGCATGTTGGCACGTTTCTGAAATAATATTAGAATCATATATACAGTTAAACTTCAGTATTCAAACTTTAATAATTTAAATAATCATCAATTCCAGCATGTTCGCACGTTTCTGAAATACATATTTTTAATTTTATACACTCAAACTGCAATAATTCAATAATACATACCAGTACAGTCAAACTTTAATAATTCAAAAATATATAGTCAAATTTCAACATATTGGCCTGTGTTTGCAATAATGTTTTTTAAGCAATCTGTTTTTTTTTTAATTTACATACTCAAATTTCAATAATTCAATTTATTTTTTTATATATCCAGTCAGAACAATGTTTTGTAGGGTGGGGTGAGTGGGCACAACTTCTAGTGAGGGGTCACAGCTTCTATAGTGAAAGGGGAACAAGTCATATCTTTAACATTATTTATATAAAGTTGCACAAAACAACTACAAATTTCATCCTTGAGTAGGGGGCCACAGCCCCTATAGTGGGGTGGGTGGGTCGGGGAACTAGCCATATTTTTACCTTTATTTCTCCCATCCCTAGCCATGCAAGACAGGCGTATTCCAATGACGTCAGCCCATGTGGAATAAATCAGTCTGGCATGACCACGTGACTTGTATAGTTTGAGCTGATATTAACATTGGGTGACGTCACGTCAACAGCAAAATATCGCAAGGAATGCTTTTTATATTTCATAAAAACAAGGAAACCTGCTGTCGTAATAAAAATTATACTATCATTTTCGGTTGATACTTTTAGTATAAATAATTTTTGGGTACGATCTTTTCAATGGTAATGATTATTTTATTGTGAGATAAAAAAAAAAAAAATGTAGTTTTTTCACGTTTTCCCAAAATGCTTGTTTTTCATCTACTGGATGGGATACAAATAATCCTCCATTATGTAGCCATGTGGGACAGGGCGATTCCACCCTCGGGTACATAATATGATGTCAGGGATTCGGCAAGCCTCGTCCCTGACAACAAATTATGTACCCTCGGGTGGAATAGCCCTGTCCCACATGGACACATATGAAGGATTCTTTTATTATATAAATTTGGACACACAAAAAAGAGAGTACATTTTCATCCTCAAGTGTGTGTGTGTGTGTGGGGGGGGGGGGGGGGTCACAGTATCTATAGTGGGGGGAACAAGTCATATTTTAAACTTTATTTATATGAAGTTGGGCCAAAACCATTTACATTTTCATTTTCAAGTGGGGTGGTCGTCTATATAGTGTGTGTGTGGGGGGGGGGGGGAGGGGAAGTCATATTTTTACCTTTATTTATATAAAGTTGGACCAAAAACAAATTACATTTTTATCTTCGAGGGGAGGGGGGACAGACAGATGAAATACACATGTACACAGTGATACATGTATTAAAAAAATATATAACAAAATTAATGCGTTTTTCTTTTACAAAAAAAAAGCACTTATTAGGTAAAATACAGTACATATTTAAAATCTAAAACGACTGGATCCATATTGAAATTATAGCACCCTTGTCCACAATACAGGATTGATATTTATACCAGATCAAAACTATATAGTCTTTCAATTCATTGTACAGTATTACAATAAATTATACGATGTAAGAAACAAGATATTTAAATACAATATAGAAATCGAAGAAATAAATACAGGTATGTATAAATATTGTTGTTGTTTTCTTCATGATGTACATATAGAGTGTACATCCAATGTTTGTTCAAGATGTAGAGTGTACGTCCAATGTCCGTTCAGGACTCGAAATTAACCGGGCAGACAACAAATGTGGCTTAAAATGCCCAATATTCTTTCACATATTATTTTTAGTCAATAGTGTTTGGTCATGCAGGTTTTGATTCGGGCCGGTAGACTTTGTTGCTTGCCGGACATGAACATGTGGTAGACAATGTTAGCCAATTTCGACCCTGAGTTAGTTGAACAGAAATCCGAGAAAATAAACGAGATATTTAAATAAACGAGATATTTCTTTAGACATCAATACACTTAAGTCTATACTCCAATGAAACATGTCGCAATGCCTTTTAAACTCGATGAAAAATTGCAGTGAGAAGCACAACATGACTATAAACAATGAAACTATATCCAGCCATTTTTGTTTAAAGCATAGTCACACTGTTGAAAGTCGGACTTGACGAACTAAAGCTTTCGTGACACGAGTCACTCAACGAAAGACCCTCCCCTAGAAGAAATTCTGCTGAATCGGACAAAATGTTGTTACAAGAATTGCGTTGGTCACAGCTGTATCTCGGTATGTGACTCTTTGCGTTGTTCTCTCGCTGTTTTTGTTCCTTACGTTCATCCGCGCGCTTTTTTCGCCGTTTTTTGTCGATTTTTCTCACCCGTCCGCTCGCGTCAATACGACAGTCGAGAACACACACAGATGGACAGACGGTTGACGGTGGCGATTCGGCCTCTGCAGCCTTTTTCTTGTTGTCGAGATGTCCAAACTGCTGCGGAGACGTACACTCGGAATTGGAAGCGGAAAATTCGTCGAGGAAGTCGAAAGCTGCAACTGCCTGTTGTTCCTGTTCTCCGTAACGAATAAAAAATGTTGAAAAATCCAACGGAAGCTGTCCTGAGTTAGAATTGTGAATGGCATCTGGTTTACCTGCAATCAGATAAACACATTTCAATATGGCAAGAGAATGGAGAGAAATTATTGCATTGTGATAAACATGAATAAACCCAGTACATATTTATTCATGAATTAAGTGTTTAAAAAAAGTCGTTCTTATACACATCTGTTGGTGAAAACACTATTCGTTATTTATGGGGACAGGACACAGTCTAGTGGTAAAACGCTCACTTGATGTGCGGTCAGTTTGGGCTATTTCTCGTTCCAACCAGTGCACCACGACTGGTATATCAAAGGCCATGGTATGTGCTACCCTGTTTGTGGGATGGTGCATATAAAAGATCCCTTGCTACTAATGGAAAAAAATTAGCGGGTTTCTTCTCTAAGTTTATATGTCAGAATTACCAAATGTTTGACATCCAATAGCCGATGATTCATAAATCAATGAGTGTGCTCTAATGGTGTTGTTAAACAAAACAAACTTCTTCTTTGTTATTTATGACAACACATACTTAGTTTGTTTCGTTTAACGACACCACTAGAGCACATTGATATATTATCATCGGCTATTAGATGTCAAACAATTAACACATACTAATAACACACATATGTGCGTTAACAATTTAAAGACATATGACTGGCTGCTCCTGGGTGATAATCGGGTCGCCACTGCCTTACCATCCAGTCAAAAACAAAAGCATGTGATCAAAATCGATTAAACTGTGACAAATTTCCCAGGGTAGCTACAACAGCACCTTGTATACCAGAAATAATGCTGCGCTGCCTCAAATAATAACACTGTGAGATACCATGACATTTAGGCTTTAAATGAGGTCAGTTATGGGCAAAGTCGAAATCACAAAAGCTTATTATATATTGGAAATTGTTAGTACAAAAATTGGGATTTTTCAGTGCCTCTTTCTCTTAGGAAGGAGCCCATGTTTGGACCCACAGAACGCTTGGAGAATTCCCGGTTTGGTCGGGGGGGGGGGGGGGGGGGGGGCGTTAAAAACAGAAAGATTTAACTAAAATTCTCACCGGAGCTGCCCGTCAGTCTCTGACAGATCATGTGATCCAGTCCAATATCGCTGGCCAGGCTATCGTTGCTCTCGCCGCCAGACGCAAGCATCGAATCAAAAATGTTGGCACGTGTCTGAAATAATATTACAAACATACAGACAGATAAACTTCAGTAATTCAAACTTTAATCATTCAAATAATCATCGAATCCAGCATGTTGGCACGTTTCTGAAATAATATTAGAATCATATATACAGTCAAACTTCAGTATTCAAACTTTAATAATTTAAATAATCATCAATTCCAGCATGTTCGCACGTTTCTGAAATACATATTTTTAATTTTATACACTCAAACTGCAATAATTCAATAATACATACCAGTACAGTCAAACTTTAATAATTCAAAAATATATAGTCAAATTTCAACATATTGGCCTGTGTTTGCAATAATGTTTTTTTCAAGCAATCTTTTTTTTTTTAATTTACATACTCAAATTTCAATAATTCAATTTATTTTTTATATATTTTGTGTATATATGTTATGTGGTGTCGTATGCTAGTGTGTATATGAGTATTGCTCGGTATTAGGGGGTGGCTTATCTGGCAGTAATCCTCTCCCCCTTCCGGAATTTGTATGTTATAAATAGTTATGGTATTTTAAAATTAATTTTGATAGGTTACAGGCATGCTCTCTCATTTATTTTTCAACAACTTTTATCCATATTTTAATCATATTTTAGATTTTTAATAAAACAACTAATGTAATTAAACAGGGCAGGTGTCTGGTCTGTGCTCGCGGTAGTACCCTGGTTAATATTACCTTGTGCTCTATCGCGGGTTTTATAGATTAAAGTGGTGGCAGCGTCTTTTGGACGACCTAATCTTGATGTTTTAGGGGTCGACCGAGGGGCTGCCTCGGGTCTTTCTTTGTGTGTCGGCGGGGTGCGTTTCGCTCTTCACGGTGGGCTGGACATGCAAAACCTTTCGACGTTTCATCTTCTAAATAACTACCCCCACGATGGAATCTTAACTTAGGCGTCACTCTTATAGTGACACAAATATCTTAACTTCTTTAATAATCTTTCAATAATTAATTGCCATGATTGGATCGAGCTGCGCTTGGACACAGTGGGGGGGGGGGGGGGGGGGGGGGGATGCCGGAGGATAGGGTTTCTTTGGGGCCATAGGGCGTAGGCGGTTTGGCCTTAGGATTTTGTGTAGGTTTCTGTCTTTCTTTCTTTCGATGTGTACTGTTCAAAGCTTCGATTTGGTCCATAGCACGTGGCAGTGGCCCGGATGCCCGCTTTCTTGACAAATCGGTAAAAAGCATGCAGCTTCGCGCGTGCTCATGGTTGACCTAATTTTAAGCAAAGATTCTTTAAACAGTACAAGCAAAGAAATGTTTTATTTAACGACGCACTCAACATATTTTGTTTACGTTATATGGCGGCACACAGATTTTGAGAGGAAACCCGCAGTTGCCACTTCATGGGCTACTCTTTCCGATTAGTAGCAAGGGATCTTTTATTTGCGCTTCCCGCAGGCAGGATAGCACACACCATGACCTTTGTTGAACCAGTTATGGATCGCTGGTCGGTGCAAGTTGTTTACACCTACCCATTGAGCCTTGCGGAGCACTCACTCAGGGTTTGGAGTCGGTATCTGGATTTTAAAAATCCCATGCCTCGACTGGGATCCGAACCCAGTACCTACCAGCCTGTTAACCGATGGCCTAACCACGACGCCACCGAGGTCAGTCAGTACACATCGAGTGCACAACATTTCATTTCAACACAATTGAAAAGCAAAATGCCGAGAATCTTACAAGTTGATAGGCTATTGTTCTAATGATGCAGAGGCAATGAAAACGTCGAATCGCCCAGCTATTTGTGGTACATGAGTCAACGATAGCTCGTTTAGTTGGGCGTCTCAGAGCCATGGGAAGATTAGCTGACCGTTCCAGGGGCGGCCGTCCGCAAGTTAGGTTGTCACGTCAAGATAGAGACATTCGTCTCACAAACCTCCCTATTTTAGATGGCTACGAAAAAAAACGTAAAGTAGAGCACATTGATTTTTTTATCTTATCATCGGCTATTGAACGTCAAACATATGGTCATTCTGTTTTTTTAGAGGAAACCCGCTCTCGTCACACAGGCTACTCTTTTACGACAGACAGCAAGGGATCTTTTATTTGCGCTTCCCACAGGCAGGATAGCACAAATCATGGCCTTTGTTGAACCAGTTATGGATCACTGGACGGTGCAAGTGGTTTACACCTACCCATTAATCCTTGCGGAGCACTCGCTCAGGGTTTGGAGTCTGTATCTGGATTAAAAATCCCATGCCTCGACTGGGATCCGAACCCAGTACCTACCAGCCTTTAGACCGATGGCCTAACCACGACGCCACCGAGGCCGGTCAGGTGGCTACGAAGACGGAAAGTCGGGTTGTAGTCACGTATGGTCGCCCAGTGTGTCCACTGTCGGTTGCGGGAGTTCAACTTAAAAGGCCACGACGTCCCTACGTTGGTCCGCAACTTACACCCAAACCCAACATGCACCAAATCAGGTGTTTGTCTTAACTTCCTCAACCAAAACAACGTCCCAGTGCTCGATTGGACACCCTACAGTCCAGATTTGAACCCGATCGAGCATTTGTGAGACGAGCTGGACAGGAGGGTCAGGAACCGCGGCAACATCGTAAACAACGTCGCTCAGCTCGCTCAGGCCATTCTTCATTAGTGGAATAACATCCCACAAAGGATAAATTGATTGGGTCAATGGTAAGGAGAGTTAGAGCAGCGACTGCAGCCCGGGGTGGGCACACACGCTATTGATTTGGAACAGGAAATGGCGTAGGGTACCCATATTTCAACGTTATCCATGCAAACGCCGTCTGTGATAACACAACAAAACTTGTTAACATTTATTCAGTAATGAGACATAACCTAAAAATCCAAACAATGAAATAATCATCAATAAAACATTTGAAATATTTACCACCAAAAACCCCAACTTGCGTTTGTTTTTTCCGTCAGTATATATATATATACGGTCAAAGATGAAACTGACGTCACAGCCTTGAGGTGGGATTTTGAGTTCGGGAACCGGCCTCGGTGGCGTCGTGGTTAAGCCATCGAACATAAGGCTGGTAGGTACAAGGTTCGCAGCCCGGTACCGGCTCCAACCCAGAGCGAGTTTTGACGACTCGATGGGTAGGTATAAGGCCACTATACCCTCTTCTTTCTCACTAACCACTAACAATTACAATTAACCCACTGTCCTGGACAGACTGCCCAGATAGCTTATTTCAACTTATTTTCGTGCTTATATCCAATTAAGGTTCAAGCACGCTGTCCTGGGCACACACCTCCGTTACCTGGGCTGTCTGTCCAAGACAATGGGTTAGTTGTTAATTGATTGGTGGTTAGTGAGAGAGAAGAAGGTGTAGTGACCTCTGGGTTGGAGTCGGTGTTGGGCTGCGAACCATGTACCTACCAGCCTTTAGTCCGATGGCTTAACCACTGTGCCACCGAGGCCGTTGGTCCTTGTTCATACCTGGTTGTGACAAATGGTGTCAGAAGTGGGATAGACTCAGTTAATTCTGCTTGTATATTCTTAACAGATCTGACAGCCTTGGAAGGAAGGAAATGTTTTATTTAACGACGCACTCAACACATTTTATTTACGGTTATATGGCGTCAGACATATGGTTAAGGACCATACAGATATTCAAAGAGGAAACCCGCTGTCGCCACTTCGTGGGCTAATCTTTTCGATTAGCAGCAAGTGATCTTTTATATGCACCATCCCACAGACAGAGTAGTACATACCATGGCCTTTGATATACCAGTCATGGTGCACTGGCTGGAACGAGAAATAGCGCAATGGGGCCACCGACGGGGATCGATCTCACACCGACCGCGCATCGAGCGAGCGCTGTGCCACTGGGCAACGTCCCGCCCCTGTGACAGCCTTGGAGACCATTTGCATGGGACATTATTTAAAATAATTGTCTTTGTTTTAGCTCAACGGTGGTGACGTTTTGGTTGTGTGAGGTAGTGAGCAGAACTGGGATTCGAACCCCAGACGTCCACGTACTGCTCACTCATCATGGTTACCACGCCTCTCTAGGAGTTAGATTGTTGTGTAGACTGTCCCAGAGAATCCCTGTCTCGAGTTTCAGATATGTTCAACTAAAACTATACAACTCTGTTATTTTGTGTAGACTGTCCCAGAGAATCCCTGTCTCGCGTTTTAGATATGTTCAACCAAAACTATACAACTCTGTTATTTTGTGTAGACTGTCCCAGAGAATCCCTGTTTTAAGTTCTATATATGTTCAACCAAAAGTATACAACTCTGTTATTTTGTGTAGACTGTCTCAGACAATTCCCGTCTCGAGTTTTAGATATGTTCAACCAAAACTATACAACTGTTATTTTGTGCAGACTGTCTCAGAGAATCTACGTCTCGAGTTTCAGATATGTTCAACCAAAACTATACAACTGTTATTTTGTGCAGACTTTTCCTGAGAATCTACGTCTCGAGTTTCAGATATGTTCAACCAAAACTATACAACTCTGTTGTTTTGTGTAGACTGTCCCAGAGAATCCCTGTCTCGAGTTTCAGATATGTTCAACCAAAACTATACAACTGTTATTTTGTGCAGACTTTTCCTGAGAATCTACGTCTCGAGTTTCAGATATGTTCAACCAAAACTATACAACTCTGTTGTTTTGTGTAGACTGTCTCAGAGAATCCCTGTCTCGAGTTTCAGATATGTTCAACCAAAACTATACAACTGTTATTTTGTGCAGACTTTTCCTGAGAATCTACGTCTCGAGTTTCAGATATGTTCAACCAAAACTATACAACTGTTATTTTGTGCAGACTTTTCCTGAGAATCTACGTCTCGAGTTTCAGATATGTTCAACCAAAACTATACAACTCTGTTGTTTTGTGTAGACTGTCCCTGAGAATCTACGTCTCGAGTTTCAGATATGTTAAACCAAAACTATACAACTGTTATTTTGTGTAGATTGTCTCAGAGAATTCCCGTCTCGAGTTTCAGATATGTTCAACCAAAACTATACAACTGTTATTTTGTGTAGATTGTCTCAGAGAATTCCCGTCTCGAGTTTCAGATATGTTAAACCAAAACTATACAACTGTTATTTTGTGTAGACTATCTCAGAGAATTCCCGTCTCGAGTTTCAGATATGTTCAACCAAAACTATACAACTGTTATTTTGTGTAGACTGTCCCAGAGAATCCCTGTCTCGAGTTTCAAATATGTTCAACCAAAACTATACAACTGTTATTTTGTGCAGACTTTTCCTGAGAATCTACGTCTCGAGTTTCAGATATGTTCAACCAAAACTATACAACTGTTATTTTGTGTAGACTGTCCCAGAGAATCCCTGTCTCGAGTTTCAGATATGTTCAACCAAAACTATACAACTGTTATTTTGTGCAGACTTTTCCTGAGAATCTACGTCTCGAGTTTCAGATATGTTAAACCAAAACTATACAACTGTTATTTTGTGCAGACTTTTCCTGAGAATCTACGTCTCGAGTTTCAGATATGTTAAACCAAAACTATACAACTGTTATTTTGTGCAGACTTTTCCTGAGAATCTACGTCTCGAGTTTCAGATATGTTCAACCAAAACTATACAACCCTGTTATTTTGTGTAGACTGTGTCAGAGAATTCCCGTCTCGAGTTTCAGATATGTTAAACCAAAACTATACAACTGTTATTTTGTGCAGACTGTCCCAGAGAATCCCTGTCTCGAGTTTCAGATATGTTCAACCAAAACTATACAACTGTTATTTTGTGCAGACTGTCTCAGAGAATTCCCGTCTCGAGTTTCAGATATGTTAAACCAAAACTATACAACTGTTATTTTGTGTAGATTGTCTCAGAGAATTCCCGTCTCGAGTTTCAGATATGTTCAACCAAAACTATACAACAGGGATTCTGTGTCAACTTTAAAAAATCCTTCATCAAAACGCTATGAGAAAATACATGTTAAACATTTCATTGTCAAATGTAACTTTAGATGTTTTAACATTCCATACAAACTCAAAAGTTTATAAATATCCCCAACTAGTTTTTTGGATATTGTCAAAACAAAAAATTCAAGTAGGTAGTTTCATAAATATTCAATTAAAACGGAAGGAGAAGACATAAAAAAGGAGTTGACGAATAACGGACGGACACCAGAAAACTGTTAAAGAAAGGCTCAGCCGAGGAAATCCTGGTAGAAAATGGGTTAAGTTTTGGGTTACGGTTAAAAAAATCACACAGAGTAATTAATGTTGTTAAAAGATTAACTTATAAAAAAATCTGAAAACTTTTTTACCATTTTACCCTCTGGCAGAAACCCTGATCACATAGACAGAATATAGACAATAACTGTAAATAGTTCAATGTATCGTTGGACACCCCCATCTGACTGCTTTAATAGACTCGGCGAGTGGTCGCCATTTGTATATCTGTCACTGCGAATTTTAACTTCTTGTACATGTTTTGATAAGCTGTTCGCAGACTATGCTATTTACTAGTATGACCCATAATATAGCTCAGAACATCGACTTCCGCGCCGCTCCCTTCACAGGTTACGTCAGCCATTCGATTGTACGATAGGCGTGTTCAATCTATTCAGCGCGCTAAATTAAAATAAAAAAAAACCCACTATAAATACCCACAAATGTAATATTTAAAAACACTAGGGGTGCAACGATACGGTCAAAACCGTATTGTGATATACTGCGATACAACAAACCGTATTGCAGTATGTATTGCGATATATTTGATATTATTTAAATTTAATATTTATGGATTTTTTTTTAATGAAGGTAGAAGGTAGAAGGGAAACAAATCCAATTGTGTACATTTAACATAATAAAATAAATAATAAATCATTCATTCATTCATTCATTTACTATAGTTTGACACCCAATAGTCGATGTATTTTTCGTGCTGGGTTGTTGTTAAATATTCATTCGTTCCAATTCCTAAATAATAAATGAAAGGAATAAAATGTATGAATTTTAGCTAATATATATATATATATATATATATATATATATATATATATATATATATATATATATATATATATATATATAAAACGTACGAGTATTCAGTACTGTGTCCAGAAAATTAATAACAGATAACACCGTTGGCACGTTTGACAGCTTGAGCTAGCACCAGGGAGCATGTTTGGACTATTCTAGGACCTACCTTTAATTACCGGTAGATTTCCCCCACGTTTTGTCCAGACAAAAATCGTGAAAAAAAAACCTAACACCTATATCGACTTCTATAATATCTCTTAGGCTAAAAAACATGTAATTTTTCGCTTGCTGCCATTTCGTGTCATAGCTAAGTTAAAGTTAACCACATAAACAGATGAGTGGTATGCATGGTTATTTGCACACTTTCGATGTTTAGATTGACAGCCGATAGTCCCTAGTGCGCAGCATAGTATAATTCAGGCGTCTCGCTACATGTCATAAGCGATGACGGGCCCGCCATTTCTTAAGACTTATTTTCAATATGCCCGCCATCCATTGGCAGCGATAGTAATATCCGCCATCCGTTTAGTTAGGCCGCCATCCAAAATCACAAGTCATGCCATCGTCTTGAACTACCAGAGTAATCAGTTTATCGTCGTTTACAAGACATTTTCGAAGTACTTGTACCCTGCAAATCTTAGGTACCATCCCTTCCTATAAGTGGATCCAGCTCTACCGATTCCCTCCATCCCTTTCCTGAATACTGGGGAGACCACTGCAATTAATAAAATGCTAGGTTATTTGTTTGTTTGTTTGTCAAATAAGATGCAAGAAAACAATAATGTGTAAAAATCGCGATACACAAAATTGTACAGCGGTTCGTATCGAGCTGGTGAAACATCGCGATATACCGGTATACCGATTTATCGTTGCAGCTCTTAAAAACCCACCATTTTCAAGGTGAAAATCATCATCCATGATACAACTCGCGGTCTTGACCTAGGCAGGGTGGGGTCAGGAAACAATTACTCAGTGGGCTAGGGCGGGCGTTGTGCCTCGCAATAGATCAGGGCGGACACACACCTACCCAAGTAGGTCGAGGTCGGGTCAGTAGGATGAGGCCAGGTCAGTAGGTCGAGGCCGGGTCACCTGTCCCCGTGTCTAAGTAGGTCAAGGTTATGAAGCCATACAGGACTGCTTCCTACTTATAAATATTGAAAATGCATCCAGATGCAATGCCTTCACACATATATTGTGTGGATTTCACTCCCTTAATAACGGACGGATAACATAATTCTAAATATGGCCGCGCACAATCTAATTAAAATTAGCTCCACTATTACATGTAGATCTAACAGCAGCCCGTTGGAGCTCATGTCCAGTTGACCTTTCATTCGACCAATCAAAACCTTACTTGCAAAATCATGCCAGTGATTTGAAAAGAATTTGAAAACATTCTGGATTATGCCGAGGGTATACGAAATAATTTGGGTGAATTACGAAGTATGCCGGAAACTAATTTCAATATAAAATGTTATATAAAATTCGTTTCAAGACGAAAAACAAACTGTGATGGTCTAGCCATAAAATCTGTTTCTACTAGTATACAATCCAGAGTTTATTACTGCACTTTCCACCCTGTTTTTTCAATGTTGAAATAGACCAACAAGTTCGCCTGTTGCATCAATAGTCTCGACCGATATTTTTAGAATTCGTATGCTCCCGAATAACGTTATAAAAGGCGAAGTGTAATTGGTCGATATTTAAATTGTTATTTATAGATGAAATGCAACATGGACATCGTGTCCTATACATCTGACTGACATTGTTGAACCACATATTGTATATAACAAAACAAGTTGGAAGCATCGAGATTCCCATATGTTAGAGTGTAATTGATATAATTGTGAAAACTCCATCTAAAAGACTGAATATAGAGGAGGAGACAAGTAACAAAGTTTTTGTTTAACGACACCACTAGAGCACATTTATTTATTAATCATCGGCTATTGGATGTCAAACATTTGGTAAGTTTAAGAGAGGAAACCCGTTACATGTTTCCATTAGTAGCTATAGGAAGAGCTCTCTTATATGCACCATTCCACAAACAGGACAACACACACCACGGCTTTTGATATGACAGTGGTGGTGTATTGACTGCAATTAAAAATAGCCCAAAGGGCCCACAGACAGGGATCGATCCTAGACCGGCCGCGCATCAGGCGAGAGCTTTACCACTGGGTTACATCCCGCTCCAAATAACAAGGAATGCAAATTGGAGAATGGTGCATCACAGGAATAGCCAAAGGATTGTCTGTTCAAAATGTGCCAAGCAGAATTTCTAATTTCTCCTGAACAGGATAAAGCCGATAAGCTATGAAAAGTAAAGTAAAGTTTGTTTTATTTAACGACGCCGCTAGAGCACATTGATTTTTAATCTTATCATCGGCTATTGGACGTCAAACATATGGTCATTCTGACACTGTTTTAAGAGGAAACCCGCTGTCGCCACATAGGCTACTCTTTTTTACGACAGGCAGCAAGGGATCTTTTATTTGCGCTTCCCACAGGCAGGATAGCACAAACCATGGCCTTTGTTGAACCAGTTATGGATCACTGGTCGGTGCAAGTGGTTTACACCTACCCATTGAGCCTTGCGGAGCACTCACTCAGGGTTTGGAGTCGGTATCTCGATTAAAAATCCCATGCCTCGACTGGGATCCGAACCCAGTACCTACCAGCCTGTAGACCGATGGCCTGCCACGACGCCACCGAGCTATGAAGTCATATTACGGCATTAACCTTATTAGGCCAAATGTTAATCATCATTTAATTTTAGCATTTACTTAAGTTTGACACCCAACTGTTATATACGATAAACGTGCGGAAGGTGTATGCGAGTTGCGTCCCTTGGGGGAAGTCCAGTAGTCGTTGTGTTTTTCGAGCGATGTGCGTTTTGAGGACTATGTGGCCCTTATAATGTTTTCACGTATTTGCGGAATTCATGTGTTTGAGTTTATGTACTTTGAGTCGATGTACTTTGCGAATTTGTATACCTTTGCATGTTGTGATATGTATTTGTGAACTTTTATCTGTGTGCGAACATACAAACTTCCATCAATCATCAAGCCCCGAGTCAGGCCACTGGCATCCAGAACGGGACTCGGGATAGATATGCTCGAAACCTTTGTGGTATATGAGCATGATAAAATTTTCAAGTCAAGTCAATCATCAGTGTGATTTGTTATGTGTTTTGGAAATGCGAACTCCAGGTATGAAAGCGATTGTGAAACCATTAAAGTGAAAACATTCAGCCAAACATTTATCTTAACAACGTTTATGTCAGAATAATGTTGCATTATGATAAACTGAAATATGACATTAATATTAAAAGTTTGACCGTGAAACGTTACGTCATTTTACGGGCTACCGTTAAATTTAGCAACATTAACTGTTTCGTGTATTTGTGGATACTGCGTGGGCATTTGATCATTATTCTTCATGGTGATACATATAATGACATTTAAATATGAGTGACAAGAAATCAGTAATTTCTAGCCTGTCTTCCAAGTCTCGGATTTCATCTGAGGCAGAAGCAGCGGCTGAGGTTGCAGCATTAAAGGTGCCCCTGCGCGTGCTGTAACCTCACCGTGGTGCAGGGGTGTAACATTATCTTTGAGAATGGCCAATACAGCACAAAAAGTAAAATCCAGTATCCGTAAAATTCTGTGATATTTGTGTTTTTGCACAGTTCTTTACACTGTTTTTGTTTAAACCTTGCATTTTTATATTGATGTTGATCATCACTTTATTTATTTGCATTACCATAGTTTGACACCCAATAGCCGATGTATTTTTCGTGCTGGGGTGTCGTTAAACATTCATTCATTCATTCAATAAAGGTGAAATTAAAATATGTTGACACTGAAGCTAGCAAAAGAACAGAATTAGACAAGTTGGATACAGTAAAACAATTAGAAATGGCACAGACAAGATTAAATGCTATTGAACAAGTAGAGCAGGAAGAGACAATTCATTATGGAAAGAATGACAGTGATTCGTATCCACCTGTTACCAGCGTATCTAAGTCTCATGATGTTAATGAGTATGTGCGAGACTACATTCAGTCTATTCCAGTGGCAAATACACCAAGTCGCGTTGTATATGACCCAGAGCCCTTTCATCCACAAAACTTAGTTAGTGCATCAGCTAAAGAGTTCATACCAGAAGAAAACTCTTCCCACATGCTGGGAATCGAGACATTAACTAATTCCTTGGCACAGAAAATCATTTTAGGGAGGCTTCCTCCTCCAGAGGCAGGACTATTTACTGGGAATCCTCTGGCGTACCCTGGTTGGAAAGCAGCCTTTGAGACATTGATAGAAAGACAGGGAATTCCATCTGCTGAGATGATCTATTACTTCAAAAGAAATTTAGTGGTTCTGCAAGGTAACCGTAGAAGGATATATTCTGTTGTCCACATATGAAGCATATGAACAAGCCAGAACTTTGCTTGACAAACGTTTTGGGAATTCATTTATTGTTGCCAATTTCTTTCACGATAAACTAGAATCGTGGCCGAAAATAACAGGTCGTGATGGTGTTGCATTAAGATTTGCCGATTTTCTGCAACAGTGTCTTACAGCTATGGAAACTGTAAGTAGTTTCAATGTGTTGAACGATGATTACGAGAATCAAAAACTTCTTCTAAAACTGCCAGATTGGCTCGTCTACAGATGGGGAACAATTGTGGCTGAGTGGCGGAATAATCATCGGGCATTTCCCCCATTTTGCGAATTTGTATCCTTTATTGTTAAGGAAGCAGACATTGCGTTTGACCCAGTTACATCTTTTCTCGAAAAAAAACAACAAAACAAGACTGAATTAGAACATTCAAATAAGTGTAATCAAAAATGTACAACTGGAACTTCATTCTCTACAGAGGTAATGGTGACAAAGGAGACTGATCAAAATAACATTAATGATGTTTCTTGGTGTGCTCTGTGTAATGAAAATCATGAGATTGATAGTTGTAAATCCTTTCTTGCAAATCTGTGAGTGAGCGGAATGAGTTTGCAAGAGAGAAACGATTTTGTTTAGGTTGTTTGCATGTAGGACATCGATCTCGAGACTGCAAGCAAAGGAGAAAGTGAAAGACTTGATCAAGGTATCACCCCAACATCTCTGCATGGAGACTTAAGGGAAGAACATACTACTATTCCTAAAGAGACTGTTGTATCTACCAGCTCTCATTCAAGTATCGTGCATTTGAGTGATAGCCAGATAGGTGACAAGTGTTCTATGATACACCCAGTTTGGTTGTCACATTGTGATCGGCCAGAATCAGAACGGTTGGTGTATGCTATGCTTGACACAGTCAGATACAACTTTTATACTAGAACGTACCTGTGATGATCTGGAGCTAGTTGGACCCAATGTTAACATCATGCTGTCAACAATGTCTTCAAAGGATCAGCTTGTCCAGAGCACAAAAATAAACGGTTTAGTGATTCGTGGATAACAGTGCTGTTAGAATTTCCTTGCCTGTGACGTATTCCAAGACAATCATGCCTGCGAATAGAACACACATTCCTACACTGGAAAAGGCAAAAATGTAGCTTCACCTGGAAAGCATAGTTGATGAACTGATGCCCTTGAGAGATGTAGAAGTTGGTCTGCTGATTGGCTACAACTGCCCTCGCGCATTGACTCCTCGTGATGTCATTCCTTCTGTGCATGACAATGAACCATATGGACAAAGAACAGATCTTGTTTCGGGCATAGTTGGTAACATAGATAATAGTCAGATTGACAGTCGTGATGCCACTGGCGTTAGCCACAGAGTTATAGCATGTGAAGTTCCTACTGAATTGTGTGTTTCAAATGTTGATGATAAAGGTACTCAAAATGTGCTCTTCTCTTTCAAAACTAATGTCAAGGAAGCATTTACGCTGTGCGATGTAACCCAAATGATGGAATTGGATTTTAATGAATGAAAGTCTGAACACATTGCGCTGTTCTGTGATGACAGAAAGGTTCTGACCAATATCGAGAGAGGTATTCACCAACGAGACACTGAACATAAATTTCCAAATAACAGATTAATAGGAGCTCATCATCTCTTGTCGCTGAAACACCATTTTCAGAAAGATTCGAGGTACTGTAATGATCATAGGATATTTATGCAGGACATTATTCAGAGTGGACATGATGAAAAAGTGCCAAAATTAGAACTGAACTGCGAAGGTAAAGTGTGGTATCGTCCACACCATGGAGTCTATCATCCTAAAAAACCTGAGAAAATTCGAGTGGTCTTTGACTGTAGTGCAAAACACGAAGGTGTGTCACTGAATGACTACTTACTACAAGGACCTGATCTAACAAATGCACTAATTGGGGTACTTTGTCGGTTTCGAAAAGAACCAGTTGCAATTATGTGCGATATCGAGCAAATGTTCCATCAGGTTAAAGAGAATGAATGCCATAGAAACTTTCTGCGATTGGGAAACTGAAGACTTAGACAGTGAGTCTGCTGAATTTACAATGATTATGCATTTGTTTGATGTAGCTTCATCACCCAGTTGTGTGAACTTTGGTTTGAAACAAGTTGTGAATGAATACGAACCTGAGTTTGGAGCTGTTGCTGCGAACTTTTTGCGAAACGATTTCTATGTGGACGATGGACTAAAATCACTACCTACTGTAGAACAAGCTGTTGACTTGATTGAGAAAAGCAAGCAAATGTGCCAGAAAGGTGGTTTTCGACTACACAAGTTCATCTCGAACTTTAAAAATGTCATTGAAGTTATTTCTTCAGAAAACTGTGCAAAGGGTATTCAAAATGTTGATCTTAAACATGACTCCTTACCTGTTGAGAGAGCTCTTGGAGTGAACTGGTATGTTGAATCTGATTACTTTCATTTCAGAATTACCTTGAAGGATCAACCGTTAGTGCGACGGGGAGTTCTCGCCATGCTAAACTCTTTCTATGACCCCCTTGGTTTCATTGCTCCTGTTCTGTTGGTGGGTAAGCAGATCCTTCAACAGATGTGTAAGGATAATAGTCCTCTTTCAGATGCGTTACGAATGCGATGGGGAAGGTGGAGAACTCAACTATTGCTTCTTAAAGACACAGACATTCCTAGATGCTTCAAGCCAGATGGGTTTGGAAAACTACAAAGGGTTCAACTTCATCATTTTGCAGATGCAAGTACTTCAGCATACAGCCAGTGTTCATATCTCCAATTGATTGATGACCAGGAAAACGTTCATTGTTCCTTCGTTATGGGTAAAGCTAGAGTTGCTCCTCTAAAAACTGTAACAATTCCACGGCTTGAACTGACTGCAGTATTAGTATCAGTCAAAGTCAGTGTATTTCTGCAAAGTTCTAGTCTGACAGAAAAATTGTGCTAAGTTATATTGCGAATGAATCACAGAGATTCTATGTCTTTGTTGCGAACCGTGTGCAGCAGATCAGAGGACATACCAATCCTTCTCAGTGGAAGTATGTCAAGGGTGAAGAGAATCCAGCAGACGATGCGTCACGTGGCATAAGTGTCACAGATTTCATGAATTCCAAGTGGTTAATAGGACCAGAATTTCTATGGAATAGTATAAATTCACCAGCAGATGGAGTAACAGACGATCTCCCTCTTTCTTCAGATGACCCCGAGATGAAGAAAGTGAAGACCTTGGCCTCCATGGTGACAGAACCTCCTGTGAAGTTTGAAGTTAAACAGTTAGAACATTGCTCCAAATGTTATCATGCGAAAAAAAAGGCCATTGCCCTTTGCTTAAAACTCAAGATACGACTTCTGAAACAGATGTCAGTTAGAAAAGGTAACACCCACAGAGATAACCAGGATCGACTTTCTGTCTTTGATTCTGTTGGTGTTGCGGATCTGTTTCAAGCAGAACTAGAGATATTGAAATGTGTTCAAGCAGAAACATTTCATGACGAACTGAAAACTATTAACTTATTGGGCAGTGCGACATCAGATAGACAGAGTGTAGCAAACAGTAAAAGAGATTTGAAGGGAACAAGCTCACTGTGTAGACTTGATCTATATATTGATACAGATGGTATTTTGCGAGTTGGTGGGCGAGTTCGACGAGCTTGTCTCTCAGACAGTTTGAAGCACGTGGCATGACAATAAACGAGATTTGATTAAATGGGTTTTGGATCATTGGTTGTGGATCTGCAGTGTCACATTTCATCTCCAAATGTGTAAAAGTGTAGAAAACTGCGAAGTTCTGTTCAAGAGCAAACAATGGCGGACCTGCCTGTAGACAGGCTGGAACAAGCGCTTCCATTTACATACTACAGTGCCGACATATTTGGTCTGTTCTACATCAAAGAAGGTAGAAAACTATTTAAACGCTATGGTACCCTGTGTACGTGTCCTGCGTGCTGCACCATTCCCATTGAGAACCGTAAACTTTCTCTCCACTGATTCATTTATAAATGCGTTGCGGTGATTCCTAGCTATTCGAGGACTTGTTCATCAACTTCGATGTGATCAAGGAACTAACTTTGTCAGGGCCTAGCGAGAACTCCAGGAAATAGACGATCAGCACGTGAATGATTTTCTACTGAAAGAAAATTGTGACTATTTTCCATTCAAGATGAATGTTCCTTCAGCTAGTCATGTGGGAGGAGCTTAGGAACGTCAAATCCATATTGTGTTGTGTTCTTTCATCTCTTACGGATCAGGCTAGTTGTCAGCTTGATGATGAAGGATTTTGAATTTTATTGTGCGAGACTGTGGCTATAGTGAACAGCCGTCCTTTGACAACAGACAGTCTTAACGACCCTACCTCCTTGGAGCCACTAACTCCAAATCATTTACCGACTTCAAAAACTAATGTTATTCTTTCTCCTCCTGGAAACTTCCAAAGAACCGATATGTACTTTTGTAAACAGTGGTGACGTGTTCAACATCTCGCAGATGTTTTTTGGCATCGCTGGCAACGAGAATTCTTACAAACTTTGCAAGTGCGTCAGAAGTGGTTACATCCACATCGTCTTACAGACTGGAGATGTTCTGATCAAAGATGAGAACTTGCCTTACAATCTGTGGCAAGTGGCTTGCGTTTCTAAGACATATGTTGGTGAGGACAATCTGGTGTGTAAGGTCAAGTTAGTTGTAGGAGAAAAGTCTATTAGTGTTGATGGAAAACGAGCGACCTGTTCACAAACTTGTGCATCTCGTGGAATCTGAGGATATTTCAATGTAGAACTTTGACAGCGTCTTGTGCAAACTGTGCGAATATTATTTGTTTTTGAAAAACCAAGTGACATTTGATTGATAATATTGTAAATGTATTTTATTTCAGGCAAAAGGGACATAAGTAATGTGAATAATGTTTTACGACTTCAGGAACTTGACTTCATTTCATAACTTTGGAAAATTATTCTAATTTTTTTTTAGGGGGAGTGTAACTGTTATATACTGTAAACGTGCGGAAGGTGTATGCGAGTTGCGTCCCTTAGGAGAAGTCGAGTAGTCGTTGGCTTTTTCACGTATTTGCGCAATTCATGTGTTTCAGTTTACGTACTTTGAGTCGATGTACTTTGCGAATTTGTATACCTTTGCGTGTTTTGATATGTATATGTGAACTTGTATATGTGTGCGAAAATACAAACTTCCATCAATCATCAATGTGATTTGTCATATGTTTTGGAAATGCGAACTCCACGTTTGAAAACGATTGTGAAACCCGTACAGATGTATTTTTCGTTCAGGGATTTCGTTAAACATTCATTCATTCATACATTCATTCATTCTTTCTGTTAGGCCGAAAACAAAGACCTAAGTCCCAAAATTGATGCGTTTTGTTTTCTTTTCATTTCTTTCTTCTTCTTTTTTTTTTCTTTTGGTTTTGTTGTAGTTGAGGAATTAGTTTGTTTCTCTTCTTGTACACTAAAACAAGTAATGCTATTCAAGAAACATTGGAAAAAGTCAACACCTAGTGCCCTGTACACTAAAATCAAGTAATAGTGTTCAAGAAACATTGGAAAACAAACAACAACTTAGTCCTGTACACTAAAATCAAGTAATACTATTGAAGAAACATTGGAAAACAGACAACACCTTAGTGCTGTATACTAAAAACAAGTAATAATATTGAAGAAACATTGGAAAATAGACAACACGTTAGTGCTGTATACTAAAAACAAGTAATAATATTGAAGAAACATTGGAAAACAGACAACACCTTAGTGCTGTATACTAAAAACAAGTAATAATATTGAAGAAACATTGGAAAACAGACAACACGTTAGTGCTGTATACTAAAAACAAGTAATACCATCCAAGAATTGTTAGGAAACAGACAACACCTAGTGTCCTGGGCCCATTTTATTAAGCGATCTTAGCGGAGCATAAGATAGGTAATAATACTGGAAACATTGGAAACAAGTACCTAGTGTCTTCATATATATATATATATATATATATATATATATATATATATATATATATATATATATATATATATGGTTTAAATAATATTTATTCCCAGTTATAATGCTGGTTGGGGATTGGCCAACAGGTACAAGTTATCCAACTTTCTCATTCCAGCCAGTGCATCACGACTGGTATATCATTGGACGTTTGAAAATGTTTGAATGATTAATAAATAGCTGTGCTCTAGTGGTGTAAAACAAACTCAGACGTGTTATAATATAACTCACGTGGTCTGGTGGTATTCAGCATCATCGCATTGTTCTTCGTCGTCTGAACAAGCTGTTATTGCTTGTGGGAAGGTCAGTTTGCCAAGGAGAGACATAACATGATAGCAGATAGCCACACGTCAGATATCAACAAAGTGACGTTACAATTTGTATTGCGAGCAGCTGAAACAATAAAACAAAATTGAGTTCGATTCTTGTTTTTCTTCTTTTTTCCCACTTCTAGATAGGTTTAAAAAAAAAAAGAAAAAAAAAAAATATTTTATTGTCCCCAGAGATTCTTGACAGTGTCGGGTTTGAGAAGCCCCGAGCTCGCTGACTTACAATTATTTATATACACGAATACTTAAAGTAACATGTACATGAATAGTAAAATGTTTTACATACATATAATTATATACAATCTCATGTGTAGACACCCACATGATGTACATCAATACTAAAATATTCTACATACATATAATAATATATCATATATGTACACACACACACACACACACACACAAAAACACACATACTTTACAGCCCATTAGATACAGACGTCAAAAAAGTGAAGTTAGAATTTGCATCGCAAGCAGCTGAAACAAGATAAATAATGGAGTTAAGTTTATATAACATTGCAGCTTACCTTGTAAAGAACGGAGCTCATTTTGTTGAATGATGAAGCTTACCTGGTAGATAAGTTTAACATATTTTGTAGAATGGTGGAAATTACTCTTGAGAGTTGATGTCTTTGGACAGACATTCTGCAATTATTGATTTGTGTCGTCCAGTTGGCTTTGGGTGGCGTCCAGCTGGCTTTGGGTGGCGTCCAGTTGGCTTTGGGTGGCGTCCAGTTGGCTTTGGGTGACGTCCAGTTGGCTTTGGATGGCGTCCAGTTGGCTTTGGGTGGTACCCAGCTGTCCTGTTAGCCCTGTAACCTGGCCTTCAAGATTAGAGTTAGCTGTTTGAAGCTGGGCCATAGACATCTTCAGGTCTCGAACCCTGTTGTATAGCTATTACACATGCTGTCTATTAAATATGTGCATATTAATCAAACCAGTTGCATTACCTTTAGTAAACACTTCTTTTTCGCAAACTAATAAAAGGGGGGAAAAGATAGTATGTTGACAGTTCTTAGCTAGCATAGATAATATTATAGGATATACTTTAAATCTGCGTGAATAACAAAACAGCTATCGCAATCAAAATCGTATTTCTGAATAAGACAGAGTCAAAGGATCGTCGACGGCTGCCATAAGTTACTTTGATTGATCCCGTGAAGGAGTCAGTTTTAGAAAATGAAACACATTTATTTTTTTACATAATGCCCTTGTACATTTTTAGTCCGGCGGTCATGGAGCACACAGATCCCTTCCTTGGTAGAAGGCGACGTCTTGGTCCTCTACGAAATCTGGTACAGCATCCATGACGTCATCATTTGAGGAACAATGGCGACCACCAAGCTCCTTCTCTTCATCTTCGGGAAGAGCTAGTAGTCAGAGGGTGCCAAATCAGGAGAATGGGGCGGGTGTTCATCAGAAATCTGGTACAGCATCCATGATGTCATCATCTGAGGGAAAATGGCGACCACCAAGCTCCTTCTCTTCATCTTCGGGAAGAGCTAGTAGTCAGAGGGTGCCAAATCAGGAAAATAGGGCAGGTGTTCGATCAGGTGGATGACAGTCATGGCTACTGTGGATTTGTGGACTGGAGCATTGTCTTGGTGGAAGAGCACCCCGTTTGTCAGCTTTCCCCGCCGCATTTTTTTATTTTTATGTTCTCCCATAGCTGTTTCAGGAGATCAGTGTAGTAGGCCCCGGTGATAGGGTGACCCTTCTCCAGGTAGTCCACCATCAGCACCCTTTCTGCATCCCAGAATATGGAGGTCATTAACTTGCCTGCGGACTTCGCTACCTTGGTTTACTTCTAAGGAACTAGTGACTGTCAATGTCTAATTATCCATAACGGAAAACCAAGAAAAGATAATAACTTCAAACCTTCTGTGTAATGATTCAACAAGTTGAAGTCTGTGGGCCCATTGGGCTATTTCTCATTCCAGCTAGTGCACCACGACTGGTATATCAAAGGTCGTCGTATGTGTTAGCCCATGAAGTGGCGACAGCGGGTTTCCTCTCTCAATATATGTGTGGTCCTTAACCATATGTCCAACGCCATATAACCGTAAATAAAATGTGTTGAGTGCGTCGTTAAATAAAACATTTGCTTCAACAAGTTGAACTGCACACAATATAATTTAAAACTGTATACCTCATTTTCTTGTACCTTAGACAACGAACTTAGTAACCACCCCCCGTATTTGTGGTGTATTTAATACTGACCAAAAAACTTACAAACGCATATAAAATATCTACTTTCAAAATATATTGTAAAATTTGTGTATATTATATTTTATCGATAGTAAATATTTCCATCTGTGAACAGTGTATGTGCTGTAGTACTTACACGCATTTGCATTTATATGACAAATGAGGTGCCTTTCCACTTGCAATGTTCGCAAGAACTAAAACAAACAAATTTCATTTTAAAACGTTTTGTGCAATTTGTTCTGTTTAACATCAGTTTGTATGACATATTTGGTATATTTATCAATCCCTACTTTGTAACTGAATAGTTACCTACTTAGAAATTGTGGGGAAAATTGTACACGTATAAAGATATATTATATATTTTTAATTCGCATTTTGATTACTTTTGTTGCATGACTATATCAATTTCATATAATCTTCTAACGTTTTTTTAACGACACCTCTAGATCATATAGAAATATGAAGAATAATCGGCTGTTGGATGTCAAACATTTAGTTATTCTAACAAATGTTTATAGAGAGAAAACCCGCTGCATTTTCCCATTAGTAGCAAGATATCGTTTATATGAACTTTCCCACAACCAGCTACATTTTAACTGGCCGCCTTTGAATTTCAATATGGCTGTCATACCTAAATGACTAAATAAAATGTTATCAGAGAGTTCATTGACCTCAAAAATATAAATAGACACAAGAATTGTGTTTCTATGTTAACTGGGAGTCAAAATATATGTAAAATATCCCAAAATTATGGCCATTTTGAATTTCAAGATGACCGCCATGATCAAATGATTGGAAAAAAAAATGCTACAAATGGATTTCTAATTCTGGATAGTCTTAAGAATAAAAAGAAAAACATTTTACTGATTTGAGCAAAAAAAACAGAAGCAAATTTACATAACTGCCTGGACTATATTGCTTGGGTGTGCTACTTTTCGTTTTGTAAAATAAACATGTGAATAACACGTTTTGTTTGTTATTAATGTAAGGGTGGCCCTGAGCCGTGCATGAGCTATGCTTTGGGATGGGGGCACGGGTCATACGTATCACACAAAATTTAAACTATATATTTGTGCGCATGCGCGAAATTATAGAGAGTATAAATAAAAGGGTAATGGGTAACATTGTCATCTGAGTGACGCCGAGGATTATATAGCAATGACTTTGTCATCCGTGTAAGTGACGCACCCCCCCCCCCCCCCCGGATGTTGGGCTCACGAATGCTTGGGGAGAACAGCGAGGACACCTTGAGGACCAATCAACGTGAATCACCAAAAACTGTCACTACCAACGACAATGATGCGTTTCACCGCCGATCCGGGCGACGACTCGCGGGCTTTTTTACCATTCATTTATAAATAAGGCCCATCCGTGCTATATGGATAACCTGGGGGGGGGGGGGGGGGGGTGGCGGGATGGGGGGGACGCCGTGGTAGGGAGCTGTTTGGGTACAATAGGGCGTTGGCGGTTTGGGCCGGTAGGTTTGCCTGGTAGGAGGCCTCCCGTGGAAATCCGGACTTGCCGGAGTGGGTCCCCCGGATGTCGGATCGCCAAGCAGATTGGGCGTGATGCTCCCCCCTTTGCGAATCCTTGATCCTCCAGGGCTTGATAAGTTTAATTAATTTAAAGATTTAATTTAATTATATTAATATGTGAATAATTAAGTTTTTTAGACCAGCCCGAAACAGAAAAGTGATCTGCACCTACTAAAATTAAATGTAAATAAAATACAATAGCAGGCTTTAGGATAATTGGTGCTACAGTAAATTATAATATAAAATAAACTATTGTAGTGTCCCCACCCTTTTTCTTAATTATTTTTTATAACTGTATATTTAATTAAGTGGTCTTACCACATATCTAAATTGCCCCCATCAACCACCATTCCCCCCTCCCCCCCCCCCCCCCCCCCCTCCTGCTTCGGAGTTGGTCACTGGCGAAGTCAGAGGCTAAATCCGAAGTGGGCGTGCCCGAACCTTTGTGGATAGGGGCACGTAAAAACCAGTTTCCTTCCTTCCTTCTGAGGTAGAACCTTTAGAGAAGTAACATGTCAGAACAGTACAAGTTGTACGTTCCCGACGTGGACAAGTGGACCCGCTTTTACAAGTTGCAAGCCCAAGGGACACAACAGCCTCATTTCCCAGTGCAGCGTGGTGGGAAAAGTCAGATGATGTACAGTGTCGATCGATGTCTAGAATTCTACGGTCCCACGCGGAAAAAAGAAAAAGAGGACAAGCACCCGACACCCAAAGTCGTCATGGTCTTCCCAACGCAGAAAGGTTTTAGAGCAAGCCAAGGCCGAGCAGAAACGAAAACGAGAACCGAATGGCGTGGAACAGAAACGACGAGACCAGACTGGCATGGGTCAAAAACGGCACAGGTATTTCTGAGAAGACTATAAAAGGGGGCGTGACATTTTTAACTTCGTCAGTTCACGTCGAGCACTTCAACAGTCAACATCATGAATCATAAAAAAAAAAAAAAATAGGTTTGGACCAACGACCTAACTCGGCACGTACGAAATAAACATGGACTCTTGGAATCAGCAACAGCAGCATTAGCCACAGCAACAACAGCAGCAGCAACTGCAACAGCAGCAACACCAGCAGCGGCCCCTAAGTTCCGTTCACCATGATCGAGTCGGGACCAACTTCGTGTGGAAAAACATTTTTGTGGTACAAATTACAAAGGGATGGTAAAATCTTCCCATCACCTCAACGCATCACTGGTTCTACAAGCGATGGCAACCCCTCTATCACATCATTGGGGCAACCGTTCTCCGTATAACATGAATAGCGGGGTTCCTTTTTTTACTGACTTAAGAATTGTATATGAATATTTTCAATGATATCGATGTTTTCGTAACCCCATATTTCGCATCCGTATAAGAGAATCGGGAGTACAATGGAGTCAAATAGTTTTAATTTGCATTCTAATGAAAAGTTATTGTCTTTAGATTTAGACAGAACAAAGTACATTGCTTTTGTTGCCTTTTGAGTTATTTGTTTTTTGCTTGTATTAAATTTATTTAGTTAGGTAAAAGTAAGACCTAGATACTTATATTCTTTTACGTTTTCAAGCACATCATTTCCAAGTGTAAAAACTTTCTTGTAATCATTACTGGTGCAACTGAAAATTATTAGTTTAGTTTTACTTGCAGTTACTTTGAGTTTCCATTTATTGCAATATTGTGAAAAGACATTTAGAGATTGTTTAAGTCAGAGGCGTTTGATGCGGCGGCATATAATAAACATAAAAACTAAAGAGCTGTTTCATAGAACGTTTCATCTGTATCCAGGGATACCCCAGTAATATTTTGGCTTTTTAAGTAATTATTTAGATCATTTAAATAAAGGGAAAACAGGACAGGCGACACATTTTCTCCTTGTCGGACACCGATGATGCATGGAAGTAGGTCCGAGGTTTCGTTTGATATATTTGATAAATTATTTTAAAGAATTTTCATGTGTTAAATCTATATATCAATTATTTTTCAAATCAACATTTTATATTTCCTCAAATTCAAAACGAGCATTTTCTGTCGTAAATTTTCTTCCATCATAATTTTTGTAATCAAAAATATTTCGGTTGTAATTTCAAAAAAAAAAAAAATGTATAGTTATTTATATAGCAATGTCACATACCACGAATAATTAACCTCAATTAAATACTCCACTGATTTTTAGTTTAGCACTCAAACGACACGCGATGGTTCACTAATTCCAAATCAATTACTTGTTAGACCGAACACGAGACGAAAAGGTTTAACGCCCACACTCAAAGCAAACTGTCACACTCCCCCTTTCAGACAATAGATCGACCGCGTGACCTTCGTTAACGGACAAAGGAAATTGAGACTGATTTTTCTTGCGACTAATTGTGGCGCAGAACCGACCAAACTACATTACTTCCTCCGGAGTCGGGCCCGTCCGCACCACTATACCAACCCATGACGACTGGACTATACCCTAGTTTGATTCTCTCTCTCTCGTTCAGACGGATCCGGCTTCTCAAGATCTATATTTCAGCACAGCACTACACCTTCAACGTCTATTGGCTGTCAATCTAGGGGTTTTCTTGATGGGATGCAACCCATCTCGTCCCTACAAGCTGTGCACCCTAACGGCCTTATCGAGGCCACTCACGTGGACATATAGATCGGACTTTAAACTTTTAGACCTTCGTTCAAAAGTTTATGTCGAAATTACTTTTCTTTTCTTAATATTATTAAATAGTCCGATCCTCTCTTCTTTCTCTTATTTATTTTTGGACTGTCCTTCTAAAATGCTCCAAATTATATAAATATTCGACCGAGCAGTCAATTCTTTTTATTTTTGGCTTGTAACTTTTTTTCTTTTAAAAAAAAAAATTCTATTAACTTTTTTACTAATTGCTATTTTCAAAATTCTGCCCATTGTCAACTCTACCCCCCCCCCCCCCCCCTCCATCCCGAGTCAGGCCACCGATCTTATCTAATTTTATTTTGACCGCCCAATCTAATCTAGCGACCAAATTTAATGAGTAGAATTTTCTTTATTAATTACGGTATATTTAATTAGAGATGCGCATCAAATTTTAAAGTCCCACTATTTAATTTTTGGATGTAAATTTCGAAATTGTCCGCTTAATTGTTTTTTCTGTCCCGGGACAAGCCCCTGGCTATCTGGAGACAGGCCCCGGGACGGACATGCTCGAAACTCTAGTGGTATATGAGCATGTAAAAATTATTCGCGCTCGCACCCAGAGTTTGCAACTGGTTACAATCAACACCTGTCAACACCTGCGTACGGAGCTCTGTCGGGTCGACTGTCCGAGTCCGAGTCAAGACGTTTTTGTGAAATACAAACTGCTTGAAATAGCATAAAATATACTGAAATAATCTATAAATCATTAAATGTATTTATTGTTGACTGTCATGTTTTGTCGTCATGGTATCAATAATATAGAGAAATTTTTACGATTGTCGCTCAGTAGTTTACGACGTTGTCGATAGATGGCGTGTATATATATATATATATATATATAGTAACGACACCACAAGAGCACATTGATTTATTAATCATCATACTCTATTGGATGTCAAACATTTGGTAGTCTTTACATATTGTCTACATCTACATCTACGAAGTCTCGAAGACTTGTCGGAGACCTTGTTTCCAAGACTTTTTCGTAATGTATCGTCAAGTCTCAGAGACTTTGTTTCCGAGACCAGTTTCTGGATATAGGGCAGTGTTCTATTTGCAGAGAGAAGTCTCCCAAACAAAATATCAACTACCAATCAGTATATATAAATAAATCACATGACATGATTGGTCACATAATATTGGTCAAAATGGCGATGCCCGGTTATAGTATTATATAGAACAGAGAGAACATTGAAGTATTAGCCGGACTTCGCACGGAAAAACCTTGCTTGTACAATACAGCACCAAAAGCTATATATAATATATTACAACCGAGTCATCCTCATATTACACTTTGTGAGACATACAGTGCACTGTTGATAACAAGTTTTTCATTCTTTTAAACATTTAACTGTTAAATTATTTATTACACTGTTAAATATTTACTGTATTAATATATTATTTTATTCAACAATTTATAAAATGTTAATAATGCAGTTGCATGCTTTTCTGCCATTGTGCAAAGAAATGACAGATGTGTTTCCGAAACAGTCTCTGAAAATAAAATAAGTGTATCGTCAAAAGTCTCGGAGACTTTGTAGATGCATCGTGGCCTTAATGGAAAACAATGTAGCGGGCTTTCACTAAAAGTATCAATGGATTTTTTATGTGCACCATCACATAGACAGGATATAGACTAGCCCGAGTACTTTGACTGTAAGAGAGCTAGACGGACATTTGGACATTTATACGCTCTTATAACTGTCCAAATGTCCGTCTAGCTCTCGGGCTAGATATAGACTATAACTGTAAATATTTCAATGTATTGTTGGACACCCCTATCAGACTGACAGACTCGTCCAGTAATTGCTATTTGTATTTCTGTCATTGCCAATGTTAACTATTTGAGCATGTTTTAATAAGCTGTTCGCAGACTATGTTATTTAATATGACCCATAATAAAGCTCAGAACATCAAATTCCGTGTCGCTTCCCTTCACAGGTTACGTCAGTCATTCGATTGTACGATATAGACGTATGCAATTTATTCAGCGCGCTAAATTAAAAATAATAAACCCAACCCCAACAACCCCCCACTATAAATAAATTAAAAATTAATTAAAAATTAAAATCACCATTTTCCACGTGAAACTCATCAGTCATGATAGAACTCGTGGTCTTGGCTGAGGCAGGGTGGGGCCAGGATACAAGTACTCTGTGGGCTAGCGCGGACGTTGTCCCTTGCAATAGGTCAGGGTAGACACACACCTGTCCAAATAGGTCGAGGTCGGGTCAGTAGGACGAGGCCGGGTCAGTAGGTCAAGGCCGGGTCACCCGTCTACGTGTCTAAGTAGGTCAAGGTCATGCAAAGTAGGTCATAAAGCCATACAGGTCTGCTTACTACTAATAAATATTGAAAATGCATCCAGATGCAATGCCTTCACACACATATTGTGTAGATTTCACTCCCTTAAAAGGACAGACCCTGGTTTTTAAACACTAAGGCATATTTTTCACCTAGATCCTAGTTTCAACCCGTAAAAATGGACACTATGTTTGGTTACTTTACAATTCTGTAACAAATTTGGATAGTAAAGCGTGAAACAAGAGTCTGTGACGTTAAAATACCCTTAACAATAGACTAAAACGCAACTCCATAATCGTTACCTCTCAGATGCACATGAGTTTTTAAAAATATGAAAAAAACTAAATTTTGTGGTGTTAGAAACACCGGGATGACCAGAAACACTTCGGTTGTACCAAAATGGATAATCTAAATAAAATATAAGAAATATTTAATTGTAGTGATCCTAAATGGCTCTAATAGTGAAAAATATGCCTTAGTGTTTACAAATTAGGGTCTGTCCCTTTAATATATGTGAATCACATGATTCTAAACATAGCCGCGCGCAGTACTTTGACGTCACTATAGACGGGTTTATTGGCTAATGATATCCATCAGGAGGAAATGGTTCCATGAGGATAACAGCTAAGTCTTGCCACGGTCCGTCTGGTGGAGGCATCCGTCTGGTGGAGGCGTTCGTCTCTGGTGGTGGCGTCCGTCTCAGAGGTTCAACTGGATCTGGATCTGGTCTGGCAATCTCTAGAGGAGGGCACAAGCCATATTCTTAACTGTATTTATATAGAGATGGGCTACAGCAAACACTAACACCCCCACCCCCGCCATCGGGTCCTAGAGACCAAGCCCCGTGCTTATAAACCTTAAAGTCTGGACTTTAAGTCTAGACTTTAAGTTTTATAAGCACGGGCCTTGACTAACATTGTTGAACCACAGATTGTATATAACAAAACAAGTCAGAAGCATCGAGATTCCCATATGTTAGAGTATACTTGATATAATTGTGAAAACTGCATCTAAAAGACTGAATATAGCCGAGGAGACAAATAACAAGGAAAAGTTTTGTTTAGCGACACCACTAGAGCATATTTATTTATTAATCATTGGCTATTGGATGTCAAACATTTGGTAATTTTGACTAAGTCTAAGAGAGGAAACCCACTATTTGTTTTCATTAGTAGCTACAGTAAGGGATCTTTTATATGCATCATCCCACAGACAGGACAGCACACACCACAGCCTTTGATATACCGTTGGTGGTGAACTGATTGCAGTGAGAAATAGCCCAAAGGGCCCATGGACGGGGACCGATCCCAGATCGACCGCGCAGCAAACGATAGTTTTACCATTGGGTTACATCCCGCCCCAAATAACAAGGCATGCAAATTGGAGAATGGTGCATCACAAGAAGATGACCCAAATGACTGTCTCTTGAAAACATGTAAATAGAAGCTAGCAGGCTAATTACAGACGTTATAGGCGTTATCCCGTGACGGCATAATATAAAGATGGAAATCCGCAAAGGCTTGCCAAGCAGAATTTCTTATTTCTCCTGAACAGGGTAAAGCCAGTAAGTCATTTACATCATTAACCTGTTAGGCCAAATGTTAATCATCATTTATTTTTTTGCATTTACCTGTAAGTTTGACGCCCATTGATTCATTCATTCATTCATTCATTCATTGATTCATTCATTCATTCATTCCGGCAAAAAAAGAGAAAGACCAAAGTCCCAGAATTTATGCAGCGATCAATTTTTTTCCTTTCGTTTCTTTCTTCTTCTTCTACTTTTTTTTTGTTGTTGTTGAGAAATTACGTTTTTTCGTTTAACGACACCACTAGAGCAAATTGATTCATTAATCATCATCAGCTATTGGATGTCAAACATTTGCTAGTTTTTACATGTAGTCTTAGTGAAAGCCCGCTACATTTTTCCATTAGTAAAAAGGCATATTTTACATGCACCATCCCACAGACATGATAGCATATACCACGGCTTTGATATACCAGTCGTGGTGTTCTGGCTGGAACGAGAAATAGCCCTATCGGCTCACCGACCGTGATCGATCCTAGACCGACCACGCATCAAGCGACCTCTAATCAGGGTCGACACTGTAAAACAAAATAGTCGTACGGCTCGAGGCTGCCAGAATCTCCTTTCAAATTCACCTGTGAATGACATTTTCACAGATAAAAAACAATAATCACACACACACACACACACACACACACACAGAAACAAACACACACACACAATGGCCGTACCGTCTGCACTGCCCCTGTGCTGTAACCACTGGGCTACGCCTCTACCCCCACCCCTTGTTGAGGAAAGACATGAGGAATAAAAAAAAAACCAAAGAAAAACCCAAACATGGCAGACATGATATAAACAACCAAAGATCAAGACGCCATGGGATGGGGATTACTCTGTACATGTCCGAAACAGTATCTCTGGGAATCCAGAGTGACCAGCACGAGCCCTGATGCCAGCCTAACAACGGCGACGCATGGAAGCAATCAAACGTTGCACAACACGTTGTAGAATATTCTGCCACTCATGCTGCAGTGCCGTAAGAAGTTGCGGAAGTGTCTGGGGTGGTGGATTCCTCCGGCGCACACGTTGACCCAGTGCATCCCATAGATGTTCTATTAGGTTTAAATCCGGCGACCGGGCAGGCCAAGGTAATGCCTGGACGTTGTGGCGATGCAGAAACTCCTGACTAACACGTGTAACATGTGGTCTGGCATTGTAATGCTGAAACATTCCGCCGTTAACGTTCATGTAGAAAATTACGTGATGCAGGATCTCGTCTCGATATCCGGTGCCCGTCAGTGCACCTACCACATGCACAAGACCAGTCCTACCACCATGATGGATTCCTGCCCACACCATGACACTGCCACTACCAAAACGGTCGACTTCTTGCACGCAGTTTGGAGCATAACGTTTCCCTCGACGTCTATAGACACGTGTGCGTCCATCAGCACATGACAGGAGAAAACGAAAGTCATCTGAAAACAAAACAGTCAGGTTTCCACCTGGCACGTGTCCATCTCACCCTCACCTGGCACCACTGCAGACGCTCCGCTAAGTGACGTGGGGTCAAAAAGATACGTCGCACTGGTGTTCTAGGAAAAATTCCTTCCTCCCTCAGCCGATTACGAACTGTCTGGTCAGTCTACGTAGTCTAGGGATTTGTGTCGCTGTGGTTGTTGCGGTTGTTGTTCGACTTCGAAGATGAAGCACCCGGATGTATCGATCTTGAGCGGCGGTGGTTACTCTAGGACGACCTGACCTTGGCCTGTCATTAATACTTTGAGTGGTGTTGTACAGTGCCCATAAAGCAGTGTCTGGAGACACCAAAGTGCCTTGCCACAGCTTGTTAAGTTGCATGCAATCTCCCAATGGCATTATTACGTTACCTACAGTGTCTCTATGCGGTCTGTTTGAATCACTGCTGATGTGGCCTTTTATGCCCAACCAACGGAGGGTTCGGCATGTAAAGTTACAGAACTTCATGATGCACGCGCTTCTCGGAGGGTTGCGTTTTTGCGTTTCAGTACAAACATTGACTATGCGAATCGAACGTGTTTTCTAGTGTTTTTTGCATCACTATTCGCTAACTTACTTGTCTTTATGATTCTATAAAAATAATCCGATAACATTATTTTTATTTACCAATGTCGTTTCGTTTTTTGAAGAGCATATTATATGTTTAATGTTTTATGTCTTTCTCATCTGGATTGGTCCATCCTCATCTGCCTTGATACCCCAAATCTTTTCTATTACATTTTCCATGTAGCTATGAAACCTATACGACTTCTAAATGACCTTATTTGGACCAAAAATGTCATGGTCCACCATAATAGTATTCATAAGCGCACGGGACCTTTTTACCGTGTATTTCCATCATTCTATCCTCAAAATTAGTTGTAATCCATGTAAAAATGCGTAGTGATTCGTTTGCATCCCTATATAATAACTGTTTGGTACTAATGCTAATATGAATAAATTTTTGTTATCCAGATTTGGGCGTTTTCGTTTAATTCGGGCAAAAGCCAGCCTGCCCCCACCAACAGGTATCCCCAAACAATAAAAAGTTTGTTTGTTTGTTTAACGACACCATTAGAGCACATTGATTTGTTAATCATCAGTTATTGGATGTCAATCATATGGTAATTTTGACAGTCACAGAGATGAAACCCGCTACATTTTTTCCATTAGTAGCAAGGGATCTTTTATATGCACCATCCCACAGACAGGACAGCACAAAGCACGGCCTTTGATATACCAGTCGTGGTACACAGACGGGGATCGATCGTAGACCGACCGCGTATCAAGCGAGCATTTTCCCACTAGGCTCCGTCCCGCCCTCCAAACAATAACGTCAGATAATATGTTATAATTATATGTAACTATAGTATTTGTATTAGGGGTTTCTGTTTGGGTCATCAGATGGGTTTCTGTTTGGGTCATCAGATGGGTTTCTGTTTGGGTCATCAGATGGGTTTCTGTTTGGGTCATCAGATGGGTTTCTGTTTGGGTCATCAGATGGCTTTCATCAGATGGGTTTCTGTTTGGGTCATCAGATGGGTTTCTGTTTGGGTCATCAGATGGGTTTCTGTTTGGGTCATCAGATGAGTTTCTGTTTGGGTCATCAGATGGGTTTCTGTTTGGGTCATCTGATGGGTTTCTGTTTGGGTCATCAGATGGCTTTCTGTTTGGGTCATCAGATGGCTTTCATCAGATGGGTTTCTGTTTGGGTCATCAGATGGCTTTCATCAGATGGGTTTCTGTTTGGGTCATCAGATGGCTTTCATCAGATGGGTTTCTGTTTGGGTCATCAGATGGCTTTCATCAGATGGGTTTCTGTTTGGGTCATCAGATGGCTTTCATCAGATGGGTTTCTGTTTGGGTCATCAGATGGCTTTCATCAGATGGGTTTCTGTTTGGGTCATCAGATGGCTTTCATCAGATGGGTTTCTGTTTGGGTCATCAGATGAGCTACTAATAGCAGTTTATCAACTTTGCTTTAAAGCAAACAGGGATGAGACGTAGCCCAGTGGTGAAGCGCTCGCTTGATGCGCAGTCGGTTTGGGATCGATCCACGTCAGTGGGGCCATTGGGCTATTTCTCATTCCAGCTAGTGCACCACGACTGGTATATCAAAGGCCGTGGTATATGCTATCCTGTCTGTTGGATAGTCTGTAGGAAAAATTAAGCGGGTTTCCTCTGATGAAGTAAGAAAGAAAGAAATGTTTTATTTAACGACGCACTCAACACATTTTATTTACGGTTATATGGCATCAGACATATGGTTAAGGACCACACAGATTTTGATAGGAAACCCACTGTCACCACTACATGGGCTACTCTTTCCGATTAGCAGCAAGGGATCTTTTATTTGCACTTCCCACAGGCAGGATAGCACAAACCATGGCCTTTGTTGAACCAGTTATGGATCAATGGTCGGTGCAAGTGGTTTACACCTACCCATTGAGCCTTGCGGAGCACTCATTCAGGGTTTGGGGTCGGTATCTGGATTAAAAATCCCATGCCTCGACTGGGATCCGAACCCAGTACCTACCAACCTGTAGACCGATGGCCTAACCACGACGCCACCGAGACCGGTCCCTCCGATGAAGTGTCAGAATTACCAAATGTTTGACATTAAATAGCCAATGATTAATAAATCAATGTGCTCTAGTGGTGTCGTTAAACAAAACAAACTTCTTCCTAATGCAAACAGTCACTTGTGACTATAACTGGTCAATACAAACAGTAGTTGCAGGATATAAAAACAAATAAGGTTGTAAAAAACCCACTAGAATATAAATAAGCATACAAATTGGCATGTTTCTTAATAATTTATTTTATTTTATGTGTTTGACAACCATACACAATATAATTTGTACACTTCAGATTCATAAACAAATACCTTTAAAAAATAAATCCATAAATTTTTCTGCAGCTATTTATAATACTGGTACTATGTATACTACTTGTTTTAATTTTATACACATTTTTACAGACATTTTTAGCCTTCTATCCCACCCAATATTTTTATCCCTCCATCCCCCAAGACAATATCAGACTTAATTCACACACACACACACAAAAAAAAACAACAACAAAACAAAACAAAAACCCACCCAGACCCATCTGACCTGCACTACTGAGTACTATATACAAGGGGGAAAACTCCACCAAAATAAATATTACAAAGCTGCAGCACAAATGTAACCTGCAAGCAGACTCATTAGTAAATAGACTATCCTGAGTTGTGTGCCCTACAGCAAGACTCCAGTTTCCCCGCTCACCCCAAACTAAGTAAACATACATCCAACTTTTTCCTGGTTTTTTCTTTTTTTTAAACATTATCTTACCTTAACATGTTTTAAATATAAATGATTTTATGGATTTAAACACATTTGAAAATATGTTTGGCCGATTTATTTCATTTGGCCATTCGAAAAATTACAAAATAATTTGTTTTATAAAAATTGATAGTGAGAGACTACAAAACATTACGCTGTTCTAAAATGAATTGGTTAGAGAATTATTCATATTCTAATCAAGAAAATGTTAGTAAAGTGTAAGTTTTAAAACGTAAAAATATTTTATTTGCCGAAAAACATTTAAAAATGGAGACAAACTCAGGATAGTCCCTATAAACTAGATTAATTCACACACTGACAATTATACTAGAGATATTTCATTTCACCTAGGTGCATGGTTAACATTTTCTTAACTGTTTATGATGAATAACAAACATATACACCCAATATTTCCCTCACCTTATACTAACAGATTTAATAAGAAATTAGTATGTGTATAACATAAGAAAATAGGTATTCACAGATAAATAAACAATTCATCTTAATCGACAAAGGTTGTAGTTAGGTATTGAAGTAAAATGTACTGTAAATTTCACTGCATCAGTAATTGTTAAATATGAAAATCGCATTTCAACCAAATTCAGCAAATTATTTACTAGCATCCGACACTGGGTTTGTTTGTGCTTGTTAATTGCTATTATACTTGGTGCAATATATTCCTGTATATCAACACACGAAAAACACTATTAAAATTATTAATATCACAGACAAAATTGGGGTATGATATGTACAGATACAAACAAAATATATATAGAGCCATTTTTTTGTGCATTTACGTTCACAATAACAATAGTTACATGTATATATTTATTATCAATTCATTATACACTATTATATATAACTCAGTAAAATAACAGACATTTATAATTTAAAAAAAACACATTAAGCATTAAATTCATACACATCACATATTTTAAACCCTTCAGTGTGGATTATTATAGTAATAGAATGGGGAGCAAAAACTTTTAAAAATTGTATGAGTAAAGGGGTTAAAAACAAAATTAAATAAACATTCTGAAAAGCAAAGTGTAAACCATTTCACCCCTGCATAAAATAGTGGACTAGCCAACACAAATGACCTGTAACAATATACAACATGGTCTGACCCCGTCCAGAAAAAAATGTCCCCCATCTATACCACCCCACACCCACTCAAACCCCACCCCCCTAAAAATAACAAAAACAATGCTTATTTCAAGAAGTTATTAAAATACACTTAATAAGAACTTTTGACCCAAAAACAAAAGCCTCCTACCCAAAAAGCCAAACTATTTCAAGAAGAATTAGTTGTTAAAATATATTTAATACACATGTATTTTGACAAACAGAAATAAAAAAAATCTTAATACTATTTGTTTAAAATATTATTTTGGCAAACAATAAATGTGGACAATATATGCGAATAAAATCAAGCTATGCATAGCTCAAACTTGTGTAAATACAAAACAACCACACTATCACAGAACACATGCTTGGAAAACTAGCAGTATGGATGGATGGATGGACGGATGCGTGGATGGACGGATTATAATGAGGACAATAATCTAAGCACAAAAACACATCGGAATAAGCAGCACGGCATAGCAGTTGTGATATCACAAAGTTGTCAGTTTGTGGAACGTATGCAGTTCTTGCAAAATAAGTTCTCGCTCCAAGGTTCCTTCAAGAAAACAATACACACAACTCCACAAAACACGTATCGTATATTAATATATATATATATATAAAAAAATACTTCAGATTGTCAGTAATATAAAACAAAATTCTCACTGAAATTTCACTTTAAAGGTGAATAAAATACATATATTATAAGTCATCTTTTTGTTAAAGGAGTCCCCTAAGGATTAAAACACACTTCAAAGAGGTCAAAGTTTAAGGCTGCTTGAGGGGGAAAAAACCCCCCAACAAATTCCCGAAGTGAAAAATAAAATGTACACAACACATACATATATCTGTAGAGATAAATAAAACACAGAATCCACATTTCAGTTGGTTCAAGGTTGTCATCAAAACGATTTTCAGATGATGTTCTCAAGATATTAAAACACTTCACTTAGGTCCAAGTTCAAGGCAGGCGACCTTCATGGCTGGTCTCACGACAAAACACCTGAGTTTGAATGTTTATATATTTCAGGTGTTATTATCAGACAGGCCTGAACATCCACTGGATTGCCCTTTCAGTAAAATAAATAAATAAATAAATAAAAATAAAAATAATAATAATAATTAAAGAAAATAAATTAAAAATAATAAATTAAAAAAAACGAATAATAAAAAAAAAAAAAAAAATAAAAACCCACCCATATATTATATTTGTTGGTTATATAAGTTGGTCAAATTTCATTTGGTCCTATTACAATGTTTATTATGTTTTTTCAAAACTGAGATCATTGTGAATGGAAACAAAATATGAATATACATTAATAAAATAATAATAATAATAATAATTTTTTGAATATAAAAAAACCCCCAAAACACGGCAATATTTAAAAATCCCACTATTTAAATTTTTAAAACGTACAATTTGGCCCTTCCACCCATAAAATCCCCCAAAAAACAATTACCATTCCTTAATAAAATTAGAGGTAAAAAAATAAAATAATAATAATAAAAATAAATAAATAAAATAAATTTAAAAAATAAATTGAAAAAGAAGAAAACAGAAATAGTTTTTTTCATGTCTGAAAGGGCTGGTTACCGTGGCGCCACATCAGTTGTCGAGCTGACAGAGCAGCGCGACGCCACGCATGATCCAGTGCTCTTCAGGCTTGTCGGATGGCAGCATCATGCCGATGACGAAGTTGGTGGAGTGGCCTGTGGTGGAGAGCACACCGCGTCTCTCACTTGTCTTGTACACAGGACAGCGGTACACCGGGTTGTCGGGGATGTCAGACTTCTTACACGGCTTCAGCCACATCTGTAAGACAAGACAACCAGTAATAACTTATAACTAAAGCTTATTCAATCACATCTCTAATACAATGAATCTCAATCACATGTAAGACAAGACGACCGATAACAACTCATAATTAAAGCTTATTCAATCACATCTCTAATACAATGAATCTCAATCACATGCAAGACAAGACGACCGGTAATAACTTATAATTAAAGCTTATTCAATCACATCTCTAATACAATGAATCTCAATCACATGCAAGACAAGACGACCGATAATAACTTATAATTAAAGCTTATTCAATCACATCTCTAATACAATGAATCTCTCAATCACATGTAAGACAAGACGACCGGTAATAACTTATAACTAAGGCTTATTCAATCACATCTCTAATACAATGAATCTCTCAATCACATGCAAGACAAGACGACCGATAATAACTTATAACTAAGGCTTATTCAATCACATCTCTAATACAAGACGACAATTAATGATTACCCACCCACATCTGTAAGACAAGACGACCAGTAATAACTTATAACTAAAGCTTATTCAATCACATCTCTAATACAAGACAACAAGGACAGTCGCGTTACGATGTTTTACAAGTAAAACATATTTAGCCATGCAGATCTTTAATACAAGATGACAGGCATTGAATTACGATGTTTTAAAAGTAAAGCATCTGTAATACAAGATGATACCAGTCGAGTTACAATGTTTTACAATTAAAGCTTCAACAACATCTGTAAAACAAGATGATACCAGTCGAGTTACAATGTTTTACAATTAAAGCTTCAACAACATCTGTAAAACAAGATGATACCAGTCGAGTTACAATGTTTTACAATTAAAGCTTCAACAACATCTGTAAAACAAGATGATACCAGTCGAGTTACCATGTTTTACAAGTAAAGCTTAGTTATTCTTGTGATTGCTCTCCACCAAAATCTGACACACCATCTACTGACACATGCACACCAGACAAAAAAGTTAAAGTTTGTTTTGTTTAAAGACACAACTAGAGCACATTGAGTTATTAATCATCAGCTATTGGATGTCAAACAGTTGGTAATTTTGACATATATAGCCTTAGAGAGGAACCCCGCTACATTTTTCCATTAGTAGCATTTTTTTTTTTTTTATATGCACCATTCCACAGACAGGAAAAAACGTACCACAGCCTTTGACCCATTTGCGAAAAAAACCAATCAGTTGAATAGATCCACTGAGGTGGTTCAATCCTGCAACACAAGCACCTCAGGCGAACACTCAACCGACTGAGCTAAATCTGGCCCCTTATATGTACCATCCCACAGACATGATAGCACATACCACGGCCTTCGATATACCAGTCGTGGTGCACCTGCCAAGACAAGAAATAGCTCAATACAAGACAAAACTGACTAACCACTGGCATGGTGTCGAAGAGAACCTTAGGGAGTGACTCGGCCAGCAACTTCGCTTTCCTGTCCCATCTCGCTCCATCCACGTACAAACCTTTTACATACACTCCTAAGGAAAAATAAGAAGACAAAAAAACTAGATTTATTTTTATTTTAAGAAAAGACATATTATATTATTGAAGATACTATCATGAATGTTTGTTTAATAGTATGACACTCCAGCCTTCTGAACAAATTATTTCACATTTTATTTGTCAGCTGGAAGATAAAAAACACAACAAACAGGTTAAACGTACAAAATAAATTAATCTATAAGACACAAATTATATCATATGGTAAATATATTAAATAATTTAATGCTACCCCCCAACCCTCCCCCCAAATTTTTTTTTACAATAATATTAATAATAATAATAATAAATATTGTTTAAAACAAGTAAATTAATCTGAACAAGCATTAGCAGGTCAGGACTTAAATATTTTGACAAATTAATCTACAGGACAGAAAATTATATCATCTGGTAAATATATGAAACAAATTAATCCTACTACACCACCACCACCACCCGAACAACACCACAAAGAAAAAGCCGGAATAAACATGAATATTTCAGGTTCCCCTACTTTGTTTTGAAGAGTATATATTAATCTGTGATAGCAGGTCAAGACTTATAGTTCTTCCTACAGAGAACACCTTGGAATTTACTACAAGTTATTTATTTCTGTGCCGATTGTTTTCTAAATTGTAAACAAAAATAGTGGATTTTTTTGTTATTTCCAAAACACTTTTACTTTTCTTCTTATACCAAACCAAACTGAAATGGAGGCTGGGACGGACTATAAGTATTTTGAGAAATTAATCTACAAAACACAAATTACATCAGTAGTAGGTCAGGACTGATTAATTTACAAAACAAAAATTATATCATCTGGTAAATATATATATAAAATAAATTAATCTGTGGTGGCATTTCATGACTTGAAGTAGTATGGATGTATAGTTTGGACGAATTTTATTCGACAAGACAGCACATACCATCGTCGGGTGGCTCGTCATATTCCTTGTCCTCGAGGATCTCGTAATCGTAACCGAGCAAGTCGATGGGGATGGTGTATTTCCGGGCGTAGTTCTGCTGCGCCCCGGTGAGGAAGGCCTGTGTGAAGTAGAAGCCCGACACCCAGAAGACCGGTGGCGGGCCCACGTCGTACCAGTCCTGCAGGAACTTCAGTCGGGTCATGAAGTCGTTCACGTAGCTGCCGAGAGACTTCAGGGATGGGTAGGACTTCTTCATCCACATCCCCGGGATCTTGCCCTTCAGGATGCTCATGGTCACCTCTTCAAGATCGGTGGACATCACCACGAGACCCTGGATAATGGATTTAAAAATGTTTTTAATTTTTTTTTAAATGTTAAAAAATATTAAAACTGTTAAAAGTCGCTGATACAATTTCAACACGTTAAAAAACTGTTTAAAACATATTAATTTTTTTAGAATTTGCTGATCCAATTTCCAGACATGTTAAAACATATTAAAATAACCTAAACAATTTTTAAACATATTAAATGAATCACTATGCATTTTTCACATGGATTACAACTAATCTTGCAGGTAGAAAAATGGAAATACACGGTAAAAAGGTCTCAGTTTAGCACATTTTGACCGAACATCTCTCAATTTTTGATCGAATTTGAGGTATTGCTCCAGCACTAGGCCTCCTGTTTCGTATGCTTATGTAAACCTTGCTGGCCTTGTGCATGTCAACAGGAGGTTGATGAAGTTATTGATTAATAATTACAAGACACTATAGTGTATATATACCTTGCTGGCCTTGTGCATGTCGACAGGAGGTTGATGAAGTTATTGATTAATAATTACAAGACACTATAGTGTATATATACCTTGCTGGCCTTGTGCATGTCGACAGGAGGTTGATGAAGTTATTGATTAATAATTACAAGACACTATAGTGTATATATACCTTGATGGCCTTGTAGATGTTGACAGGAGGTTGTTGAAGTTATTGATTAATAATTACAAGACACTATAGTGTATATATACCTTGATGGCCTTGTAGATGTTGACAGGAGGTTGTTGAAGTTATTGATTAATAATTACAAGACACTATAGTGTATATATACCTTGATGGCCTTGTAGATGTTGACAGGGGGTTGTTGAAGTTATTGATTAATAATTACAAGACACTATAGTGTATATATACCTTGATGGCCTTGTAGATGTTGACAGGGGGTTGTTGAAGTTATTGATTAATAATTACAAGACACTATAGTGTATATATACCTTGATGGCCTTGCGGATGTTGACCAGACTGCTGCGGATGACGGACAGGAGGTTGTTGAAGCGCACCATCTCCTGCACCAGCACAGTGTTCATGCTCTGTTTGTACGATGTCGGGTATTTCCGCAGTGCCGCGTCCGTGTCAAAGTTGGGCGGCAGTTTCGACAAGATGTCTGCAGCGACTTCATCAACGATGTCGTCGGTCGATTTTCCACCAGCTTTTGTTGCTCTCGCCTGAACAATATTATTTAAAAAATTATTTTAAAATGTATCTAAAAATAATTTTGTACCTATTTTTAAAACAAACATTTGCATATTCTTCCTCTATACTCAATACTGATGCTTGGTTACTTTTGATATAGATGTAATAGGTAACTTAAAGCCAAAAAGAGCTGTAATATAAACTAAGCCTTTTTCAACTAATAAGATAAAATAAATATTTTGGCAACATTTAAAATTCATTAATGTTTCATCCACCTAAAACAAGTATAAGCACAACTAACATTTTGTAAACATATATTTTGCTATGTCAATGTTTTATCCATCTTTACATGTATGTACAGTTTAATAAAGGATTAACATAATTAATATTATGATGTGGTTAACACTTCACCTTTCAGCTGCACAAACCTCACACTTATATACATGTACTGTAGCTATAATTTTTCTTCTAGAAAACAAGTGCTTTAGTGTACTAAACTCCACCTAAGTTATTGCAGTTTCCTTTCTCTAAATCAGAGGACTTAAAATGTTTCACAAGTAGCATAATATTTCCCACTTTGTCATACATAAAACATTAAAATATTCAAAACTGATAATTTGAAATCAATTTTCACTTTATGCTGAGAACATTACTAAAAAAGAATAACACATGTAAAAAAATATCAAGACATAATTCTTCAATCTGTATTTAATCTAGAAGAATTAATTAATCATAAAATGGATCGTTAAATAAATATTAAGGTATACATTTCTAACTACATGTACTAAGAAAGATCAGGCCTTTCCATTTGAAAATGGCAAGAAAGCAAGCCATTGTTCTGACAATAATTCCCGGTGAGAAATTTCAAAATAAGGAGAACATTTCCATGCATTTTTAACATCTCCATGAGAGCACATTGATTTATTAATCATCAGCTTGGATGTCATACACATTTGGTCATTCCTGATACAAAGTCCTAGAGGAAACCCGCTACATTTGTTTCATTAGCAGCAAGGGATCTTTTATATGCACTTTCCAATGGGAAGGACAGCACACACCATGTTCTTTGATATACCAGTCGTGGGACACTTGAATGGGATGAGGAAAACCTCAACCAGAGAATGAGACCACTGAGGAGGTTTGATCCAGTGACACAGCACGTCTCAGACCAACACTCTACCGACTGAGCTAGATCACACTTGCTAAGATGCTGAAAGACGAGTGCACAGAGGAGGTTTGATCCAGTGACACAGCACGTCTCAGACCAACACTCTACCGGCGGAGCTAGATCACACCTGCTAAGATGCTGAAAGACGAGTGCACCGAAGAGGTTTGATCCAGTGACACAGCACGTCTCAGACCAACACTCTACCGACTGATCTAGATCACACCTGCTAAGATGCTGAAAGACGAGTGCACCGAGGAGGTTTGATCCAGTGACACAGCACGTCTCAGTCCAACACTCTACCAACTGAGCTAGATCACACCTGCTAAGATGCTGAAAGACGAGTGCACCGAGGAGGTTTGATCCAGTGACACAGCACGTCTCAGTCCAACACTCTACCAACTGAGCTAGATCACACCTGCTAAGATGCTGAAAGACGAGTGCAGTAACACTTACTGCTTTCTACCTCTGGCAGGGCTCGAACTTAACAATTTGTCTCCCACAGCAATCTTAAAAAGAATTGCCATGGGTGAAACAACTCACTGATGGCAGTTTTCAGCCTGACTATATGGCATGCAGCAAATAAACATGACTGAAAGGTTATTTTGGAGTATGTAGACATACTTCAAATGTGCAAATGTTAAATACTGGCAGATAATTAATGTGTATACATTTTGCCATTGTTCAGGAGCTTTACCGGCAGCACAGAAGTGCCATCGGTGATGCTCTCTACCTATGGCAATTTATATCTCAATGTCGGCAATTGGCGTCGGTGCCATCGTTAAGTTTGAGCCCTGCTCTGCACGAGTGTAAGGTGAGCATGAGCAACTGTTCACCCTAGATGGAGAGGCCTGAAGACTGAATACATACTAGATTACAAGAGAGAGAGAGAGTTAGTTTAGCATTTCTACTAATTACACAGTAAATTGAAGAATGAAGAAAGACCAGATCGAGCCTTCTACAGACTGATGTATTTACAATCTATATCTACATCTAGATAAACATCACAGCCTATAGACAGAGGAGCACGAAAATAATTCATGTTAGAAAAAAAGATGGACACACAGATTCTGGGTTAGTTACATGTACATGTTTTTTTAGTCTCTTATTAAAAACAAGACTGTGAAAAACGAAAGAAAGAAAAAAGCCATATATATCACAGAGGCAAAATACAGGCCACTCTATAGTATATGGAGTTATGAGAGTTCTAAAATACAGAATAGCAAAACCAACTGCATAAAGAAAAGTTCATGTAAGTATACAGAGTAAGCCTTAGAAACTGGACCCTCTGTAAACCAAAATTCCTCGTAACAAGGGTACGAATTTACAAAACCTGTTTTTCTTAGATGCAGCTGTTTAAGCATTGTAGATGTATGTAGTTATATGCATGTAAGACTAAAACAGGCTTTGTAAATTTGGCTCTATAAGTTTATTGTAATACAGAACCACTCTAAATTGTAAACATTTATCTCTTAAAACCAAACTTTTTACTTTGTCCAGTTTAGATGGGTTTCACTGAATTTTTTGTTTTGCTATAACCTTACTGAATTATTTTTCTTTTCCTATAACATTAAGTCAGTCAGTCCAATGATATAGTCTAATGTATCATTAACTATGTAAAAATTATATCGCTCACATTTTATAAGCCATAATTAAAATTTAAAAAATTCAATACTTAAATAAATAAAATATTTCATAAATATAACTACCAGTAATACACATTTTACAAATATTATCCAATTACAAATCTGATGATTTCTTATAAATATTTCTTATAAAAATTATACATCATCAACTCTATACTGACTATCCAAGACAGTCGGCAATGTCGTGGAGACTGACATGGTATTTTCAGTTGTCCATAGCATTTGTTTTGCTGTGGAACTTTCAATTTGTAATTCTGACTAATTAAACGCCTCTCTTGCATAATCACAAAACTGCTGTGGAAAACGCTGTCGAGAGTAGTTTTCCATTGCATATTTTGTGACATGGCCATTTTCTTAAAGGTGCTAGTTGCAATAATGGTGATTCCTGGCAAAAATATTTATTAATTTTTGCTTTGAAACATACTGTTTATAATTTCAGCTATATGCCTACAAAAAAATTACAACTAAATAATTCCATTTACTAGTAGGATTTTTTTATGTTTTAGGGTAGAATCATTATTATTATTGAGTTAATGATGGAGAGATTATGCATGGGATCGATTAATTTGTAGTTATTTATTAAAATATGTGAAAATAACAAAATATTTTACTTTTAAATTTGACATAGTACCTTTAATTGCCAGGGTTACATGTAGGCCCTACATTATGATGTAAAAATAAAATATACAAATGATGTCTATTTCAGACATGCACGGATTACTAAATTCATAAAAAAGGTTGACAAATGTTAGCCCAAAATAAGATTATAACCCACTTTCTTTTATAAAAATTGTTAAATTATTTGTCTAAAACTTAATGTTAATGCATCTCTGGCACTTAGCTTCCCATTTGTTTGTAGTAGGGTGGGTTTGGGTGGGGTGGGTGGGTTTGGGGGGGGGGGATTAATCTTTAAAAAGTGAAAAAGAAATAAAAGAAAACTGTAATTTCCATTAATAATATATTATTATATAAAACTAAACATTAATTAATACTAAAACAATTGGTTAAATTCAAAGATGAAAAATAAGTTAGTATGAAAGATTAAAAGGAATAAATACGATCAAATAAAGTGAAAGAAAGTAAACTGAAAAGATTAATAACAAGTAAAACAAAAAACCCAGCAATAGCAGCAGGAAAGAACTAGAGACAAAAATAGAGCTGTCTCATCCTCTTACCCGTTTCTATGGTTACCGTGATCCACAAAAGTGCAAACATCATCAGTGTTGTCAACAGGCAACAGACGAAAAGGTAAAAAATGTGCAAAGACGTGATCAACAGAGTTAATTTACACATGGTTTCACACACACACTATTAATTATCAATATATCTTAATATATATTTTAATTACTGTGTTAACCCGTCCATTTCATGACAAGATTCTGCACAGCGCATCTTTAATTTAATTACAGTGTTAATTTACACATGGTTTCATACACACTATTAATTATCAATATATCTTAGTATTTATTTTAATTACTGTTAACCTGTCCATTTTGTGACAAGATTCTACACAGCACATCTTTAATTTAATTAGTGTTAATTTACACATGGTTTCACACACACTATTGCTGTTTTATCAATATATCTTGGTATACATATTAATTTCTGTGTTAATCCTTTTGTGACAAGATGCTGCTGCTTGATGCTGCATAGCGCACCTTTCATTTAATTACAGATTTAATTTACACAAGGTTTCACACACACACACACGCACGCACGCACACACACACACGCACGCACGCACGCACGCACACACACGCACACACGCACACACACATTATTGTTGCTTTATCAATATATCTTGGTATACATATTAATTACATTCATTACAACATAATGTCATCCCATTGGTCCAGATGTAGCAACGGGAGTTTGTTCAATTCTCAATGAACGTAAATATTACATTGTCAGGGAACGTCATATCTGATGACATCATTTTATATGGGCAAGTTGTCTTATTGAGCGTTATTGTTTATGGACCAAAGTAATTCAAAATAAAGTATGAAGTTCTAGCTTTATTATTAGCAACTATCGTTGAAATTTAATTATAAGTATTGTCTGTCATTTCTTTTACGTTCATCTGGGTAGAAACAAAACAAAAAATTATCTGCAAACTTATGTGTGAACTAGATTCACACAGTTTGCAGATAATGTTTTTGGGTTCATATTCCAATGAACGTAAAAGAAATAACAGACAATCCTTAAATACATGTATATCTTGCTATACCTTTTTGTGACAAGATGGTTTACAGTGCACCTTTAATTATATTGTGCAAGTGATATTGGGCACTGCTATTAAACCCTCTAGCAGAGACATGAAAAGGTTAATTAATGTGCATAATAAAACATGCTTAATAAAACATGCTTGTGATCACTTCAAAAAATACATACCGGGTACATGTATATATATATATATATATTAAATGTATCATACAAAATTGGTATTTTAGAATTAAAGTTTATTCTAACTTGTGGTTGAGTAATGATCTTTAGATAATGTTTTAAAATGTGCATTTTAAAAATGATTGCTTCATAAAATATATGTGTATATATATATATATTAAATGTATCGTACAAAATGTGTATTTTAGAATTAAAATTTATTCTAACTAGTGGTTGAATAATGATCTTTAGACAATGTTTTAAAATGTGCATTTCAAAAAAATTAGTCTATGCTATTTCAAACATAATATAATTACAAAAGATACATGCAACATTTTGACAATAAATTGATAATTAAAATGATTTAGTGTAATTTGTAAATGGTCCAGTGCTATATTAAAAATCCATTTTTTTAAAGTCAATGCCATAAACTATGAGTTCCTAGCTTGTAAAAGAATAGCAGATTGTATATAGCAACCGGTGAACATGTAATGTTTCTCTCACCACAACTGGCTATTATCATACAAGAAACTCATACCATGTGGTGTCGCCTTAACCCACATTGTCTTGTGATATTATGACAAACGACAAACTTCACACACACACACACGGATATTTTGTCACACACAACTGGTTTAATAATCATCCACAAGTACAACAAACACACAGTGCCCTGAAATGAAAGTTTTAACATGGAGAAACCTTTCTATACCAAATTACCTAGCTTTTCTCTCCATCTCTCTAACTCCACTCATGCAGGATGCATTCATGCTACAATATATGCACGGTGAACCGACAATGAACGCGTGTAACGACATTACGATCTTGTTTAGACCACTGACCTGTGTGAGCAGGATGTTATCGAAGAGCAATGTCGTTTCTTTCTGGTCTTTCGTGATGTCCGCGTTCGGATGCAGGCCAAACACTTCGGGAGACGGGTTGATTGGTAGCTTGCCGGTATAATCAATGTACGACTCATGCTGCAAAAGCAAACACCCAATCAAAATACTCAAACTGAATGTATATAATGCATGTTTAAAAAAAAATTAAACATTCAAATAAAACAATCAATGTATTAAATTTTTTTAACTAATAAACAATTAAAAAAAACATCCAAATCAAAGCTTAGCTTATTTGTATCATAATTCTTACCTCAATATTAACTAAAGTGTTGGCTTACCTCCCCTATTGTATGTGCATAATACAGCCCGCTTCAAACGTAATTCTTACCTCAATATTGTAGAAAAACTAAAGCTTTGGTTTACCTCCCTTCATGGCAGCCTAAAGTGTTGGCTTACCTCCCCTGCTGGCGGTGCACAATACAGCCCAAAGCGTTGGCTTACCTCCCTCACTGGTGGTTTACAATACAGCCTAAAGCGTTAGCTTACCTCCCTTGTTGGTGGTGCATAATACAGCCTAAAGCGTTAGCTTACCTCCCCTGTTGGTGGTGCACAATACAGCCTAAAGTGTTCGCTTACCTCCCCTGTTGCCGGTGCAGAATACAGCCTAAAGAGTTGGCTTACCTCCCCTGTTGCCGGTGCAGAATACAGCCTAAAGAGTTGGCTTACCTCCCCCGTTGGTGGTGCACAATACAGCCTAAAGAGTTGGCTTACCTACCGTTGGTGGTGCACAATACAGCCTAAAGAGTTGGCTTACCTTCCCAGTTGGTGGTGCACAATACAGCCTAAAGTGTTGGCTTACCTCCCCCGTTGCCGGTGCACAATACAGCCTAAAGCGTTGGCTTACCTCCCCCGTTGCCGGTGCACAATACAGCCTAAAGGGTTGGCTTACCTCCCCCAGTTGGTGGAGTACAATACAGCCTAAAGAGTTGGCTTACCTCCCCCGTTGCCGGTGCACAATACAGCCTAAAGCGTTGGCTTACCTCCCCTGTTGGTGGTGCACAATACAGCCTAAAGAGTTGGCTTACCTCTCCCGTTGGTGGTGCATAATACAGCCTAAAGCGTTGGCTTACCTCCCCCGTTGCCGGTGCACAATATAGCCTAAAGAGTTGGCTTACCTCCCCCGTTGGTGGTGCATAATGCAAGCTAAAGTGTTGGCTTACCTCCCCTGTTGGTGGTGCATAATACAGCCTAAAGTGTTGGCTTACCTGCCCCGTTGCTGGTGCACAATACAAAATAAAAGAGTTGGCTTACCTCCCCCGTTGGTGGTGCATAATACAGCCTAAAGAGTTGGCTTACCTCCCCCGTTGCCGGTGCACAATACAGCCTAAAGCATTGGCTTACCTCCCCCGTTGGTGGTGCATAATACAAGCTAAAGCGTTGGCTTACCTCCCCTGTTGGTGGTGCATAATACAGCCCACTGGGGTCGAATCGGTACTCCTCGTCGTCGATGATCTGTGTGGAGTAGAACTTGTTGAGAATGGTGAGCAGTGTGCGGCGATCCCAATCGTCTGTCACTCGACCTCCATAGTTACACTCCCCCGTCAGGTAGCGGAGGGCATCATACTGGACAGTCTGAATAGACAAACAAACAATCAACCAATCAGATTAGCCCTTGTTAAATAGGAAACCAATAAAATTGCTTCTTGCTAAATAGTCAACCAATTGAGTTAGGTGTTGCAAGTAGTAACCTGATGAAAGTGGTTATATTGCTGATAGAAAACATGCAGGCCCATGTACAGAGGGTTAATTTTCATTGGTGTAATACATTTTATGGGTGAGAATGACTCGAACACATCAAAAAGTTATCTTGCCACAGCAGGGCTAGCTCTGGGTGATCAGAACATTTTGCCAAATTATCTTCTTCTTTTTTTTGCAAATTAAAATAAAATTCACCAGTAATTTATAAAATTTGCAATTCGTGAATTTGGAGAGTGACAGATCACCATCCCACAGGCAGGATAGCACTAACTACAGCCTACAGTCATGATGTATTGGTTGGAATGAGAAACAGCCCAATGGGCCTACCAATTGCGCATCAGGCGAACACTTTACTAGTGGGCTACATCCTACCCAGCAGTGGCTGGAAATATCCCTAATGGCCCACTGACAGGGATCGATCCCAGAACGACCTCACATCAGGACGAACACTTTACCACTGAGCTAAGTCCCGCCCAGTACCTGTTGGAAATAGCCCTATGGGCCCACTGACAGGGATCGATCCCAGACCGATCTCGCATCAGGACGAACACTTTACCACTGAGCTACATGTATGTCCCGCCCAGTACCTGTTGGAAATAGCCTTATGGGCCCACTGACAGGGATCGATCCCAGACCGATCTCGCATCAGGTGCACAATTTACCACTGGGCTATATCCCACCCCGGCTGATGGTTTATTTAACCACCGTGACTGATCGTCTGTACTCACTTTGTAATCATTGAGGAACATGGCGAGCTGTCGGGTACTAATACGCAGATCCGTCTCGTTGAACTCATACGGAATGTTCCACCCGATTGGTCCAAACTTCCGCCGCTCTTGGATCAAGGCATGGAAGAAGCAGAGACCATACAGAAGTTTTTTCCATGCATGCTGAAAAGGCAAAAAAAATATTTTGTTATGATATTTGTTATGAAATGAAGATATTAAGGAATTATTGTTAAAAGATACCTCAGCATATCTTAAACTATGGCTACTTGGTGTCTAACATTATCATATGGTTATTTTTACATTCAGTCAATACAGAGAAAGAGAGGAAACCTGCCGATGCCATATAGATTATTCTTACTGGTAAAACACAACGGGATCTTTTGTAACTAATAACCAAAAAAACAAAGCTACTAAAAAGGATAATAAAAAATTAATTCAATTCCATGAGTCCAATCAAACTGCAACACTGAGAGAGAGAGAGAGAGAGAGAGAGAGAGAGAGAGAGAGAGAGAGAGAGAGAGAGAGAGAGAGAGAGAGAGAGAGAGATGATTTATTTTATAATGGTTTAACATATCAAGAATCATAAAGCACTGATAACAGCCCCCACCCCTCAGCCACGCCAGGCTCCTACATGTACAACACTGTTTGTGTAACACATAACCAACATGTTATAAAGCCGGGTTAATACTTTGACTGCAGCACTGCATCACTGTTTCTGTCCCTGAGCATCTGTGCGCATTGACGCTTGGCATTATAATGCTCACCGCGACCGCTATGTCAATTAATGCAGCCCAAACACTGGAGTTGAGAAGACTTTCACTTCTAGCATCCACTGCACCAGATTCATCGAATGAATGAATGTTTAATGACACCCCAGCACAAAAATACACATTGTGCGATAATTTCGAATACACGGTTCTAATGTAATGGGGGTTTTGTTGCAAGAAGCATAAATTGATGTTGTGTTGGCATTATATTATTTTTGACGCTGATTATATTAAAGCTGGCAGTGAGAGCTCTCAACGCAGCGCTATTAATGCTGCTGCCACTGCTACAGTCACCGCTGCCACTTAGGTGCTGCAACAAAAGAATAAATCCGGCTTTATAGTGATAGTGAGATCTTCAGTTACCAATGGAATAAGAAGAAAACAAAAAAACAAAAAACAAAAAAACATTATTTTCAATTTATGTGATGTGTCACTGACATGTAACAGTATGTGAACAAAGAATTAAATATTTATAAAAAAAATAAATCCAAATGGTTTACCGGTCATGTGTTTCCCCATGTAATCAAATCGTACAAAATACAAGTAATTGTACGAACCCAAGTCTTTTAAGAAACACCTTCTACTTTTATACAATGTATTAATTATATACACGTATGGAGGATTTGTTATGAGCGTTTTTTAATATGATAATCTGTATTTGTCGAGGCACCGCCAAGACAAATATTGGTTAACTATAGACAAGGCTGATATTTCCCCTATTAAAAACCACAAGCAGTGAATTTTATTTATTCTTTAACACTTCTAAAATAACATTTTAATTCAATATTTAGTAATCACAGTTCTAGTCACCTTCATTGGTAATACGATATGTCATCAATATTGGAACAGCTGTAATTTGATATCACACACTACAACTACATGTAAATCTTATCAAGTCTTGTTGGCTTGTTAACAACTGACCCACTGATAGCAAAAGGTATATTAAACAGGTTAAAGGGACATAACCTAGTTTTTAAACACTACGGCATATTTTTTACTACGAGAGCCGTTTCTAATAACTGAAATCATACTTTACTTAGATTTTATTGTTTTATCTTCGTACATTCGAAGTCTTTTTGGTCATCCTGGTGTTTTTAATATCACAAAATGGATTTCTCATATTTCACCATTTCAAAGTCACAGACTCATGTTTCTCTCAACTGTAACTTTATCCAAATGTGTTATAGGTTTGTAGATTAACTAAACTTAGTGTTAATTTTCACGGGCTGAAACTAGGGTCTGTCCCTTTAATATACCAAAATATCAAATGGGTTGATCTCCTGAATATTATGGGTATAAGTTACAGGATAAATCATGAGATCAGTCATCATATATAACAATCGGTGTGCAGCTGACAATATAAAGTGTAGCTTCACATTTTGTGTATATATGCTACTGGTCAATAAGTGTTGTTTAACATCGAGTGTATGCCACAATTGCTAAGTGGGATTTTTTTTTTTTGGTGCTCTAGACACATACACAGGATTTCTTGAATTTTTCAAGTGAACTGCAGGAACTTGTCGTAAAAGCTATTTTCCCCATGGGATAACCACACTGCCAATTCTGTGTATGAGCCTGTATAAAATATCATTGGTAACTGAAGCCAGGTGACTGGTGTGTTTGTGTTTATGGGGGGGGGAGAGAGAGGGGGGCTTGAAGATTAAAGTTAAAGTTTGTTATGTTTTATGACACCACTAGAGCACACTGATTTATTAATCATCAGCTGTTGGATGTCAAATGATTGGTAGTTTGAAATTATGGGGTTTTTTTGTGGTCTTTTTTTCAAATTAAGTTTTTTATTTTGAGTTTCAAACACGTTATTACAGTACATAATGAACGTTACATTTTCTGTTAAAACACACAGTTATTAATTATTATAAGAAGATACATATTACATCTGAAGTACTCTACTAAGATATTCCCACTTTTTTCTTATTTTACCAGCTTTTTCTGGGGTCTTAAAGAAGAAACCTGCTACATTTTTTCCATTAGTAGCAAGGGATCTTTTATATGCATCATCCCACAGGCAGGAAAATACATACCTCGACCTTTAATATACCAGTTGCGATGCACTAGCTGGAACTAGAAATGGCCCAATGGGCCCACATACAGGGATTGATCCCAGACCTACCGCGTATCAAGCGACTGATTTAACATTGGGATATGTCCCACCCCAAGCTTGAAGATTATGCGTTTTCCTTGAAAAAACAAATTAATATATACAGTTGGCTCCTCTAGTTGCTGTCATCTTCTCATGCATGTGTATATAACATTAACGGGTGATTTTTTCTCTCTTTTGTGTACTTCAGAGCCTAATAGTATTACATAATATTTTGTAATTTCATACTGTCAATTTAATTTTTTTTTTAATGAAGTAAATAATTTAAATGGAAAAAATGAATATGGCTGATTCACTATTCCAAACTCCACCATCCCATAATTACGCCAACATTTATCTATATTTCATCAATAAAAAGTTAACACAGGTTACCTCCCCTTGCCTGGTATTGGGAACGAGCAATGATAAACACTATAACAGCACTTTTGTTGTGTTGATAAATCACTATATTGATCCACATAGAGACATGACAAAATAACATTAGTTATGGATTTCTGAAGGTACCATAACTAAGGTCGACGACAGTCACTCTTTGCACCCTTATTTTGGCTTCGTGTACACATTAAATATAAAATAACCAACAGTAATTTTTTTATGATATATTTGATATACTTTTTATTTATTTCATCTTTTAAAACTTAAAAACTTAATATTTTGTCTAAAATTATGAAAAATAAAAAGTGAAGAAAACTTTAGTGTTTTCTCTTTTATTGATACTTGACCTGACCTCTGACCTACCGTAAACAGCATTGTACGCTCAATTTAGAACTGGGCCCCATTTTATGAAGCGATCTTAGCGTTAAGTTCATCTTAAGGGCATTAGGTAGTTATGCACCTAAGGCAACACATCACCATTTTTCATGCCGTTACTTGTTGTAGCAGCTTAATATAGTCCGGTTTAGGAAATGGTTCCTCATAAAAAAAAATACTACAAAATTCTGATATGCTTTTTGAAATCTTTCTTTGATGATTACACGTAGGCTGACCTCTGTAGTATTTAAATAACCCATTGGTTTGAAGTAACTTGTTATATGTAGTACTAACTGATAACAACTGTGCAAGTGGTATGGTGCCACGTGTATAACAGCAACGCAAGGCGGTGGTCAAGCATTAACTGAAAAATGTTGTGGTCGACCATGTTGATTTTTTACACAGTACTTGTAATTGGGAGCACTCCCTAAAATTAGTAGTCACATGACCCTCTTGACAGTGTTGTATTTTTCACAGAATATATTCTGACATAGAACTTGAAATTGAACTGCATGGAATAATTAATGGTGGTGTGTAACCTTAAAGTGATCTTAGTGCTAAAATTGCTTTGTAAAAAGGGGCCCTGGGGGCCCTGGGCCCCGTTCCACAAAGTGATCTTTGCCCTAAGATCACTGTAACAGCACAGCTAACATATACACTTAAGGTAATCTTAGCACTAAGATCGCTTTGTGGAATGAGGCCCTGGGAACTATTTTAACAGGGGTCACGGTAAGTAGATCGTTGTTTTTTTTTTTTAATGTGGTCGAAGCATTGTAATAATATAGCTAATTTTAAAGTTGAATGACATCAGTATTCCGATGACATCACTTTACATCTCTTTACAATAATAAACTGGGTACATGATGTTTACAGAACGCTGTAAAATTGCTATTGAAAGTATCTGACTGTATTTGAAGAAAACCTTGTTGTTTTTGTTCTTTTGCTATTTATGAAATATGGATTTGAAGTGAAGTTACAGTAAGATACATTATATTTATTGTGTACGAAGTAGAACAAGGGTGCGAAAAGTGACTGTCATCGACCTTAGAGTGTTTTGTGAAGACAATAAGTAAAGCACAGGGCCTGTATTTATTAAGGAACTTGCATGTAAATCATAAAAGAAACTTAAGTCAGCTAAAAATAGTTACCAGTAAGTTTTTATGATTTTGACTTAAATTTAAAATTAAAAAACTTAAGTCCTATTTATCTATAGGACATAAGTAAAGAAGGTTTGGTCAATGCGGATTTGTACAAACATTTTATTTATTTATGATCTACCAATGTTAAAACATTGAAACAAAATTATTGAAATATTATATACATGTATACATGTCTTATATATCAAAAAGAAAAAGAGAAGAAAAAAAAAGAGATGAAAAACAACAACAGATAAAAATAACAATTTGAAAATGTATGAATAATTGTGAAACTCAAAAAAAGAAGAAAATATATATTTTGTGATCAGCTATAGTCTGGGAAGCCATGATAATTATTGTGTTCAGTGTCACTAGAAGGGAAATTAAAAAAAAAAACCAAACTTACAGGTGAAGACATACAGTATGTATTGCAGCTTTAATGTAAAACTGTAAACACTGATGTCACATTCATACAGCCATGACCTGGTGCTAAGGAAACACTGATGTCACATTCATACAGCCATGATCTGGTGCTAAGGAAACACTGATGTCACATTCATACAGCCATGACCTGGTGCTAGGAAACACTGATGTCACATTCATACAGCCATGACCTGGTGCTAAGGAAACACTGATCTAGCCATTATAGTCTTACAAAGGAAAACCTGCTACATTTTTCAATTAGTAGCATGGGATCTTTTATATGTATGATCCCACAGATAACACATACCATACCAGTTGTGATGCATTCTCTATAGTCAGAAATAGCCCAATGGGCCCACCGACGGCAATCGATCCTAAACCAACTGTGCATCAGGCAAGCACTTTACCACTGGGCTATGTACGTCCCTCCCTACTGGCAAAAGTGTGTTTTATTCAAATTGTTGCGTATTAATGTCATACATACAGGTGTATCTTTATTAGCAAGAAGTGTTGTTTTGACACCTTTTTTTTATTAATTAAATTGAAGTTATTTGTTTACCTCGAAAATATTGCTTTTATTATATGAAAAAACACTTATTATTGACGACATTTGTAAATTAAAAAAAGGAAATAAATAAATGTGTTTTTACGCACATTATCTTATTATTTATTTATTTAATTAATTGTTTTATTCCCCCCTCCAACATATTATAAAGTATTTGTCCCTTTTTTTTTAAAAGAGTTCTACCAGGTGTTTATAAACAGGAAAGACTTCCTTGACAACCACAGACTACAGTTTTTGTCTCCGACTTAGTTAAGTTTGACTTAAGTTGTGTGATGAATACAAACTCAAGCTTTTGACTCAGCTAAGTTGAGTTTCAGAAACTTAAGTTGAAACTTAATACAAAACTTAAGTTCTCTGATAAATACAGGCCTAGGTAATGAACAGATATGTAAAGTTCTATGACAACAGCCATCGTTTGAAGTGAGCGTGATGACCAACAAAATTGGGATCATATTTTCGAAGCTATCTTAGCGTTACGAAATCGTAAAACCATTGCAGGGTGTGACATCACTACAGCACAAGCCATAGTGACGTCATAGCTTACGATGATTTTACAATTTCATAGGCTAAGATTGCTTCGAAAATATGGTCCCTGATATTTATATTTATATACCACTAGTTCAGGAACCTGAAACAAATTTGAAAAACAAAAACAAAAAACATATTAATAAACACAGTTACAATGTACAGTATATGCCACAACGACAAGATTAAGTTTATTGTGTTTAACAACACCACTAGAGAACATTGATTAACTAATCATTGGCTATTGGGAGGCATACATTTGATCATTCTAGCATGTAGCCTTCAGTTTTTAAAGTTTGTTTTATTTAACGACACCACTAGAGCACAATGATTAACTAATCATTGGCTACTGGGTGTAAAACATTTAAGCATTCTAGCACATACCCTTCAGTTATTAAAGTTTGTTTTATTTAACGACACCACTAGAGCACATTGATTAATTCAACATTGGCTACTGGGTGTCAAAAATTTGATCATTCAGACTTGTAGTGTTCACAGCAAACCTGCTACTGTTTTTTATTACCGTATATCTTCGCCTATAAGTCGAATTTTTTTCACCCAAAAATTATTTTATAACTTGGGGGGGTCGACTTATAAGAGGGTAAAAAAATTTCACCCAAAATTATTACCGTTTTGGGGATTATTTTACAAGTTTTATTGTTAAAGTTTGCCCTGTATTTATACTCAAATATGTTAATTTGACACATTTGGTTTTTTATAACCCTTTTTTTTGACATTAGAACGGTTTTGGTTATGCAAAAAGCCGTGCGATCTCACTCGCATGCCAAGAGAACAGTCCACTTAGTTAAAATAACAGTCATCACTAATAGCAAAAATGTCAACAATACTAACTACCTGTTGCCCGAGTTTATTTTGAAATCTGGTCACTGGCATTAATGGTTGTTCAAACAAATGTTTTGTTGGTGATTAACTTCAGCTTAGACTGATATCTGCAGTTCACTGGGGACATACATAAAAACCAGTGTACTTTCCAGAGTTATCCTCCTTACATGTATTAATATGGCGGCAAAACATGTGATTAACTGATACTTTCAGTTTTATTGTAGTGATCTGTTGTCAGTGTTTATAAATAAAGTTGTTGTCTGTGCACAAAACCATGCTGTACAGTGCCATACGGTAACAGCCAAACAGCTTTCACTATCTACTAAGGGAATATTTCGTTTTGATGCTATGTTACTTGTTTGCGATGTACAAAACGTTAAAACCGAAGTTTGTAAAATAATTTTCATTTGTTCAAATATTGTACATTATTGTTCTCATGTGCTGAAAATAAGAAATACTTCAATATTTATAAGTTGTTTTTCATGGGTCGACTTATAAACGGGTCAATAAAAAAACTACGTTTTCAGGGCTTGAAATTAGGGACTCGACTTATAGCCGAGATCGACTTACAGGCGAACATATACGGTAGTAGCAAGGGATGTTTCATATGCATAAAAAGTCAGTATAATTACATCCAGCTGAATATACACCTGTACAATGGCAATAATGCAGAATAAAAATAAAACATACCTTAACCAATGCAGTAGCTACTGTATTTAACATAACAGTCAAGGAAGATGTGGTCTAAATGTTTATTGCTGTCTTAGAAAAATAATGTTTGGAGATTGGCCAATAAGCATTAGCTTACATTAGGACACACATGTAACAATGTGAAAACTGTTATGATACATGTAATGTGTAAAACGTACCAATTCAATAATAGGAATGGGATATGTAACTAAATTTAAATTGTTGACTGCTACCATTTCAGTTTGTGTAAGTGAGTTTACAGGATCAGTTAAAAGATCAGAAATTATATAAATTAATAGTGTGTGTAACATCCTTTTGAATCTAAGCATGTAAAATCTTCATATATTATCGCATTAATGCTATACGTCACATGGTGACATAATCTGGAATTCATTTATTTTTGTTACATACTGGAAAAGAAGGATGGATAAGGTTTTGTTTTGTTTAACGTCACCACTGGAGCACATTGATGTATTAATCATCGGCTGCTGGATGTCAAACATTTGGTCATTTTGACATATAGTCTTAGAGAGGAAATTCGCTATATTTTTCCATTAGTAGCAGGGGATCTTTATATGCACCATATCCGTAAGACAGGATAGCACACCACAACCTTTGATATACCAGTCGTGGTGCATTGGCTAGAATGACAAATAGCCCAATGGGCCCACCGACAGGGGTAAAACAAGGTATAAATACATATGCAAATGTAAACAAAAAACCGCTGGTCAACAAAAAACATTCTTTGCAGCAAATTTTAGTTTTTTTGTTTTTTGTTTTTTTTAAAGATTATAGCACCTGAAAATAGAGAAGCACCACGTTAAGAATTACTTTTAAAATAAAGAGTTACGTACGACATTCTGGACACTGCCAAAGAATTCTGGGTCCGATATGGGGTCACTGAGGTATGACTTGATGATGTTGAATCGAAGACCCTTAGGCGGCTCATTGGTCATCTTGACACCATTTTGAAGAATGGACACTGGGAAGGTATTCGACGGGTAACTCGTCAGCCACAGACGGAAATCGGGATGTGTTTGTTCTGGGTTAAGATCCTGTGGGGGAAAAAACAATAATTTTTTTTTTTTTTAATTCCTTAATTGCATGTAATGAATTAATAAAAAAAATTGTTTAATCAATTTTAATTTGTATTGAGATGAATATGCATTAAAGTATAAACTAAACATATAATTGATGGTCTTTTTGTTTGGTTTGGTTTCTACAATAAATCGTCTAAATGTTTTTTACAATTTCATGTGTCAGTCAAGCCATGGATCGAGGTAACTAAACATATAACTGATGCTGTTTCATCATTCATCTTTCTCATCTATCACTCTCTGCCCATCATTCTTATTATCTTAATATGAGATACTGACAACTGTGACTGTTGAAAGTTGTTTTAATTATACTCTTCAAAAAAAGTAGGGGAACCTGACATATTAATGTTAATATCAACTATTAGACCGAACATACGTTTTGACCACAGACATCCTAGTAAAGAACATTCAGGTCTGTTTATCAACACACTGAAACACATTCCATAGTTTGTACATGCATCACACAGTTGCCGCGTACACGTGTGTGGGGTGTCATTCTCGATTTTTACAATTTCCAGGAAGGTCGATTAATTATTGTGGAACATTATTTCTGTCAATCTTTTTCATTCTGTTGATCATACAGTTGTTATTGTTTTGTTTTTAGTCATTTTTATTGTTTGAATTTGCGATTTACCGATAAAAAACCCGTCAACTTTCAAATTTCACTTCTGACCCTAATTGTCCTTCAAGATCTTTGGTGGTCATAAAACCTACCGTAATACTGAACTACCGGTTGTAGTGTTTGCCCAATTAATTCACTATTATCATATAACCATTCTCTACAGCTAATCTACCTTACAATTTTGGCAATTGTAAATTCTTATTAGAGTTCCCCTACTTTTTTGGAAAAGTATATTACAAAAACATGAAACTGCATGTTCATACTTCTTTATTTTCAATGTGTGCTGTTGTGTTATATTGAGACACTTGCTGAAGTCTGGCTTTTGGCTGTGACACCCTAAAACAAACTCCCATCAGTTGAGGCCAAATGGCATCTTATTTGCCAAATGCGAGGCCTGTGCAACAACGTACCTCACATATTTTCTCCAGCGTCGACATCCAAGAGGCAGCGAGATGACAGTTCTGTAGGAGGACCCACGTTCCTTCTTTGACACCTTTCTCGAACATTCGTAAAGCTATCGGTCCCTGGCCTTGACCCAGTGACAGGGAGTCAAACTTGCCACCACCAAATCCCTGAAAAGAACATTTTGTTCAACAATAAGGAACCGGCAACAGAAGAGGAAAATAAATCTAAATTATTAGTATTATTTAATATAATATTTAATCCTCCCCAATTCAACTTTTATTAATTTCTGAAAGGTTTGATTTTTTTTTTTTTTATTAAAATAAATTTAAGTACCAATTTTATAACAGTTTTGGTTACGTATATAAGCCTCAGGTCGAAATTTCCACCACCTAAGGTGTACTTTTCCCCTCCCACATGACTCCATATAATAGAATCTTATATTATTTTTATGGGTCCACGGTGGTTGTTTGATCTTACGATGCTAGCACCTCAGGTAATTAAGCACTTTATACTGACTGAGCTACATATATAGAATCCTGCCACATAATTAAGTACACAAAAAAAAAGAATGTTTCTTTTTGTTTAACGACACCACTAGAGTACACTGATTTATTAATTATCAGCTAATGGATGTCAAACATTTGGTAATTTTTATATAGTCTTAGAGATGAACCTGCTACATTAAAAAAAAAATTATATGCACCATCCCATAGACAGGATAGCACCTCACCTGTCTATGCACCATCCCATAGACAGAATAGCACCTCACCTGTCCTCAAAACAAATGCATATTCCACTAAGAATAGTAGTCTGGTTTCAACATCCCAACAGCCAATGGGATGGTCGAAAATTCTTCTACAGCGTACTCCTTCCTGTTCTGGTCATGTGACTGTAACTTCCTTCTGTTTCCTTCCAGACTACTATCCTTAGGGGAATATGCCTTTGTATTGAGGACAGGTGAAGTGGAAAAGAACAGTGAACACAGATTTAACCGTTCACCTGATCATCGGCGAACTTGAGCAGTGCCACCATGGGGTCAGCCCCGGGGGACAGGATGAAGAGGAGAGGGGCACAGCAGTTGCTGTCTCCAAACGCTTTCGGCAGGTCAAACGGTGGAGGCTCGATGAACTCCTTGCCAATCTTGCGGGTGACGAAGTTTTGGACTGCCGGGATGATCTGCAATCAACACTTGAATGGTTAGCAATTAGACAAGTAATGAGTATCAAGTCAAATTATTAAATCAGTAATGGCCTGACCTCAGCTTTACAGGTGTAGGTGTGTGTGTTTGTTTGTTGTTGGGTTTTTTGTTTAGTTTATTTATCCCACTGGCCCGTTTCCTTTTTCTCCTTTGACTTCCATCTCATTTCTTCCCAATCTGGAAGCTCCTCCCATCTTTCAACTTCTTTCGCTGTCCACCTCCACATCCCAGTCCTTGTCTCTCCATCTCCATTCCTTTCTCTCCTTTGACTTCCATCTCATTTCTTCCCAATCTGGAAGCTCCTCCTAGCTTTCAACTTCTTTCGCTATCCACCTCCACATCCCTGTCCTTGTCTCCCTAACTGCGACATGCATGTCTCTTGTGGCTATCCGTGCCACACACCTGTCATTCCCCATCAGCTTTTAGCTGTGGGCTTAGTCTGACCACTTCAGGGGGTGTTCATTAGTTACTTCTGGCATTGTTAAGAGGCACTTGTAACCACATACTATGCTCCCCTACTACCAGCAGTCGTTAGTGCTGTGGTTCAGACCAGCTTTATTAGCAGAAGACGAGGATACCAGGTAAGCGCAGGGAAGTACACAGAGACTGCATCCATGGAGGAAGTTGAGACAGGTAGGCGATGGTGTGGACAGCTCAGAAGACAAAGTCGGAGGAAACTGACAGACAGGGTCGAAACAGATTGAAATCATGGGAGAAATTGGAGTGTAAAAGTGTAACTGGGTTTATACTTTGCATTCGTAAATAATGTTACAGGATGGATAGGTTAAATTGTGAGTTTATTAAAACAGTAGTAACTTAATTGTGTTTATAGTAGAAAACCGTGTCATGCAGACTTCAATGTTAAAGCTGTAGGCACTGTTATGTTTGTGTTAACCATTAGTAAACGAAGACATATAATGGTGAGGCAAGGTTGCCACTTTAAAAACTGCCGTTATGTTTGCAGTTTGCACTGGAAAACAATGTTACAAGATGGGCAGGTGAAATTGTGCATTAAAGGCATACTGTCACAGATTTAAGGACCTTATTTTTCTAAAAATGGATAATAAATAAAAATTACATTAATTGTTGGAAACCAAATCTAGCTATCGCATCACCTTAACTGAACCACGATGGAGTGAAATTCATGTCATCCCTCTCTGCAATTTTAGTTTTTGAATTATGGACCATTGACATAATTCAATTATTTTTACAAAATGACATTAATAAATGGAGTATGGTGGTTATGAAAATGGTTGAATAAAGTATATTTAGGGACAAATCAAATTATTTTTGCTCAGGTAATACTTTGTTAGACCATTAAATAGGTCAGTGGTCTGTGACAATATGCCTTTAAAACTGCAGGTGAATTTTGTGTTTTGTATTAACCTTCTGACTGCTGGATTAATTTTTGTCAAAAACTACACTTTTACTCAAAGATTTTCACTTGAAACTTTTATACATAAATAAAATAATATTCCTATGTGAAACACTAAAAGGGTATGTATTATTTTTGTGTGTTTTTATAAATTTTATGACATATTAAAGTAGTTAATAATACTCTGTTTAAAATTACAAAAAATAAATAAAAATGTAAAGTTGTTTACTTACGCACATTTGTGGCCAGATGTCCAGTATTTATGACCACTATTTTCAATCACTGTGTTTTACTGACCACAATTGTTTTGGGAAACGAACTACAGTGAAACCCCTCTAAACCGGACCATCTTGGGACCAAGACAAATGTCCAGTTAAAAGAAGGGTCCGGTTTAGAGAGGTTATGTTCTGTTCTGGTTTTTAAAAAATGGACTGTAAAAGATCAGGTTTTGAGGAAATTCCAGTTTAGAGAGTGTCCGGTCTTGAGAGGTTTCACTGTACGATTCATATCCCAATATTTCCTCATTTTTGTTGTTGGTAAATTTATTATCAAGTTACCTGTCACAATCAGCTATCAATTCCTCAAAATAATCATGACGTTCTGCCATTGTTGCCAAGCGAAAATACTAAAAATTCCCAGGTATTTCTCACAGTAAAGTAACCGTTTTTAGTCTCAATCAAGGCTTTCAGTTAGTCACACGTGAAAAACAGTGGATTGGTGAATGCACTGCATGCAGAATACTTTAAATCTGCTTGCATGACAGTAGGCGAGATATCTCACCTGCAGTATATACAAGGTTAAAACAACAATGGGCAGGTGAAACAATATTTGTTTGCTATATACTATCGGCCTCAATGGTACAGTGGTTAAGCAATTGGACTACAGGCTGGTAGGTACAGGTTTCGCAGCTCAGTACCGGCTCCAACCCAGAGCGAGTTCTTAAGGGCTCAGTGGGTAGGTGTAAGGCCACTACACCCTCTTCTTTCTCACTAACCACCAACCAACTAACAACTAATCCATTGTCCTGGACAGACAGCCCAGATAGCTGAGATGTGTGCCTAGGACAGCAAGCTTGAACCTTAATTGGATATAAGCACAAAAATAACTTGAAATGAATGTATGTTATATACTAAATAGGATAAAACCTTCTCACCCTCTCGGTATACAATAAAATGCATTGTAGCCCAACCGAGAAACCACATGGAACTGGCAATTATTTGTACATCATAAATAAACATAAATCTACATATATGTTCTATAGACATTCCATTCCTAATAAATCCAATATATTTTTCACAAAACAATTCCCCTTCAAGGTTAAAAAACGAGAAATAAAACTTGGTGAGCTCACTAATTTCCACTTGAAACTTTTATACATAAATAAAATAATGTTCCTATGTGAAAGATTAAGTATTATTTTCGTGTTTTTATCATTTTAAATTTATGATATATTAAAGTAGTTAATACTGTGTTTACTTACGCACATCTGTAGCCAGATGTCTAGTATTTATGACCACTATTTCCAAAAGACTGGACAACCTTTGGAAAATATCTATTTATCTAAATTAATCAATCATGAAAACTTGGCTGTTGCCAGTTCGGTTGCAAGCTAGAATGAACTCTTTACACACATGCTTCTCCTTACAAACATACACATTTCGCACGTATGTGCAACCTGATTTTGCTCATGAATATTCATGACCACTCTTAAAGGAATACGAACCTAACAAACACATATTTTGTCCCTGCTTTAATACTGCGTACTGCAGGAAAATGCCATTAATTAGAATGACCACAAGATGGACTCACCTTGTCGGGACGGAGACATCGTAGAACCAACATCTTCTGGAAGGAGCCGAGTCTGTCGTTCCACTCACCGGGCAGACTCTCATGCTGAGGCTCCTGGGAAGACAATAAAACAAAACACATATTCTTAATGCAATTCATTGATCTTAGATTCCATGAAGAAATTGATCAATTTATGTTTGATGCCTGCGGGATCAAATAGCCAATAACACCCGCAAATCTAAAAACTCCATATGGTTATGTCCATTGTAAAATGAATAATTTTTCTACGGAACTAACTGTATATTTGGCATTTCTTGAAAAATATACCTGGCAACAATCTAACTGTAGACCATTAAACCGTCAACTTGGCCTGTTCCAATTGCTAATGACGTCACTTTCTAATGACGTCATTAGCTTTCCAGGTGTTATTTTCATTTGATCCCGGAAAAATAATGTAATTAACCAATCACAATACAGGACACACTTGCCATCAGTCTCCATTGATCCGTGTAAACAACAAATGTCTGATAGATTAAAACACACACACACACACACACACACACACACAAAAAGCATCACTGAAATTCACTAAGCTTGTTATCTACAAAACAATGACAAATATTCTACAAACCTGATTATTATTAACTAGTGACATCGAGGTTTCTGCCAGAGGGTGAAATGGGTATGGCGCCATACTCAAATGTTTTTGCAGATTTTATTTTTTTAAGTTGACTTTTTGACAAAATTAATGACCGTTATCATACTGTATGATTTTCTTAAGCCTAACCCTAAACCTACCCACCACCGCTGACCACCTATCGACTGCAGTTGCATTCGGCACACACATTGTAAATATTCAATTTTATAACGACATACCCAAAAAAAAAATTCTGGCAGAAACACAGCTAGTGTATACTGATCCTTGTAAATGACGTACTTCTGTCAGTTTAACAAAACACCCCCACCCCACCACACCCGAAAAAAAAGAAAAGAAAATAAAACCCCCAAAACAATTAAATTCTTAACTTATTACCTACAAAACAAGTATAAATATTCTACAAATCAGACTGTCATAAACCAATCTCCAATGATCCCTGTAACTGACAAACTTCTGTAAATAAAAAACCCCACCAAAACCCTCTACCCCTACAAACATTGGTGAAATTCCAAACTTACTACCTACAAAACAATGAATATATTCTACAAACCTGACTGTCATAGACCAGTCTCCACTGATCCTTGTAACTGACAAACTTCTTCCGGATGCCGACGAAGCGTGTCATTTCGTCGAGACGACAGATCTCGTCCCAGGACATGCCTGGCAGCCAGGTGGTCGGGTTGCTATGAGGGTTGTCGAGGCCGACCCCGCCCGTGAGAAGAAACCTCCACTCCTCGTCATCCACTTCGTTCTTGTGTTTGAGAATGTTCACACACAGCAGGAACGAGAACAGCAGCTGGTGGAGAGGAGAACAAAATGGTCAATGAATGCAGAACTCTTAACTTAAAGAGACATTCCTGAGTTTGCTGCAATTTTTAAGATGTTATCGACTAATAGAGACTTTTTAACGATTGTAATTACATATTAAATGTATTTTCCTGCATAACATATTAGTGGCTGTACATTAAACGTGTTTCTGATCGTTCTAATATTTGTACTAGTGTAAATTTCATTTTATTTCCTAAAATATTTTTTTTCGTACATACAAAATTATTTGAAGACAAAATCCAGTTTGGGCTTCTTACAAATATATAGACGACCAAAAACACATTGAATATACAGACATTGATATTCTAAACAAGAAAATATATTTAATATGGAAGTTTAATCGTAGAAATATTTTATTAGTCGGAAACATTTTACAATGCAGCAAACACAGGAATGTCCCTTTAAAGGTGCTATATTCAATGCTGCAATAGTGGCGGTTCCTGGCAAAAATATTTATAAATTTTTGTTTTGAAACACAAAGTTTATACCTTCAGCTACATGTATATGCCACTGACAAAAGAAACAAAAATGGTGTCCATGCTCTAGCCACAATTTATTCAGGAAACCCCTCTTGTAGACCAGTGCCCGACTTTTTCCAGAGTTAATGATGTAAAGATTATGCACGTTATCTATTAATTTGTAGTTATTTATTACAAATAAATGTGTAAATAACAAAATATTGTAGTTTCAACTTTGAAGCAGGACCTTTAATGGAGATTTAGGACTCCTCTGTACATTACCCACGGAAAATTGACAAATATCAGGTGTAGGTGTACTAATTGTTCTTAAAAATATGCAACTGGCGAATTTGGCGAGTGGCAGAGCTAGCCCTAACTATAGTGACTGGTAGGAGACTAACAACTCCCTGCTTACTTTATCCTTCTCGAAGAGCGACCTGCACACATCACAGTACAGGTAAAAAGTCTTGACAACTATAATGACTGGTAGGAGACTAACAACTCCCTGCTTACTTTATCCTTCTCCAAGAGCGACCTGCACACATCACAGTACAGGTAAAAAGTCTTGACAACTATAATGACTGGTAGGAGACTAACAACTCCCTGCTTACTTTATCCTTCTCGAAGAGCGACCTGCAACCATTACAGTACAGGTAAAAAGTCTTGACAACTATAGTGACTGGTAGGAGACTAACACCTCCCTGCTTACTTTATTCTTCTCGAAGAGCGACCTGCAACCATTACAGTACAGGTAAAAAGTCTTGACAACTATAATGACTGGTAGGAGACTAACAACTCCCTGCTTACTTTATCCTTCTCGAAGAGCGACCTGCAACCATTACAGTACAGGTAAAAAGTCTTGACAACTATAGTGACTGGTAGGAGACTAACACCTCCCTGCTTACTTTATTCTTCTCGAAGAGCGACCTGCAACCATTACAGTACAGGTAAAAAGTCTTGACAACTATAATGACTGGTAGGAGACTAACACCTCCCTGCTTACTTTATTCTTCTCGAAGAGCAACCTGCAACCATTACAGTACAGGTAAAAAGTCTTGACAACTATAATGACTGGTAGGGGACTAACAACTCCCTGCTTACTTTATTCTTCTCGAAGAGAGACCTGCAACCATTACAGTACAGGTAAAAAGTCTTGACAACTATAGTGACTGGTAGGAGACTAACACCTCCCTGCTTACTTTATTCTTCTCGAAGAGCGATCTGCAACCATTACAGTACAGGTAAAAAGTCTTGACAACTATAATGACTGGTAGGGGACTAACAACTCCCTGCTTACTTTATTCTTCTCGAAGAGCGACCTGCAACCATTACAGTACAGGTAAAAAGTCTTGACAACTATAGTGACTGGTAGGAGACTAACACCTCCCTGCTTACTTTATTCTTCTCGAAGAGCGATCTGCAACCATTACAGTACAGGTAAAAAGTCTTGACAACTATAGTGACTGGTAGGAGACTAACACCTCCCTGCTTACTTTATTCTTCTCGAAGAGCGACCTGCAACCATTACAGTACAGGTAAAAAGTCTTGACAACTATAGTGACTGGTAGGAGACTAACACCTCCCTGCTTACTTTATTCTTCTCGAAGAGCGACCTGCAACCATTACAGTACAGGTAAAAAGTCTTGACAACTATAATGACTGGTAGGAGACTAACACCTCCCTGCTTACTTTATCCTTCTCGAAGAGCGACCTGCAACCATTACAGTACAGGTAAAAAGTCTCGACAACTATAGTGACTGGTAGGGGACTAACAACTCCCTGCTTACTTTATCCTTCTCGAAGAGCTACCTGCAACCATTACAGTACAGGTAAAAAGTCTTGACAACTATAGTGACCGGTAGGAGACTAACAACTCCCTGCTTACTTTATCCTTCTCGAAGAGCGACCTGTACCCATTACAGTACAGGTAAAGTCTTGACAACTACAGTGACCAGTAGGAGACTAACAACTCCTGCTTACTTTATCCTTCTCGAAGAGCGACCTGCACACATCACAGTACAGGTAAAAAGTCTTGACAACTATAGTGACTAGTAGGAGACTAACCACTCCTTGCTTACTTTATCCTTCTCGAAATCTGACAACTATAGTGACCAGTAGGGGACTAACAACTCCCTGCTTACTTTATTCTTCTCGAAGAGCGACCTGTACCCATTACAGTACAGGTAAAAAGTCTTGACAACTATAATGACTGGTAGGAGACTAACAACTCCCTGCTTACTTTATCCTTCTCGAAGAGCGACCTGCAACCATTACAGTACAGGTAAAAAGTCTTGACAACTATAGTGACCGGTAGGAGACTAACAACTCCTGCTTACTTTGTCCTTCTCGAAGAGCTACCTGCAACCATTACAGTACAGGTAAAAAGTCTTGACAACTATAGTGACCAGTAGGAGACTAACAACTCCCTGCTTACTTTATCCTTCTCGAAGAGCGACCTGCACACATCACAGTACAGGTAAAAAGTCTTGACAACTATAGTGACTAGTAGGAGATTAACCACTCCTTGCTTACTTTATCCTTCTCGAAGTCTTGACAACTATAGTGACCAGTAGGGGACTAACAACTCCCTGCTTACTTTATTCTTCTCGAAGAGCGACCTGTACCCATTACAGTACAGGTAAAAAGTCTTGACAACTATAATGACTGGTAGGAGACTAACAACTCCCTGCTTACTTTATCCTTCTCGAAGAGCGACCTGCAACCATTACAGTACAGGTAAAAAGTCTCTACAACTATAGTGACTAGTAGGGGACTAACAACTCCCTGCTTACTTTATCCTTCTCGAAGAGCGACCTGCAACCATTACAGTACAGGTAAAAAGTTTTGACAACTATAGGGACCAGTAGGAGACTAACAACTCCCTGCTTACTTTATCCTTCTCGTAGAGCGACCTGCAACCATTACAGTACAGGTAAAAAGTCTTGACAACTATAGTGACCGGTAGGAGACTAACAACTCCCTGCTTACTTTATTCTTCTCAAAGAGCGACCTGCAACCATTACAGTACAGGTAAAAAGTCTTGACAACTATAGTGACCGGTAGGAGACTAACAACTCCTGCTTACTTTATCCTTCTTGAAGAGCGACCTGCAACCATTACAGTACAGGTAAAAAGTCTTGACAACTATAGTGACTGGTAGGAGACTAACACCTCCCTGCTTACTTTATCCTACTCGAAGTCTTGACAACTATAGTGACTGGTAGGGGACTAACAACTCCCTGCTTACTTTATCCTTCTCGAAGAGTGACCTGCAACCATTACAGTACAGGTAAAAAGTCTTGACAACTATAATGACTGGTAGGAGACTAACAACTCCCTGCTTACTTTATCCTTCTCGAAGAGCGACCTGCACACGTTGCAGTACAGGGAGTAGGTGAAGTGGTTGTGCAGGTTCTGAAGCCGCTTTGAGAGGTCGTCCGATTTCTCGGCGTTCTCGATGGAGAGGTTGAAGAGGTTGATGAACCAGGTGAGGGAGTACTGGTACATGGGCTCGATGTTGGCCAAGTCTGCGATCGAGAAGAACAGAATCGTGCTGTGGGTCGCGATTGGCGTGTAGCCCATCCTGGCCACGTCGATCTTCTTCTCCGTTTCTTCGGCAATCGCCTAGAAAAAAAGAAGACAAGGTTAAGTTTATACTGTTATTAAACTGACAGACCATAGTTTTTAAACACTACGACATATTTTTCACTATTAAAGGTGTTTTTGATAATTTAAATTAGAGGTACATATACTTCATTTTATTACTTAGAATATTTATTTTCGTACACAAGAAGTGGTTCTGGTCATTCAGGATTTTGCAATAACCCAAAATGTATTTTTCATAATTCTAAAAACACACATTCGTCTGAGAAGTAATAATTATTGAGACAAGGTCTAGTTATTGTTAGACAGTATTTCCCTGTTGAAACATCACAGACTTCAGCTTCTCTCTGTTATAACCTTATCTAACGAGTGTTGCAGCTTTGTTGATTAACTAAATTTAAGAGTCCATTTTTACGGGCTGAAACTAGGGTCTGTCTATAAGTTGCTGGCAGATTCATGCCAATTTTAGAGTCTTAAATCACCAACATACCTGTTTTTCAGAGATCTCATTGGCCAGTTTCTTGGAGGACGACAGAACTTTAATGGCCGTCTCATCCTCAAGAATGTTTCCCTCAGAGCTGGACAACACTTCGAGAATTTTGTCTTCAATCTCCTGCAGTTGTCTGGAAATTTTTAAAAACAAAAAAAACAATATTTTTTTTACTTAATTTAGTTCTAATAATAAGAGAACAAATCTAATATTTTATAGTGTAAAACAGCTAAAAGTTAGCCTTTGTTGTGTTTAACAAAACTACTAGAGCACATTGATTTATTCATCATCAGCACTTGGCTGTCTAGAGCATTTGGTAATTGTGACATTTAGTCTTAGCAACAATGGATCTTTTATACACACTTTCACACAGTCAGGACAGCATATATCATGGCCATTAATATACAAGTCATGGGGCATTGGTCGAGTTGAACAAATAATAATCAGAGAATGGGTCCACCGAGGGGATTTGATCCTTTGACCCATAAAACAGAGTTAATTCCTGTATTTAGAACTAAATGCTCTATTATCAATTAGTGTGTTGCATGTTTGCATGCCTGCATGCTTCAACTTGAACTGCCATTCTCATTCGCTGTCGTTCTTTTACCGTAACCTCCCCCAACCCCTGCCCAAGCCATATAACCGTACTTAAAATGAGTTGAGTGCTTCGCTAAATAAAACATTCCTTCCTTCTTTACCTTTTGTTATCTGCACTCTGTAGGATGAGTGAATTCTTCTCTTCCTCCAATTCTGGTCGCTCTTTAGCCACAACGATTCCCAGAAGCTGATCGGCCAGACCTTCAGGAGTTATCATGAAGTTCAGCAACGTCACCTGGAAAGAAACAAGTGTTCAAAAGTTACCACAAAAGTATTTAGTTAAAAGTTTATTTTTTGATGATGCCATCAGCGACTGGATGTCAATCATTTGATAATTTTTGTCTAAAGAGGAAACCTGCAGCCTTTTTTTATTAGCAGAAATTTCCAGACAGGACAGCATATAGCGTGGCCTTTGATATACCATTTACAATGCAAGCATCTCATGGGAGCTTTTTACTGACTGAGCTAGATCCTACTGTAAATATTTAGAGATGCTAATGGTTTGTGTTTACTGCTAATTTTACCTCGATATTGAGATCAGTCAATGAGTCAGTGGGGAGTGTAGGATACAGTGACTTGATTTTTCAGGGAGGTTATGGGGGTTTCCTGGCTCATTCTCAGCTGTATTGCTCCTTCAGTGAGGTAATGGCGATTTATTTGTTAATTTTATGTTGATGTGTTATTCCATGGATAATTTTACAACAGCTATTTCAGGGAGGTAATGGGGATTCCAGTGATTAATTCTCACTTTGACTGCTGTTTCATGGAGGTAATAAATGGAGGGGAGAGGTTCCCATGACTAATCCTCACCTTGACTGCTGTTTCAGGGAGGTAATTAATGGGGGGGGGGGGGGGTCCCCATGACTAATTCTCACCTTGACTGCTGTTTCAGGGAGGTAATTAATGGGGGGTGTTCCCATGACTAATCCTCACCGTGACTGCTGTTTCAGGGAGGTAATTAATGGGAGGTGTTCCCATGACTAATCCTTACCTTGACTGCTGTTTCAGGGAGGTAATGTGGGTTCCTCAGCTTGGTGGTGATGTAGAACTTGAAGTCCTGGGAGTACTCTATTGTGCTGTCTCCCAGCTTGATGCAGATGCTACCACCCTGTTTGAACGTCTGTTTCAGCAGCAACGACTCCAAGATGGGGTCCACCTCCTCCTGGATGTTCTCCAGTAACACCTACAACAACAAGCATTCGGAGTATTGCTAAAGTAATACATATCCCCTATAGACCCAACAAATATTTGTAACTTCAAGGACTGAAAAATGGGTAAATCACCATGAATGTGAAACTTGCTCTGTATATAACAGAACATGATAAATATATATGCAAAATTTCAGCTTAATATATTGAGGCAAGGCCCAAAAAAAGTCTGAATTTTTTTTTCATATCTCCTAAGTTTAAGGGCTTTATAACCGTTACAAATGGGTTAAATTGCCATGCAAGTCAAATCTGATCTGCAACAGTACATGATTTAGCTATACACAAAATTTGAACTCAATATCAGACAGAAGGACGAAAGGAAATGTTTTATTTAACACACTCAACACATTTTTATGTACTGTTATATGATGTCAGACATGTGGTTATAAGGACCACAAAGATATTGGGAGAGGAAACCCGCTGTTGCCACTTCATGGGCTAATCTTTTCGATTAGCAGCAAGGGATCTTTTATATGCACCATCCCACAGACAGGATAGCAAATACCACGGGCTTTGATATACCAGTTGTGGTGCACTGGATGGAATGAGAAATAGCCCAATGGGACCACTGATGGGGATCGATCCTAGAGCTACTGCGCATCAAGCGAGCGCTTTACCACTGGGCTACATCCCGTCCACAGAAGGAGGGAAATGAAACCTATAGTTCACTCCGGTTGGAGCAGGAAGGGACTAATAAACAGTAATATGAAAATGTATGAAATGCAGTGTCCGATTTCAAAACATTTCAAACCATAACCACCTTATGATCATTTCATTTTTTTATTTTCTTAAACTTTGAACTGATATACATGTCATTAATGTCACCTAGAACCTGTTCCACTGGTAATCGTTTTATTTCTTATTATGTACCCTTAAGTTATTTTCTAGCAGAAAGCCTGACTTACCGGTGTGCCAAACTGAATACAGTTCTCGAGAGTTCGCACGAAGTCGGCGTCGCTCAGTTTGATCATGTGAAGATTGTTAGCCTTTTCCATGTTCTTCACCCACTTGTTGGCCTGACCCTGAGGGTCGATCATCAGTGGCCAACGGTTACTGTTGCTGTAATGCAAAGCAAGAAAAATTGTTAAACTGAAGAATGCAAAGGCCACAATTTCATTCTCAATGGAAAAAAGTTATTTCATTCTCCATAAAAAAAAAAAAAAGCTATTATTTAATTTTCAGTAGAAAATAGTTATAATTCCATTCTCAATAGAAAACAAAAAGTCCTAATTCCATTCTCAATAGAATTTTTTTATAATTCCATTCTCAACAGAAAACAAGTTATAATTCCATTCTCAATTAAAAACAAGTTATAATCCTATTCAACATAACAAAATAATTTACAATTCCAATGTCAAAGAAAAAGAAGATATAATTCTACTTTCAATAGAAAGCCTAAGTTACAATTCTAGTTTCAACACAAAAGTTTAGTTAACTGATAGCAATTCCTTTCTCAATAGAAAACGTTAGTCACCCAATTCTTGACCCAATTCCAATTGTTAATTTTTACAAATCCATTTTCAAAAGAAAGGAACTTACCTACCATTCCATGTTCAAATTAGTTTAATACAATTCCAATCTCAGTAGAAAAGTTTAGTTACCTGATGACAGTTCTATTTTCAACAGAAATGTTTAGTTATCCGATTGCAATTCCATTCTCAATAGAAATGTTTACATGTATTTACCTCATGATGATTCTATTTAGGTACCTGATGACAATTCTATTTTCAACTGAAACATTTAGTTACCTGATCAGTGGGGAAGCCAGCAATGTTTACATGTATTTACCTGATGACGTTTCCATTCTCAATAGAAAAGTTGTCAGTGGGGAGGCTGACAATGTTTGCATGTATTTACCTGATGACAACTCCATTCTCAATAGAAAAGTTGTCAGTGGGGAGGCTAGCAACATTTGCATGTATTTACCTGATGACGACTCCATTCTGCATAGAAAAGTTGTCAGTGGGGAGGCTAGCAACATTTGCATGTATTTACCCGATGACGACTCCATTCTGCATAGAAAAGTTGTCAGTGGGGAGGCTAGCAACATTTGCATGTATTTATTTGATGACGACTCCATTCTCAATAGAAAAATTATCAGTGGGGAGGCTGGCAATGTTTGCAAGTATTTACCTGATCACGATTCCATTCTCAATGGAAAAGTTACCAGTGGGGAGCCGGGCAATGTTCCACGCATTCTCAAAAGAAATGTTTACAAGTATTTACCTGATGACAATTCCATTCTCAATAGAAAAGTTATCAGTGGGGAGGCCGGCAATGTTCCACGCACGGATCTTCACCTGCTCGCCGAGGGTCTGGATGAGTGAGAACTCGTCCGAGCATGGGATGCCCTCCTTCTTGATGTCGCCCAGCCACTGCTGGGTCTGCTCGTGGCGGAAGGCGGAGGTGAAAGCTCCGAGGTAGGCAACGATGCCGGAGGAGATAAGGACATCTCCAGTCAGGTTGATGTACTTCTTGGTGAGGTCTCGAGCGGCCTGACTCCACCTAAAATAAGAAACAATGAATTCACAGAATTACAAGTCTCGCCTACCATAATATGCAGGGTTTCTGCCAGAAAGAAATATTTAAGTATGGCGCTATGGAATTGAGTTTTTCGGCGGTGGTATCCACAGTCGACAAGGGAAAAATGGAATTAAATATCCCAGAGAAGCGTTTTCGAGCCATCTGCGATATGAATTCTTTGGTCCCCCCATCACCAATGTTTCTATACCATTGATATAAAACAATAAATATTTGGGAAAATAGTGTCTACGCAATATAAATAAAATTAATGTTCGAATAAAATATATCCTGTTACTGATGGGATGTGGATTTTCTCATTGAATCGACATTAATCACATAGTAATGATAAGAGTCATAAATTTCGTCAACAGCTTGGTCAACTAACAAAAAAACAAAAAAATTGGTGGTATGGTGCCATACTTAAAATATATTTTTGGGGAATGGCATTTTACCTGTTTTTACCCTCTGGCAGAAACCCTGCATAAAATAATACGGTGACATAATTTGAGATGTAGCATTCATAATTCATCTCCCCTATATACCCATGATAAATCTGAATGTCCCAAAACCAAATCAAATACCTATTTTTATTTATCTTGCTTTGTGACAGGTCGAGGGTCAGGGTTAAAATATATAGAGACAAAATTCCTATTACTAAGTTTCAGAACTGACCAATTAAAACTCAAAGAGAAGATGATCTTTTAAATTTTCAATGTTAAATTACCATTTAAATGTTTTATTTTAATATATAAAAAATTTAATTGGCTAATTCTAATTCAAAATGTTCATATAAAGCAAAATTTGCACAGCCAATACTAATTCAAAACATTAAATTTGACTAGGTAATTAAACATTTTATAAAATCTGCATAAGAAACAAAATTTGATTGGTTGATTCTAATTAAAAATTGGTGTATACAGTGAAACCTCTCAAGACCGGACCCTCTGTAAACCAGAATTCCTTCAAAACCAGATGTTACAGTCCCTTTTTACTAAGTACATAACTTAACTGGATCCCTCTTAAAATTGGACATTTGTCTTGGTCCTAAGGGTGACCGGTTTTGAGGGGTTTCACTGTGTGTGTGTGTGTGTGTGTGTGTATATATACATATATATATATATATATATATATATATAACGTGAAGTTTGACTGGCTGATTTAAAAAAAAAAAATTGTTAACATCTTTTTCACCTGTCGCGCTCTCCCCCCAGGCCGCTGATGAGCTGCTCTGCTCGTTCGAGTTTCTTCGTACAGAGGTCAACCTGGTTCTCGAGGTCGGCCTTCTTCTGCTTGTTATTCTCCAGGGTATCCTCCAGCTTGTGCAGCTTCTCCTGGACCTCCCTCAGCGATGCTCGCTTCTTTTCCAGCGACGCCATGGCAACGGCCAGTTCGCCCTCAGCCTTTTTCAGAGACTCCTTCTTTGGAGCTACCACTCGAGCAACCCTGATTTAAAAAAACCAAACACATGGCCCAATAATGTAACCGGTGGTAAGCATGTGGCAAAATGACATAAAAAAAAATATACAGGGTTCATAGCCTTAAAGACCAAACAAATTCAAAGACTTTTACCTGCCATTTTCGAAGACTTTCAAAGACTTTTACACAGCGGTCAAAGACAATCGAATGCGATAAACATACCAAATCAGTTTGTTTACATTGCTGTCCATGGCAATTTTTTTTTTACATACATCATGACAGATTAAACCTTTTAAGTGGAAAATATCAAATGCATGCAGCTGTAAAAGATATCATCATTGCTTTGGCTATGATTGGTGAGAATTTAACGACTTTTAAAGACTTTTATTACAATTCAAAGACTTTCAAAGACCTAAAAATCATTTTTTCAAATTCAAACACTTTCAAGGAACTTAACCTTCTGAGTACTGCAGGCGAGATATCTCGCCCGACGTCGTGCCAGTCGACATACTGTACACTGTATATAGTGCATTCCCCAATTCATATTTCCCGCCGTTTTGCACACGGCACTCACCGGAAATGGATGTATAATACAGCAAACAGATTTCTTAAAAAGATGGTGTCTTTTGTTTATGTTTTTGTAATGGAAAATACCTTGGAATTTTGAGTATTTTTGCCTGACAACAATGGCAGTATGTCGCTGTAATTTTTATGGATCGATATCTGATTGTGACAGCTAATTTGATAATACATTTGATTGTTTTACCAACAACAAAAATCACCACATATTGGGATATGAATCATAGTTAGGTTTTTTTTATTTTATTCTGGTCAGAAAACCACTGTTATAGGGAATAATGGACATAAATGCTGGACAGCTGGCCACAAATGTCCGTAAGTAAATGCAACTTTTTCGATTTTTTGCCTAATTTTAATATTAACTGTTCTAAAATATGATAAAAATTAGAAAAACCTACGAAAATAATACTTACTGATTCAAATATGAACTTTATTTTATGTATTTATAAAACATCTAAGTGAATATATGTGAGTAAAAATTATAAAACTTGTACCCACTCAACGTGGTTTTTGTCAAAAATTAATCCAGTAGTCTAAAGGTTAAAGACTGCTACGAACCCCGATATAATTAAATCAGAGTGCTCCTCCTTGCATGGGTACTCGGGTCCTGCATGTGTATGGACTCAAGTCTTGCTAGACTCGGCCCATGCCCGAGTACTCGAGTACATGTGGAGACCCTACTGTCATGCATAATAAACATCACTAGTAACAGATCCTCTCCACACTGTCATGTACACGTTATTTACAATGTGAACTCACTTGTCATATACGTCCATGGCGCGTACCCACTTACACAGACCTTCACACGCCGTGGACGCCACTCGGATCTTGTCCGGGTCGAAGTCCGGGTTCGGAATGTACTTCGCTCGGATTGTTTTGATAGCAGGCGGTGGAATGTTGTCCTGTTGAGTAAAATGTTACTATACAATTCAAAATTTGCATCAATGAAAAAGACGTCCGAACCGAACAGCAAAGGAAAAAAGAAGGAAGTTACAGTCACGTGATCGGAACTATAGGGAGCATACAGTAGAAGAGTTTTAAGCCATCCCAGTGGCTGTTGGGATGTTCGGACCAGACTACTAGTCATGGGGGGTGAGTGCACTTGTTTGAGAACAGGTGATGTTAAAAAGAAATACATTCTATTTATGTATAAAACAAACCATTCAAATTGCAGAATATAGAATCTGCGAATTGGAAGTCTAGGTCAGTACCATCTGGGGGTACGAATAATAATGTAGTAGTGTTGGTACAAAGTGCTCCTACTGGCTGAGCAGTAGCTAGCGGGGATTTCCCTATTACCTCAGTTGGTAGAGCATTAAATTCTCATACTGAGAGTCCTTGGTTTAAATCCCCTCGGTGGAGGTCGATTTTTCTGTTACAATAACATAAAGAATACTACAATTTGATTTACAAGGAATCGTTTCAAAATGTATCTAACGAGTGAATGCAAGTCGGGAATGTTTTGAAACAACATTCTTTGCATTCTCAGATTTATTCAAGTGTTGTTAAAGTTGATAAGCACGTCAGTAAAGATCATTATTCGTACATGTGTGTCATACTGATTCTACAAAGCGAGTGTTAGGATTCTTGTGTTGCTCGAGCAAGTGTCATATTGGTTATATTTCCCTGTGTATCTTCAACTATGTGTCATACTGATTCTACAAAGCGAGTGTTAGGATTCTTGTGTTGCTCGAGCAAGTGTCATACTGGTTATATTTCCCTGTGTATCTTCAACTATGTGTCATACTGATTCTAAAAAGCGAGTGTTAGGATTCTTGTGTTGCTCGAGCAAGTGTCATACCTGTGTATCTTCAACTATGTGTCATACTGATTCTACAAAGCGAGTGTTAGGATTCTTGTGTTGCTCGAGCAAGTGTCATACTGGTTATATTTCCCTGTGTATCTTCAACTATGTGTCATACTGATTCTACAAAGCGAGTGTTAGGATTCTTGTGTTGCTCGAGCAAGTGTCATACTGGTTATATTTCCCTGTGTATCTTCAACTATGTGTCATACTGATTCTACAAAGCGAGTGTTAGGATTCTTGTGTTGCTCGAGCAAGTGTCATACTGGTTATATTTCCCTGTGTATCTTCAACTATGTGTCATACTGATTCTACAAAGCGAGTGTTAGGATTCATGTGTTGCTCGAGCAAGTGTCATACCTGTGTATCTTCAACTATGTGTCATACTGATTCGAAAAAAGCGAGTGTTAGGATTCTTGTGTTGCTCGAGCAAGTGTCATACCTGTGTATCTTCAACTATGTGTCATACTGATTCTACAAAGTGAGTGTTAGGATTCTTGTGTTGCTCGAGCAAGTGTCATACTGGTTATATTTCCCTGTGTATCTTCAACTATGTGTCATACTGATTCTACAAAGCGAGTGTTAGGATTCTTGTGTTGCTCGAGCAAGTGTCATACTGGTTATATTTCCCTGTGTATCTTCAACTATGTGTCATACTGATTCTACAAAGCGAGTGTTAGGATTCTTGTGTTGCTCAAGCAAGTGTCATACTGGTTATATTTCCCTGTGTATCTTCAACTATGTGTCATACTGATTCTACAAAGCGAGTGTTAGGATTCTTGTGTTGCTCGAGCAAGTGTCATACCTGTGTATCTTCAACTATGTGTCATACTGATTCTACAAAGCGAGTGTTAGGATTCTTGTGTTGCTCGAGCAAGTGTCATACTGGTTATATTTCCCTGTGTATCTTCAACTATGTGTCATACTGATTCTACAAAGCGAGTGTTAGGATTCTTGTGTTGCTCGGGCAAGTGTCATACCTGTGTATCTTCAACTATGTGTCATACTGATTCTACAAAGTGAGTGTTAGGATTCTTGTGTTGCTCGAGCAAGTGTCATACTGGTTATATTTCCCTGTGTATCTTCAACTATGTGTCATACTGATTCTACAAAGCGAGTGTTAGGATTCTTGTGTTGCTCGAGCAAGTGTCATACTGGTTATATTTCCCTGTGTATCTGGAACTATGTGGCTAATAAAGAAATATTAGGTCACCCAACACATCTGGGAAGAATGCCACATACACTAATCAACAAATCTTCAATAGTTTTAAGAATAAATAAAAATAAATTAACACTTTTTTCTTTCTTAATTACAAACTTTGACTGTAATTGTGACAGACATTTTCTAAGAAGACTCCAGAAATAGGGATCCTAAGTATTACAATTTAGGAAGATGAAAACCCCCCACAAACTTCCAAATTTGTTTTAATTTGTTGTAATGGAGTCCATCTATGAACCAAACGCCTCAGACAAGCACTCACCCAACAACTACATCCCACCCCGACATTTTTATAAAGTGAAATCTCAAACTATAAACAATGTCATAATTGGGTCTGCCTATGGTAGGGGTCAATTCTGTGAACCAAGCATTTCAGAAACAAAATTCGCACCTCAGGTAAGCACTTCATTAACAGCTATATCATGCCCCTACATTTTTTTTTTTTTTTTAAATGAAAGTACAAATTATAAACTTTTTTTTTTTTTTTTAAACAATATTTATACAAATAATAAAGTGGATCGGCAAACCTTATCGTAATTGTGTAGTGATTCGAGGAACTTCATATCACCCAGCATCTTCTTAGCAGGACCCCAGAAGTCCTCAATCTTCTTGCCAGTGCCAGCAGGGTCCGGTATCCTCTCCGGTTTCACGCCCTTGAGGACACACACGGCCTCCATGACCAGACGCACGCCATACGGAGGACTCTTCATGGACTTCACAATGGTGATATCCTAGAATTGTTAACGACATGAACATACTAGAAATGATAACAAAATGAAGATCCTATAATTAAGCAAATGAAAATCCTAGAATTGTTAAGAAAATGAAGATCCTATAATTAAGAAAAGGAAGATCCTAAAATGGTTAAAAAAATGAAGAACCTAGAATTGTTAAGAAAAGGAAGATGCTAGAATTGTTAAGAAAATCTTAGAATTATTAACAAAATGAACATCCTAGAATTGTTAAGAAAATGTAGAAAACTTAATCAGATATCTGGAAAAGCTTCTTTTTTTCTGAAATAATATCTTGTCTTCACCTCTTACTCACAATGCAGAATGCAGTTCTCTCTCATCCAACTGCACCCTAAATTGTTAAACAAATTAAGAAAACAAGTTTTATTGAGAAAGATGTTTTCTTTCAGAAATAATTTCTTTATTGTGACTGCTTACAATGCAGAAAACAATCCTCATCTAATATCCTCTGTATGTACCTGATTTGTGAGGGTGTTGAGAGCGGACAGGGCAGAGTTGAGAGCTGGGATGGCCTCGGCGAGATCTGCATCACACTCATCTTTGATGGCCTTGGCTGCCTTAGCTTGTTCGTTAGCCACCGCCTCATCAGCTTTGACAACCTGAAATATAGTTCACAGTTCATCATTACTCACAGTTCATCATTACCCACAGTTTATCATTACCCACAGTACCCACAATTCATCATTACCCACAGTTCATCATTACCTACAGTACCCACAATTCATCATTACTCACAATTCTTCATTACTCACAATTCTTCATTACCCACAGTTCATCATTACCCAGTTCATCATTACCCAGTTCATCATTACTCACAGTTCATCATTACTCTCAGTACCCACAATTCATCATTACTCACAGTTCATCATTACCTACAATTCATCATTACTCACATTTCATCAGTACCCACAATTCATCATTGCTCACAGTTCAATTCATCACTCACATTTCATCAGTACCCACAATTCATCATTACTCACAGTTCATCATTACCCACAATTCATCATTACTCAAACTTCATCATTAACACAGTTCATCATTACCCATCTGTTATAAATGTCATGTGATGGAATCAGATTGATTTCACAGCGTGAGAAAGGCTTGATTTCAGTGGTTTATCTTAAGGGTGTATTCTACCAAATCAAATCCCATAGATGACAATAGCAACATATGTGGCTAAAACACCTACCTGCAGCGTATCAATAGACATAAACGCCACAGATATAAATACTACCACCCCTCACCCTCAAAGTGAATCAGAAAAAACTGGGCGTCAAGCTGCTCATTTCTGAGAATATGGGTTGCATCTATGAATAAGGTTTCAAATGCATATGACTGGGTTATCAAAAAGCAAAAATCAGATTCACTTAGGTCTCTGTGTTTGTCTCTCCATTTCTCTCCCTCCATCCCTGTATCTGTCTCCCTCAATCGCTCTCTCTATTTCTCCCTCCCTCTTCATTTCTCTCTCCTTCTCTATTACTCTCTGTATCTCTCACTCACTCACTCACTCACACTCCTCTCCCTCAAATTCAGATTAGAAACATTCCACAAAATGTGCCAATTACAAATTACAGTACTATACGAAATACAAACTTAGGAAAAAACAAAAAACAATCTAAACATTTTACTCGCCTTTTCGACTTTGGCCACTTCGATGGAGTCTTTCTCGATGATGATCATTATCTCGGACACCTCTTTCTTGGCCTGGACTAGCTGTGGCTGGAGGTCGGTCAGTTCTTTCTGCATGATGGCCACCTGAGACGAGGCCGAGTCGAGTTTCTCGAGTCCCTTCTCGTACCGACTCTTCTGTTTCAACACCTCGCTGGAAAAATATAATACACACAATGCAGACCTAGCCCTTTAACAAAAAAAAGATTGTTTTGTTTAAGGTCACCACTAGAGCACATTGATTTATTAATCATCAGCTATTGGATGTCAGACATTTGGTAATTGTGACACGTAGTCATCAGAGAAAACCTGCTACATTTTTCCAATTAGTAGCAAGGGATGTGTTATATGCACCATCCCACAGACAGGATAGCACATACCATGCTATTTGATATACCAGTCATGGTGCACTGGCTGGGAAGGGAAATGGCCCAATGGGCCCACCGATGGAGATTGATCCGAGGCCAGTTGTGCATCAAGCGAGCGCTTTAACCAGTGGGCCACATCCTGTCCACCTAGCTTTTGAAGAGGACCGGGATTTATCCAAGCGTCATCCAACATCCCAAAAGAAAGTGCATGACAGTCAAAATGCCCATTTTTTTTACTAAAACTTCCCTTCCCAGAGGGGTGTGTGTGTGTGTGTGTGTGTGTGTGTGTGTGTGTGTGTGTGTGTATGTGTGTATTAATTATGTATGTCTGTTCTAACAAATTAATTTAACAGTGGTGCAATGGACTCAAAAAAATATCCATAGCATAAAATCATTGCACTAATTTTCCCAATCTCATCAGAAAATGGGATTGACATGTGGCAAAAAATCCATATGTCATAATGTCGTTAAACATTCATTCATTCATTTCCAGTGGTGTCGTTAAAACAAAAACCCAAAACTTTAAACTTTTGTTTTGTTCTTGACTGGCCTCACTTACCCTCGTTTTTTGAAGAGCAGGGTCTTGAATGTGTTGATCAGCTCCAGGTAGGAGGTGGGCGTCACGTAGTTGTGTCGCTCGAGCTCCAGGAGGAACCGCTCGGACAGGTCGCGCGTTCCCGTGTGGAACTTCTTGCACATGTCAATGCAGCCCGCCCTCTCGTCCTCCGCCATCTCCGTCTCCTCCAGAAACCGAGTGGCCACGGCTTGTAGAGCATCCTCGGGCCAAGACTGAAACGAGAATTTGGTTTACCAGATAGTGAGTTTATCTTTGAATGATAAAGAAAGGCAAGGGAAAAGAAATGTTACGAAACCGAGTGTCCACAGCTTGTATAGAGCATCCTCAGGCCAAGACTGAAATGAGGATTTTTTTTTTTTTTTACCAGTTAGTGAGTTTATCTTTGAAGGGAAGAAATAGGAAAGAAAGGAAATGGAAAAAGAAATGTTGAGAAACCGAGTGGCCACAGCTTAAAAACGAAGATTTGTTTTACCAGTGAGTGAGTTTATTTTTCAAGGTAAGAAATAGAAAAGAAAGGAAATGGAAAAAGAAATGTCAAGAAATCGAGTGGCCAAGACAGAAACGAGGATTTGGTTTACCAGTTAAGCGGTGTTCTCATTATGCGATCAAATGCACCGACATGCTGAATGCGACTAAGTACACCTAAGTACTGTTGTAGTCGTACTGATTAGAACACATCCTATTTCTCACGACAAATCGCCTGCGACAAGTCAGCGAGACAAATCGCACAATGAGAACGCTGCTTTAGTGAGTTTATCTTTCAAGGTAAGAAATAGTAAAGAAAGGAAAGAAAAAAGAAATGGAAAGGGAAGAGAAAGTGATAAAAGGGAAAATAATGAATAGGAGAGGAAGGGGAGGGAAATGGGAAAGAGTAACGGTAGGGAAGGCAAAAAAGGAAATGGAAGGGAAGGGAAAGAGACGGTATAGAGAGAAGTGGATGGACTGGGAAATGAAAGAAAGGGATAGAGAAGGGAAGGAGGAAGGGACAGGAGAGGAATAGAAGGGACGGGGATAGGAAGAGAAGATAAGGGGAAGGAAAAGGGAAGAGAAGTGGAGAGAAAGACAAGGAAAGAAAGGTGAAGGGAAGGGAAAGAGATGGGAATGGAATAGAAGGGAACGAGAGATGAAATTAAATAAAGAAAAAGGAGAAGAATGGAACTGAAAGGAAGGGGATATGGAATTTGAGGAATCATGCAAGGGACAAGAAGCCAAAAGCAGGGACAGAACAAAAAGTGAGGTTTTGAGGAATGCTGATGAAATGAATGAAGGTACATACCTGGAACCAGTCGATGGTGCAGCAGTTTACAAGAGAAGGAAACTTTCGGAGTCGGTTGCGGAAAGCATCGCCGATAGGACTCATGGCCAGGACGACGTGCAGCTGATCTCTCACACGAGAGATGAACAAGTTGAACAGAGCAACGGGGGAACCGTCCGTCTGTTTTGTCTTGTCTCTTTGCCTGAATAAAGAAAGAAATGTTTTATTTAATGACGCACTCAACATATTTTAATTACTGTTATATGGCGTCGGACATATGGTTAAGGACCATACAGATATTGAGACAGGAAACCTGCTGTCACCACTTCATGGGCTACTCTTTTCGATTAGCAGCAAAGGATCTTTTATATGCACCATCCCACAGACAGGACAGCACATACCACAACCTTTGATGCACCAGTCGTGGTGCACTGGCTGTAGCGAGAAATAGCCCAATGTGGTCACTGACGGGGATTGATCCCAAACCGACCATGCATCAAGCGAGTGCTTTACCACTGGGCTATGTTTCGCCCACTAAATGAATAGGAATGCTTACATGGAAAGCATTCCCAAGTGAAAAAAGAGAATTGTAATTACCTATCAATCTGTCTCATCTTCTCGCAGATTTCCTGCTTCTCATCGAGGGGATACAGGTTCGGAACCTCACCGGCATTCAACAGATTGTTGATGTCCTCCAGAAACGATTCTTGTTTAATCTGAAAGGATCAAACAAAAAAATATCAATCGTTTTGAAAAGTTAACTACACCCATTTAACTGAACACACCAATTTGGGTACAGGCAGAGGGTAAAACAAACGGTATCTCACTGGATCAAAGTTCAAGGTATGCCTAACATTGAATGTCGCACTAAGTAGGACCACAGCTGCCATTGGTATATATATATATATACTAAAACGCAAAAGAAACGCAGGTCCTGAAAATGCGAAAGAATTGCACTTTGTAAAGCAGTATCTTTGGTGGAATTGAACCTCAACTGTGTTAAAGGACATGGCACACACCCACACCGCAGTCCCACCTGCGTGTCAATTTCATTACCTGTGTGATGTCACGAATTCTCAAAACACGTTGTTTGCACGTGCTGGATCATCCGTATCATGAATCCAGTGCAAACACACTCATTGAAATGCTTATAAAGCCTACACACCTGGATTTAATCGCATAAATTCAATTTGAGTAGTGACAGACAACAGAATCACATTTTAAAAATGCCGCGACTGACGCAACTCCAGCGAGGGATGGCCATCGGGATGTTGCAAGCCGGACAGACCCGTACTGCTGTAGCCAGACAATTGGGATGTCATGTTCCGACAATCGCACGCCTTTCTCAACGTCACCAAATCACTGGATCTGTGAACGATCGACCACGCACCGGCCGCCCGAGGGTGACAACCGCAGCCCTAGACCGGTACATCCGGGTGACCCACCTTAGGAATCGGATGCTGCCAGCAGCTAACACCGCTCACCAGGTGCGTGGTCCACGTGGTCCAGTGTCCGCCGATACCGTCCGACGCCGTCTGAGGGCAGCAGGACTCCGTAACCGCCGTCCTTATGTGGGACCAATATTGACCCCTCGGCACCGCCAACAACGTCAACAGTGGGCGCAACAACATCAAAGATGGCGACGTGGCCAGTGGCAACAAGTTCTGTTTACTGATGAGAGCCGTTACAATCTTTCCAACGCTGATGGCCGAATCCGAGTATGGCGACGTCGACATGAACGTTACTCCGACTGCTGCGTTCTGCAGGCCGACCGATGGGGCGGGGGTAGTGTGATGGTGTGGGGTGGGTTCTCATTCAACCACAGAACACAACTTCATGTGTTCAGACAACGCGTTAATGCCGCCGTGTACCAAAATGACGTCATCAACAATCACGTCGTTCCCTTCTTTGCCGCTCACCCACGTGTGCGCTTGCTGCAGCAAGACAATGCCAGGCCGCACACTGCCAGGGCAACACAGGCGTTGCTGGCTCAGCACAACATCCCAACGTTGCCGTGGCCAGCCTTATCTCGGACATGGCGCCTATCGAACACGTCTGGGATGAAATCGGACGTCGCCTTCAGGCTCGCGGACAACCTCAGAATATGCAGGCGCTGGAGGCAGCATTGGTCCATGAATGGAACTCACTCCCTCAGGCATTCTTTCAACGGCTTGTCAACTCAATGAGGAGACGTTGCACTGCCTGTTTGAATGCCCAGGGTGGTCACACGCGATACTGACTTTGACAATGCTACAGGTCGTCTCTTTCACATTTTTAACATGGACCCCCACCCTACTTTATGACATGAAACAATAGCCAAAAAGGAATTCAATCAAAAATTTCCAACACCAATGTGTGCCGAATTGGTGTAGCTCCAAAATAAATGTTGAAATCTTCATTTCGTTTTGTTTTTTTAATATTTTATATCCAATTTAATGAGAACCTGCGTTTCTTTTGCGTTTTAGTATATATATATATATATATATATATATATATATATATATATATATCGCTGGGTTGAGTACTGTACCGTACTAAATCTAGTTGACTTTATCATTGGTTTGTGTACTGTACTGTACTAAACCTAGTTGACTTTATCATTGGTTTGTGTACTGTACCGTACTAAACCTAACTGACTTTATCATTGGTTTGTGTACTGTACCGTACTAAACCTAGCTGACTTTATCATTGGTTTGTTTACTGTACCGTACTAAACCTAGTTAGTGTACTGTACTGTACTAAATCTAGTTGACTTTATCATTGGTTTGTGCACTGTACCATACTAAACCTAGCTGACTGTATCATTGGTTTGTGTACTGTACCGTACTAAACCTAGCTGACTATCATTGGTTTGTGTACTGTACCATACTAAGCCTAGCTGACTTTATCATTGGTTTGTGTACTGTACCATACTAAACCTAGCTGACTTTATCATTGGTTTGTGTACTGTACCGTACTAAGCCTAGCTGACTTTATCATTGGTTTGTGTACTGTACCATACTAAACCTAGCTGACTTTACCATTGGTTTGTGTACTGTACCGTACTAAGCCTAGCTGACTTTATCATTGGTTTGTGTACAGTACCGTACTAAGCCTAGCTGACTTTATCATTGGTTTGTATATTGTAGCATAATAAACCTAACTGACTTTACCGTTGGTTTGTGTACTGTACCGTACTAAGTATAGCTGACTTTATCATTGGTTTGTGTACTGTACCGTACTAAGCCTAGCTGACTTTATCATTGGTTTGTGTACTGTAGCATAATAAACCTAACTGACTTTACCGTTGGTTTGTGTACTGTACCGTACTAAGCCTAGCTGACTTTATCTTTGGTTTGTGTACTGTACCATACTAAGCCTAGCTGACTTTATCATCGGTTTGTGTACTGTAGCATAATAAACCTAACTGACTTTACCGTTGGTTTGTGTACTGTACCGTACTAAGCCTAGCTGACTTTATCATTGGTTTGTGTACTGTAGCATAATAAACCTAACTGACTTTACCGTTGGTTTGTGTACTGTACCGTACTAAGCCTAGCTGACTTTATCTTTGGTTTGTGTACTGTACCATACTAAGCCTAGCTGACTTTATCATCGGTTTGTGTACTGTAGCATAATAAACCTAACTGACTTTACCGTTGGTTTGTGTACTGTATTGTACCCATGCAACTGTCAACAAACCTGAGTGTCAGAAAAGAGGAAGATCGCATGATTGTCCGTTTCAGTCGCCTTTCTTAGGATTCTTTTCAAATCCTCTCTCCACTCCACTGATGTGTAGCTTTTTGAGATCTCAACCTAAAATAAATGAGGAACATTCTGAGGATTTGTAGCTTTTCAGTAATATTTAACATGAAGTCACATCTTTATGCATTTCCCCATCTCCTTTTCAGTAATACTTCACCTGACCTCACACTTTTATGCATTTCCCACCTCCTCTTCAGTAATACTTCACCTGACCTCACACCTTTATGCATTTCTCACCTCCTTTTTAGTAATAGTTAACCTGACATTACATTACAGCTTTATGCACTTCCCTCCACCACCAACATCCCAGCTTCTGAAATATTCCATTAGCTTTCAATCTGCCAAGTCAAACAATGGCTGTAATGTTCCATTGTGTCAAGAATATTGGGCAATGTTTTATTGTTATCTGTTATTTCTGAAGAACATTAAACTCATATAAACCTTTGCTGGACCATGTTATATAAATAAATCTAATTATCTAAAAAATAATACATAATTTGTCTCATGAATTTACACACAAATATTAAAAGACCATGACAATAGATGTATCAGATGCATTCTGGTCAACAAACATTAGTTTCTCAGACTTCTCATAAATTACAAAACATGATATATACAAAGAAAAAAAGGTTAGTTGAAGTTATTTCTTGTATAGTAATAAGTGTGCAAAAATAATAATAATAACAATAACAGTAATAGTAGTAGTAATAATATTAATATAATAATAATAATAATGACTGATATCAGTAATAGGAGAGGACCTAGTAAGTTGGCAAATGTGTGCCCAATACTTTTGTTGTTTCTGCAATAAAATATGTTTTCAATCGATCAAACCAGCAATAATATGATAATGATGACCATGGTAAAAATAATAAATCAGATTTATCTGATAATAATTATAATAATATTTAAAAAGAACAATAAAGTCTCAGACGTTAGTAAGCTAAAACATTAAACATTTACTTATTTTTTAAAATTATATAATTACAAATCATTTGTAATTTCAATCAACTATGAATATATAATTTGTTATTGTCTTCTTTAAAGACCAAACCTGTATGAACTGTGATGAGGTGAAAAACCCATGCACTAAAGAGGTGGACTGAAATAAATGTGATCTAGCGGTCATATATCTAATACATTAACTTACCAGTTAAAGCCACAATCTCACCTTCCCATCATGGTTATCTCTTTTTTATGGAATTAATGAAAAATCCAAACACAACCAGTTTTTATATAGAGATCATTATACGAGCATGTGGTGTGGGGACGGGATGTAGCCCAGTGGTAAAGCGCTCGCTCAATGCGCGGTCGGTCTGGGATTGATCCCCATTGTTGGGCCCATTATGTTATTTCTCGTTCCAGCCAGTGCACCACGAATGGCATATCAAAGGCTGTGGTATGTACTACCCTGTCTGTGGGATGGTGCATATAAAAGATCCCATGCTACTAATTGCAAAGAGTAGCCCATGAAGTGGTGACAGCGGGTTTTCTCTATCAATATCTGTGTGGTCCTTAACCATATGTCTGATGCCATATAACCATAAATAAAATGTGTTGAATGTGTCAGTAAATAAAATATTTCTTCTTCTTCTTCTTTGCCCGAGTTGCTTGAGATGAAGGATTGAATAAACCTTGGTGAAACCATACTGGGTTTTTCAACTCCCACTGACTGGCATATCAAACGTTGTGGTTTGTGCTGTCCTGTCTGTGGTAACATTGTACATTTTATCAGGCATGATTTCCCAATGGGAATGGGGGGCATTTTAAGTAAAAGTGGACCTCCAAAAGTGGATGCCATAGGATTTTTAAGAATAATATTTTACTTGATGGGGTGCATAGAGACCAATTGCACCCCTTTTGTAAGGGTCTGTGTACATAAATAACATATGTATGTGTATTTATTCAGGTGTTGAGAAACGATGCTCACAAAAATAATGTGACAATGTGACTTATGTGATTTTACTATTATAAATAACAATAATTCAATGAACAATATTGTGATATACATTTACTGTGATTTCACTAGTGTAACTGCTATGGTGATAACATTCCCTGGACATACAAAGATATTGCATGCCTGCAGAATCACCATGGAAACCTCACCTTCTCTGTAGGGACAGGCATGCCTGGAAATCCTTTTTGTTGAACAGGTAGCATTTCAAGCTCATCAAGAAAACAAAGTAAACTTAAATGTCTTGTCACCACGGTAAGTCTCCTTTTATTCTTGAAACACAGATGCATGTAAAAATTACCATAACACTTTTTGTTGAATTTGGTTAGTATTTCAAACTTCGAAAAAAAAAAAAAGCTTACTGAACCACCAGACATATAACTTTATAACCATATTACTTTAAACAAAGAGAAAACCACAAAATGAATCAATGTAGTTAATATATAATACCAATACTGACAAACAGCCAGTAAATATTCTAAGAATCCTACCAATCGTAAATTTTCTCAGATTTAGTATTATAAACGGAGGTATGTAAGAATAAGAAATCCACATTAACTACTTTGAACAAGGCCAAAACCATAAAATTAATCAATGTAGAGCATAATATAATATATACTGACAACCAGCAATTAAATTTTCTAAGAATCCTATAAAGAGTAAATTTGTTTCAAAATCCTACCACAAATCAAACCTCAAAGCCCTACTATTGTAATTTTTCTCAGAATACCCTTAAACTATTTCTTTTTAACAGTAAACAATCAGAATCTTACTTGTTAGTAGGGTTAGGGTTAACATTTGTCAGAATCCTATTTTTAGTAAGGTAAAATTGTTTAGAATCAAATTTATTTGTATGGTTAAACTCTTAAAATCCAAGTCATTAGTAGGGTCAAGGTTGGTGTTAAAATTCTCAGAATCCTATGATAAACTTTATCAAAATATTACCTGGAAGAGATCATAATCTGCCATGTGGGCTGCGAGACGTGTTAATGATTGACGGCCTGATCCGCCCACTCCTACAAGGAGGGCGTGACTTCTGGGCTGTTTGATGATTCGGGCAATACGCGACACATGCTCTATGGCAAATCTGTTAAGACAGGAAAACAATACAATATCAATGTCAAACTCTGTACTGGGTAACTTGAAATAAATAATTACTGCAGAAAAAAGAAAGAAAAAGTTAAAGTCTGTCTTGTTTAATGACACTACTAGAGAACGACACTACAAATTACAAATTTTACCTTCAATGATTATTTAATAACTTAGATGATGGGATTGGTGTAAATATATTGGGATTGGCAGTGTTTCTGCCAGAGGGTAAAATGGGTATGGAGCCATACCCAATTGTTTTTCAGATATAATTTTATTTAAGTTAACCTTTTGACAAAATGAACGACTCTTTATCATTACTGTATGATTTTCTTAACCCTAACCCTATACCTAACCCATTTTCTTTCTGGGGGGAGCCCCTCGCCCACCCCCACCATCCCCCCCCCCCCCCCCCCCCCCCCTTCATCTGCGGTTGCATTCAGCAAATACATTGTAAATATTCAATTCCACAGTGCGACACCCAAAAATTTCTTTCTGGCAGAAACCCTGGTTTGTTTTCAGGTGTACATATAAACAAAAAAAGATATTAAATAGTTATGAAGGGTAAAATGAGCCATTCGTAGGATCTAGGTTCCAGTGAACATGACGGCAGGTGCATGGTCCTTATTCAAATCATTGTTATATTCATATAATTCTAACCAATTCTGTCATTAAGTTGATAGGCTGGTGTTTACCGATTATAACTGACAATCAATGATGACATTTTCAATCGATTCCCAACACTATTCCCCATTAAAACAAGCATTCTGAGAGTACTGCTAAAGTAACACATGTTCCCTACAGGCCTACCAAATTTTCATATCTCCTAAGTTCAAGGGCCATAACTGCCAAAAATGGGTAAACTGGTATGAAATACAAACTTAATCTGTAACAGTACTTGATAATGCTATGTACACAAAATGTCAGATTAATATTGTGAGGCATTGTGGGGAAAAAACATCCGGAATTATATGTGGGACAGACAGACAGACAGACAGACCTGATATGAAACCTATAGTTCCTGGCCTCGGTGGTGTCGTGATTAAGCCATCAGACACAAGGCTGGTAGGTACTGGGTTTAAAGCACGGTACCGGCGCCCACCCAGAGCGAGTTTTAACGACTCAGTGGGTAGGTGTAAGACCACTACACCTTCTTCTCTCTCACTAACCTCTTACAACTAACCACTAACCCTCTGTCCTGGACAGACAGCCCACATAGCTGAGGTGTGTATCCAGGACAGCGTGCTTGAACCTTAATTGGATATAAGCACGAACAATAAGTTGAAATAAAATGAAATATAGTCTTCTCCAGTTGGACCGGTAGGGGACTAAAAATGTAATAGTGAAATTTTTCTACCATCCTGAACAGAATGAATGAATGAATGAATGAATGTTTAACGACACCCCAGCACAAAAATACATATCGGCTATTGGGTGTCACAAATGGTAAGTATATGGAAATATCATTTATATATATTCATGTAAAACCACAGTGTTCATGAACAGAATGAATAAATTAATGAATGATTGTTTAATGACACCCCAGCACAAAAATACACATCGGCTATTGGGTGACATATATGAAATTATTTATATAGTTATGTAAACCCACAGTGCAAGGAGCTGTGGGGAAAAAGTATAATACAATACAAATATCAATGTAAGTATATTTCAAAACTTAGTATGGAAATTAAAGTGCAACAACTGCAATTAAGAAAAAGTCTACGGCAAAAAAAACATGCCATTAAAAAAACCCTGAATAATATAGTCCGATGCCAAAACAGTGTTGTGGAGAATTGAAAACTCCACAGCATTGTCGTGGGCAATTGCAGGGGTTGAAGTGGCTAACCTGAACAAGACGAGGTTCATGGGCTTCTTGCTGAGGTTGTTGAACTCATCTAGGTAACCCTCGACGACGTGGCGCAGCTGTTCCAGGTCACGGATCTCGACGTAGTCCTTGTTGGACGACTTGGGGTCGTTGAAGTCGCAGTAGATGAGACTGCGGATGTCGTCCTCGGTGACCTTGCCGTCGCTGTCAGAGTCGAGGTGGATGAACAGCTGGTCGAAGTCCTCGCGCAGCTGTTGCTTGACGACGCCGCGAGTGCAGTTGTACAGCCAAGCATGGTCCTGCTCGTCGATCAAGCGGTCGTAGTACACGCGGAAAATCTGACAAGTTAGTGAATATAAGTGTTAAAATGAGTGGATATAATTACAGGCAGGACTAGCTAGCTCTGGCACTCGCCAAATTCACCAACTGACGGTCATATTATATGTGGAAAATAGTACACACGGATAATTACAGCCAGGACTAGCCAGCTCTGGCACTCGCCAAATTCACCAACTGACGGTCATATTACATGTGGAAAATAGTACACACGGATAATTACAGGCAGGACTAGCTAGCTCTGGCACTCGCCAAATTCACCAACTGACGGTCATATTACATGTTAAAATTAGTGGATAATTATAACCAGGGCTATAGCTGTGGGTACTCGTCTAAATTCACCACTTAACAGTCATAGTACACCCGAAAATCCTGACAAGCGAATATAAATGTTAAAATTAGTGGATAATTACAACCAGGGCTATAGCTGTGGTACTCGTCTAAATTCACCACTTGACAGTCATAGTACACCCGAAAAACCTGACAAGCGAATATAAATGTTAAAATTAGTGGATAATTACAACCAGGGCTATAGCTGTGGGTACTCGTCTAAATTCACCACTTAACAGTCATAGTACACCCGAAAATCCTGACAAGCGAATATAAATGTTAAAATTAGTGGATAATTACAACCAGGGCTATAGCTGTGGTACTCGTCTAAATTCACCACTTGACAGTCATAGTACACCCGAAAAACCTGACAAGCGAATATAAATGTTAAAATTAGTGGATAATTACAACCAGGGCTATAGCTGTGGTACTCGTCTAAATTCACCACTTGACAGTCATAGTACACCCGAAAAACTTGACAAGCGAATATAAATGTTAAAATTAAGAAACAGGGGACAGGACGTAGCCCAGTGGTAAAGGGCTCGCCTAATGCACAGTCAGTTTAAGATCGATCCCCATCAGTGGACCCATTTGGCTATTTTTTGTTCCAGCCAGTGCACTACAACTGGTATATCAAAGGCTATCCTGTCTATGGGATGGTGCATATAAAAGATCTCTTGCTACTAATGCAAAAATGTAGCAGGTTTCATTTCTAAGACTATATGTTAAAACTACCAAATGTTTGATGTCCAATAGCTGATGATTAATACATCAATGTGCTCTACTGGTGTCATTAAACAAATTAAACTTCTCTTTAAGAAACAAACTAGTCTGCCTATGTTTACCTCGTGCACCGAGTCTCTTCATGGATGTGGGCCTACGTCCCACCACCGTTACCAGAATGAACTAGTCTGCCTATGTTTACCTCGTGCACCCAGTTTCTTCATGGATGCGGGCCTACCTCCCACCCCCTTTAACAGAATGAACTAGTCTGCCTGCATTTACCTCGTGCACCCAGCGTTTCTTCATGGAGGCGAGCCTACGTCCCACCCCCTTGAACAGAAAGAACTAGTCTGCCTGCGTTTACCTCATGCACCCGGAGTCTCTTCATGGATTCGGGCCTACGTCCCACCCCTTTAACAAAATGAACTAGTCTGCCTGCATTTACCTGTACACCCAGAGTCTCTTCATAGACGTGGGCCTACATCCCACCCCTTTAACAAAATGAACTAGTCTGCCTGCGTTTACCTCATGCACCCAGAGTCTCTTCATGGATGCGGGCTCCTCCATGGTGTCAGGGGTGGACAGCAGCACGCCCATGATGACGCGGCTGAAGTCGCGTAGGTTGAACAGGTAGTGTGACTTGGCCGGGGTGGGCAGCAGGTTGATCATCGCCTCTTTGTACACCTGCAGCGTCCCGCTCACCAGCTGGTCGACGCACGGCTTGAACTCGTTGCTGAATCCCCTGTAGGAAAATATTATTTATTACTCATATGGTTAAAAATAGCTCCCCCTAGAACATCAAGTGGGACGCAACACTTCCACGTCACATGATGACATCAACGACTGGCACACTACGTTACAGAAATGTTAACCAAATGAGCTGAGTTGTAAAATTAACATTGATTATGGGTAATAAATAGTATATTGAACTTGCTACCATTCCATATCATGTTTATGTCCCTCATGACATAAACATAATATGAAACGGAAGCTCATTTAATATCCTATAAATATATTATATTCCTTTGTAGAAATAAACACAAATATATAGAGGTTAAAGGTTAAAGGTTAAATGTGTTTTTTGTTTTTTTAATGACACCACTGGAGCACATTGATTAATTAATCATTGGCTATTGGATGTGAAACATTTGGTAATTCTGACAGTCATCAGAGGAAATCCGCTACATTTTTCCTAATGCAGCAAGGGATTTTTTATATGAACTTTCCCACAGACAGGAAAGCACATACCATGGCCTTTGACCAGTTGTGGTGCACTTGTCGGAACGAGAAAAAACCCAATCAGGTGAATGAATCCAGTGAGGTGTTTCGATCCTGCGACGCAAGCACCTCAAATGAGCACTCAACCGACTGAGCTAAATCCTGCTCCATTTGATCACAAAGGCAAGTAAAGCAGAGAAGACAAAAAAAATGTAATCGGAAGTGTAATTTACTGAACAAACCTTGCCGAGATGTGCCACTCCATGATCTTTCTGTAAATGGTTACCATGGTGTCATCGTCAAACTCGTTGATGGTTACAGTGTTGAGATGTCGCAGGAAGCGGGGGGTGACGGGGTTACGTCCACCACCTGAACAAAGAAAACCATAATGTATCTCATATACTTCATATATTTCATATTATTGGAGAGAAAAAAGAAGACAATTAAAGCTTAAGTTACATAAATAACTCATATTTTTAAATAGAAATTTGTTTAATTAAAACACTGGTTACATAAATAACTCATATTCTTGGAGAGAAAAAAGAAGACAATTAAAACTTTGGTTCCAAAAATAACATATTCTTGGAGAGAGAAAAAAAGCAACCAACTTGTAGACATGCCAACTAACCCTGAATAAGAATTTAATTACATCAATAAACGTTTATAGTTTTATTGTATTCCATTTTTGGTATATTTTAATTTTATTTTAATTTAGTATTTAGCACAATGCACTCACATGTAAGAGTTGACAGACCTCCTTCAGCTTTGCTACCACTGGGCTACATCCCGACCCCTAAGTATTGGAATCTATTGTCTATAGTTACCTGGTGGCCCCATGGCACCCATGAACTGAATGTCGACCAGTTTGATGGGAATCACCTCCTTTGTGTCGTACCAGGTCCAGTGGTCGAGCCACTGTCGCAGCAGCTCAATGGGGGGCTGAGCGCCGTACTCCTCTCGCAGGGGCATGTTCAAGTCATCAACAAATATAATCTGAAAACAAAAAACAAATTATATGTTAATATTTCTAAAATGGCATTCTAAAATTACCATTTAAATTTAGAAAAAATACATGGTTTAAAATGTATTATGATTATTTAATATTTATTACTTAATTTTATCTTTATTTATTTGGAGTAGGACAAAAAACAACTAATTTTCATCTTCGACTTGCACCACCCCTCCCCACCCAGTTCCTATGGGCCGGTACTTACAGCTTTCTTGCCCAATGGAGGTCCATACACGCCTTTTCTTCGTCGGTCTAGCTTGGACATGATCATGTTCTGTGTCTGGTTGGCACTCGTCTGGGCCGAGAAGTTGATGATGTTTGGTTTGTACACATCCTTCTCCAGCTTGTTCAGCAAGAAATCCTTAAACACAAAACAAAATATTCAGGATACAGTGGTCTCTCCAGTATTCAGGAAAGGGATGGAGGGAATCGGTAGAGCTGGTTCCACTTATAGGAAGGGATGGTACCTAAGATTTGCAGGGTACAAGTACTTCGAAAATGTCTGGTAAATGACGATGAACCGGATTACTGTGGTAGTTCAAGATGATGGCATCACTTGTGATTTTGGATGATGAATATTACTACTGCTGCCAATGGATAGCGGGCGTATTGGAAATATGTCTTAAGGGATGGCAGGTCCGCCATCGCTTATGACATGTAGCAAGACCCCTGGGATATATAGGATATGTGTATATATGAAGGATTATAAGACTCCATCATATTCGGCCATGATGGATAGAAAAAGTACACATAGAGGAGAAATTTCTATCCGAGATGAGGAGTCCCAGGATATTGCAGATGGTTGCATGTATGATGGAGTCTTTTTCTCACATCCATTTGGTTAATAAATAACTTTTTTATTTCACCATTTTGTCATAAATAAATTAGACTTTAATATAATTGTTTGTAATTTTTTATGTGAATTTACTGATGTATAATAGTCACAAATTGTAGCAAAGTGATTTTATATTAAATTATACATGAATAATTCACACAAAAATGGCAAACAATTCTTATAAAAAATTACAAACAACACAACTTACTTAGTTAAAAATACACATAAATTATGACCTGTTTTCCTTAATGACGTCACTTTTGACATAATGACACCATTTTCTGACGTTTACCAATGGATAACATTTGTTTTTTAACCTGCTGACTACTGCAGGCGAGATATCTCGCCCGATGTCTCGCCAGTCGACATACTGTATACTGTATACAGTGCATTCCCCAATTCATATTTCTTGCCGTTTTGCACACAACACTCACCAGATACGATTTATTAACAGGAAATGGAAGACAACTCAGCTACCTGTGACTTTAGATTTAGTTTTTTTCAATGGAAAATACCTTGGAACTTGGAAAAAGAGGTTTTGGGCAAATATTTTCGCTCGACAACAATGGCGGAACGTCGCGGTCATTTTCAGGGTTCGATAGTTGATTGTGACAGCTAATTTGATAATAAATTTTATCATTTCACCAACAACAAAAATCACCAAATATTGGGATATGAATCGAGTTTTTTTTAATTCTGGTCAGGAATAATGTACATAAATACTGGACAGCTGGCTACAAATGTCCGCAAGTAAATGTGACTTTCTATTTTTCGCCTAATTTTAATCAACATTAACTGATCTAAAATATCATAAAAATTAGAAAAATACACCAAAAAAATACTTACCAATTCAAATATGAACTTTATTTTATGTATTTATAAAACATTTAAGTGAATATATGCGAGTAAAAAATTATAAATTGTACCCACTCAACGTTTTTTTTTGTCAAAAATTAATCCAGTAGTCTAAAGGTTAACTGACATTATCTCGCCTTCATGTAAAATTCTTTAATCCCATTGGTTGTTTGCCGTTGGACAAATCCCTTATCCCCCTGTGGGCGGAGCCAAATTCTCTTATACCCCATCTGTAATTTCCAACAGTTTCCAGCCGCCCCAGTTAATGCTAAAGCAATAATTAGATTATAAATAACATTGATAATCAACCAAGTATACATAATTAATTTTATTTTTACTATAAAATACACTATTTCAATACTTTTAAAAGCTGCAATGTTGAACTCGGCCACCTAATTACGGTCGTGGTGTTATTGTATTAATGCGCGATTAGCAACAGTTGTTGTTGTTGTTTTGGTTTTTTAATATTTTTATTTTTTTACTACATACATTTCTAATAAAAAAAAAGTGTTTTTTATTTTTGTTATTAATATCTGTTTCAGACAATTTCGTATTACAAACATTTGAAGTTAAAAACTCGTTTATCGACGGAACTATTTTTCGTCACTGGCAAGTGGTTTCGTTCGCGTCCGTGTGGTACGGCTCCGTTAATAAATTGTTAACAATTATTTTCTGGCGTTATTTTGATTATTTGGCTATATGGTTTAACATGTCGGTAAGATACATTCGTTGTAGAAGCATCTCTCGGGGTATATGGCTTTTTATGTACCCTCTGTGTGCTCTTTTACCCCCTCGCCTTCGGCTCGGGGTAAAAGAACACACAGAGGGTACATAAAAAGCCATATACCCCTCGTGATGCTTCTACAACTTATATTATCCAGTCATGCAGATAAAGTAAATTGTATAACGGCGGAAAGTTTGTAATTATATTATAACGTTGTTGGGATGCATGTCACTGAAAGCGTCATCTGTGGGGTTTTTGGCTTGTATACTTACAACAGCGTAACAACTCTTGCCGGTGCCAGTGGGTCCGACGAAGAGACAGGCACAGTTGTGTTTGATGAGCATCTTCATGAGGCTGGTGTAGCGCACAGTGTCAATGGTGGGCACGATGATCTCGTGGAACGTCGCGTCCTTTGGGATCGGCGCGCTGTCTTTGATCTCGTCACTCCACTGAACCCACTTGCCCGAACCCTGCCAACACGTAGGTAAAGGAAATTCATTGAACATATTGATTGTAATGGAAGCAGCTTAGAAAAAAAGAAAGAAAGAAATGATTTATTTACCGACGCACTCAACACTTTATTTACGGTTATATGGTATCAGACATATGGTTAGGGACCACAGATATTGGTAGAGGAAGGAAGGAAATGGTTTATTGAATGATGCACTCAACACATTTTATTTACAGTTATATGGCATTAGACATATGGTTAGTGACCACAGATATTGAGAGAGGAAGGAAGGAAATGTTTTATTTAACGACGGCAAACATACCTCTTTGAGAAACTTGTAGTCATAGATTTTGCCTTTCACTGGGAAGGATTTAGGTACAGATGGCAAACATACCTCTTTGAGAAACTTGCAGTCATAGATTTTGCCTTTCACTGGGAAGGATTTAGGTACAGATGGCAAACATACCTCTTTGAGAAACTTGCAGTCATAGATTTTGCCTTTCACTGGGAAGGATTTAGGTACAGATGGCAAACATACCTCTTTGAGAAACTTGCAGTCATAGATTTTGCCTTTCACTGGGAAGGATTTAGGTACAGATGGCAAACATACCTCTTTGAGAAACTTGCAGTCATAGATTTTGCCTTTCACTGGGAAGGATTTAGGTACAGATGGCAAACATACCTCTTTGAGAAACTTGCAGTCATAGATTTTGCCTTTCACTGGGAAGGATTTAGGTACAGATGGCAAACATACCTCTTTGAGAAACTTGCAGTCATAGATTTTGCCTTTCACTGGGAAGGATTTAGGTACAGATGGCAAACATACCTCTTTGAGAAACTTGCAGTCATAGATTTTGCCTTTCACTGGGAAGGATTTAGGTACAGATGGCAAACATACCTCTTTGAGAAACTTGCAGTCATAGATTTTGCCTTTCACTGGGAAGGATTTAGGTACAGATGGCAAACATACCTCTTTGAGAAACTTGCAGTCATAGATTTTGCCTTTCACTGGGAAGGATTTAGGTACAGATGGCAAACATACCTCTTTGAGAAACTTGCAGTCATAGATTTTGCCTTTCACTGGGAAGGATTTAGGTACAGATGGCAAACATACCTCTTTGAGAAACTTGCAGTCATAGATTTTGCCTTTCACTGGGAAGGATTTAGGTACAGATGGCAAACATACCTCTTTGAGAAACTTGCAGTCATAGATTTTGCCTTTCATACAGATGGCAAACATACCTCTTTGAGAAAGATTTTGTACAGATGGCAAACATACCCTTGGCTGGGAACTGGATTTAGGTACAGATAGCAAACATACCTCTTTGAGAAACTTGCAGTCATAGATTTTGCCTTTCACTGGGAAGGATTAAGGTACAGATGGCAAACATACCTCTTTTTGAGAGAACTTGTAGTGTAGTAGATTTTGCCCTTGGCGTAGATTTTGCCCTTGGCTGGGAACGGACTTAGGTACAGATGGCAAACATACCTCTTTGAGAAATTTGTAGTCGTAGATTTTGCCCTTGACTGGGAATGGATTTAGGTACAGATGGCAAACATACCTCTTTGAGAAACTTGTAGTCATAGATTTTGCCTTTCACTGGGAAGGATTAAGGTACAGATGGCAAACATACCTCTTTGAGAAATTTGTAGTCGTAGATTTTGCCCTTGGCTGGGAATGGATTTAGGTACAGATAGCAAACATACCTCTTTGAGAAACTTGTAGTCATAGATTTTGCCTTTCACTGGGAAGGATTAAGGTACAGATGGCAAACATACCTCTTTGAGAAACTTGTAGTCGTAGATTTTGCCCTTGGCTGGGAACGGACTTAGGTACAGATGGCAAACATACCTCTTTGAGAAATTTGTAGTCGTAGATTTTGCCCTTGACTGGGAATGGATTTAGGTACAGATGGCAAACATACCTCTTTGAGAAACTTGTAGTCATAGATTTTGCCTTTCACTGGGAAGGATTAAGGTACAGATGGCAAACATACCTCTTTGAGAAATTTGTAGTCGTAGATTTTGCCCTTGGCTGGGAACGGACTTAGGTACAGATGGCAAACATACCTCTTTGAGAAATTTGTAGTCGTAGATTTTGCCCTTGACTGGGAATGGATTTAGGTACAGATGGCAAACATACCTCTTTGAGAAACTTGTAGTCATAGATTTTGCCTTTCACTGGGAAGGATTAAGGTACAGATGGCAAACATACCTCTTTGAGAAACTTGTAGTCGTAGATTTTGCCTTTCACTGGGAAGGATTAAGGTACAGATGGCAAACATACCTCTTTGAGAAACTTGTAGTCGTAGATTTTGCCCTTGGCTGGGAATGGATTTAGGTACGGCTTCATTGGAGGCTCCACTGATTCTATCATGGTCAGCTGAAGTCGCGTCTCCTCGGACATTCCTCCCTGCAAATACGTAACAAAATATTAATACAGTGGACAGTGTCCAAACTGGCATCTGTACGATGTGCATTTCTGTGTGAACCGGCACAATCACAGTTTGGACGAGACCTGTGTAATCCACTACTCCATGTATAGCAAAATATTTTGTCAGTCAGTTGTTTCTTGATTTTGGAGTTGTTGGCTTTTTGACATGACACGTTTAACTCATATGCACTTATATAATATAAATGATGACTGTCAGCCGTACAAAGTTAAAAAAAATATTGTTTAATGATACCACTACAGGACATTAAGTTATTAATCATTGGCTATTGGATATCAACCATTTGGTAATTCTGACATATAGTCTTAGACAAGAAACCTGCTAGATTATTTCCTCACCAGTAGCAAGGGATCTTTTATATGCACCATGCCACAGACAGGATAGTACATACCACAGCATTTGATATACCAGTTTTGGTGCACTGGCTTAACATTTTCCTTACAATACCTCTGAGTTGCAGACTCTAGTTTCAAACCATGAAAGTGGGACACTAAGTTTGGTTTATCAACAAATCTGTAACGTAATTGATAATTAAAAGTTACAGTAGAGTGAAACAAAGAGTCTGTGGCGGTGAAACGAGGAAATACCCTTAAAAATAGACTGGAGGTACATGTATGTGCATTTTTTTAAATATTAAAAATGCATTTTGTGGTATTATTAAAAACCAGGATGACCAATGTATAGAAATAGATAAATCTAAACAATAAAATTTAAGTAATAACCGATTTCATTGATCAAAAACAGCTCTAATAGTGATAAATAAGCCATAGTGTTTAAAACCAAGGTTCTGTCACTTTAAAACTGTTGTGTTTGAAAATACTTACAGAAATGAGTTCTCGGACAAGCTTGTCAAACTTTATGCGACCCGTATCATCAGAACTCGCTCCAACTGACCACGTCAAGGCAAAAAAGAAAATGCACTGTGCAAAAAGAAAAAAAAAGGAAAAGTTTTTGGGGTTTTTTAAATTGACTTCCAAAAATTAATGTCTTTATTTATATACAACTTTTTTTCTTTTTTTCTTTCTTTCTAACCAAAAACACAATTCATGATTTGACTCAGAAATGTTTTAAATTTCGGTTTTCATTTTTTCTTTTTTTCTGAATGAAATATTGATATATATATTTTTTTAATCTGAATTCAGAACTATAAAATAAATTATAAAAACATGTTTTGATTATAAAAACACAACAGAAATATTCTAAACAAATAATAATTTACAAGGGCAGGTCTAGAATTTTCTACAGGGATGGGAGCCAAGAATTTTAAAAAGCACTTCTTACATGAACAACATTGAAAACCTTTAAATCAGTGGATGGCTACCTTATCCGGATAATTTAAAGCAATTTGGTATAAAAACAATACATTTAAATAGAAGATAAAAAGTTAATAAATTACACTTAATTTTTTTTTCAGAATATGTTATTTGAACAAAGGGGCATGTCAACTACATGGCTATTTCACCTGGATGACTTAAAGCAATTTGGTGTTTACACAAAATACAAACACAATACATTTAAATACAAGATAAAAAAAATAATAAATTAGACATGAAAAAAAAATAAAAAAATAAAAATATGTTATTTAAATAAAGAGACATGTTATCTGCATGGTACAAGATAAAAAATTAATAAATTAGACATAACATTTTTCTAAATATGTTATTTAAACAAAGGGACATGTCATCTGCATGGTACAAGATAAAAAAAATAAAATAAATTAAACATAAAAATTTCAAAATATGTTATTTAAACAAAGGGACAAGTCATCTGCATGGTGATACCAGACCAACATGTCCCCGGTCCCTAGGTTTGCCCCTGATTTAATTTTTCTAACAGGACTAACCTCGAGCCACGTGATTATCTCCCTTTCCTCCATCTGTATGATCTTGGCTTCGTCCTGGAATTCGTCCATCAGGCAGTTCATGAGACTCATCAGAGACTTGACAAGATTAGAGTCGTTGGTCGGCGACAACTCCTGGAGGAAATATAACATTAACGTCAAGATTAAAACTAAAACACTTACAACCCGTAATCCATGAAGTAATTACTTACAAATTACAAACAGAAGATTGTAAATTATAAATTACAACTTATAATTACAGGATCCTAAAACAACAAACTGCCACTTAAATATTACTGGATCGTACACTGCACATTATAATTTAAAATTTACATGAAAGTAAATTGCAAATGAATAAAAGTATAAATTTACAACTTTCAATTATAACATTATAAGTAACAGGCTACAACTAAGTCGTAGCCTGTTGTTAAAGGAGAGGACAATTAGGGCATTTGGCCTGGTATGCATATTCAACGATATATAATGCACATTATTGCTTAATATCAACACGTATAATCGTATAGTTAATTAATAAAACGGTTAAATGTGACGGCTATTATGTATAACGGGCGCAGCCATTTTGTACCATCTCAGCGAGTACGCCCTCTGGCGAGCTGGTGGTTACGTAATACTTAACGCGTAATGTCAGGAATGAGCCTTAGAACTAGAGAAACACAATCTACCTGGTTTTTGCGGGATGATAAATAGTCATACATTGCAATGTTCTGTAATAATACACATCCCAGTAAGCCAGCAATAAGTATATCCAGCACTATAGATCTATATATTATTTTTCAATACAAAATAAAATACCATTGTCAAAGTGGCTACACAACAAGTCAAAACAATTAACAATGTTTTGCCCATGCATTAACCTACGTACTGAAATGAAACACGGAGTGTTTTCTTAGTTAATTGGTCTATGCTGTTAGTTGCTTCTACCTGTGATTCCTGATTGGCAGGTGTGTATTTGATTGGTAACCAGACGAGCCAATTAATGACGCTGTCTAGACACAAAAATACATACCGGTATTGTGGAATATTATCTGTCGCCCCTAAAATTGTAATGGGCATGGTTTATTACTGTAAATAGTTCTGTAAAACTATTGATTAAGTAGACTATTCCATCTAAAACGACAGAACTGACCAATTACGTAGTCCCAAAGAAAAGAAAATTATTACTTGGGTATCGTGGGTTGTCGTTTTTGCTCCAACATAGCATATCAATAGGCTTAATAGTGTACATTTTTCCTTTGGATTATTTAACAGAGAAAAATACTATAACCTCATTTTGTTCCGTTAATGCAACTTGAAATATATTTAGTTAAATAGTTTTACAAGTCAGGTTGATCAAAGAGAAGCGCCTTGTCGAAAATTACTGCTTTTGTTTACACTGTACATACAGGAGATGGTCAGGAGCTGACGTCACTTCGCCCCAAGCTATCCCACCGGACGCCACAAAAACGAAACAAAATGGCTGCCCCAAGTTAGCAGGAATAATCGTGGTTTTTATTAACTCTAAAATTACGCGTTTTTCATTTGCTAAAGTGTCAGTATGTGTTGATGGTCTGGGTATGCATCTTTCCAACACATAAGGCTCTTGTTTGAGTTGACCCTACCTTTAATATAGATATAATTAAAAAATTCTAATTACTATGTCTGTAAATTATAAGTATTATAACTTAGACCTAGTAATTAGAAAACTACAAATTACAACTTTTGATTAACCTTCTGAGTACTGCAGGCGAGATATCTCGCACGACGTAACGTCAGTTGACATACTGTATACTGTATACAGTGCATTTCCCAATTCATATTTCCCACCGTTTTGCATACGACACTCACTGACACTCAATTGAAAATACCTTGAAATTTTGGAGTTAAAAAAGTGGTTTTCGGCAAGTATTTTCGCTTGACAACAATGGCGGCACGTCGCGGTCATTTTCAGGGATCGATAGCTGATTGTGACAGCTAATTTGATAATAAATTTGATCGCTTTACCAACAACGAAAATTACAAAATATTGCAATATGAATCATAGTTCGGGTTTAAAAAAACAATTCTGTTCAGAAAAGCACTGTTATCAGGAATAATGGACATAAATACTGAACAGCTGGTCACAAATGCCCGTAAGTAAACGAAACTTTTTAGATTTTTTGCCTAATTTTAATCACCATTAGCTGATATAAAAATAATAAAAATTACAAAGAAACCACGAAAATAATACTTACCGATTCATATATGAACTTTATTTCATGTATTTATAAAACATTTAAGTGAATATATGTGAGTAAAAATTATAAACTTGTACCCACTCAACGTGGTTTTTGTTCAAAATTAATCCAGTAGTCTAAAGGTTAAAAGATTGTAAAGTATAAACTACAATTATGATTGCAAACGATAAATTACAAAAATTATAATATAATGAAGAATAATTTACAATTACAAGATAGCAAACAATAAATTACAACTTTACAACAGGATTATAAACTTTATAGTTTATATAATCTTGTATTTTGTCTCATAATTTATAATAACTAATTTACAAAATTATAAACCACAAATGACAATTACAAGATTGTAAACTACAAATTATAAGATTGCAATCTACAAATTACAAGATTGTACACTACAAATGACAATTACAAGATTGTAAACCATAAAGTATAAGCTAATTTGACTGACCTTTATGCCTCCCTTCCTAACGAGCATGAGGCATGGGTCAACAAAACGTTCAAACAGTTCGTTGATGATGCTCTTGTGAGTTTCGGTCAGCGTTGCCGGCATCTCGTGCAACCAGCTGATGACGAGGGGCCGCCAGCCGAGAGATGACGGCTCCATGTAGATCATGCCGCACCGCGATACCTGGCAAAGAGAGAAAGAAAGAAATGTTTTATTTAACGACGCACTCAACACATTTTTATTTACGGTTATATGGCATCAGACATATGGTTAACGACCACACATATATTGAGAGAGGAAACCCACTGTCGCTACTTCATGGGCTACTCTTTTCGATTAGCAGCAAGGGATCTTTTATATGCACCATCCCATAGACAGGATAGTACATACGACGGCTTTTGATAAACCAGTCGTGGTGCACTGGTTGGAACGAGAAATAGCCCAATGGGCCCACCGACAGGGATCGATCACACACCGACTGTGCATCGAGTGCTAAATCCCACTCTCCGACTGGACATTGGTGCAGACAAGCACTGAAATGAAATGATTAAAGACCAAGGACTCACTGTGGCAGGGGAGGCGACCTCGAGATCCATGGGTTCAAATATGAGGTTGGTGGTGCCGGCCAGCTGGATGATCTCCCCGCTCATCAGACAGAGTTTCTTGTTGTCGTCCAGCACAGTGTTCATGTTCTCGATCCAGATCGCGTCCACCGGCCCATCAAATATCAGCCACTTCCGGTCGGGGGTCTGTCAGATAAACATTAAAACTGAATACATCAGGAAATGATAAACGATAAAATAGAATAAACCAGAAAAGATAAACAATAAAATACAAGAAACCAGGAACCAAATATCAACTACTTCTGGGTGGTGATAATGTTCTCAATCGAGATTGTATCCACTGGCCCGTCAAATATGAGCCACTTTCAGTCAGGGGTCAGTGAGATATACATTCAAATTGAATACACCAGAAACTAAAAAAAAAAATAGTAATAAAATTAAAAAAAAAAAATATAATAAAAAAAAATAATAATAATAATAATAAAAAAATAAAATAAAAATAAATAAAAATAATAATAATAATAATAATAATAATAAAAAATAAATAAAAAATAGCTGTCTACTAAGAGGAAAAAAATACAGCCATGACTTACCGTTGATGTTGCAAAAGCTCTGTAGGACACGGCCAGAATTCCATCTGACCATTCATGAGAGACGGGGTCAAACTGACCGTACAGCTGACCCATTGTGATGGCCTTCGGGTTGATCACTGTGATCTGTACCTTGTTTTCCTCCAACAAACCCTGTAGCACACACACAGAAAACACATTACAAAAAGAATGAATTTGTTAAAGTCAGGGATTTATCAAGGTCCCATAGCCGATGAGACTGGGAAAATTAGTGCAGTTTAATTATAATTGGGATATTTCTTCTGGCCACACTAAATGTTTCAGTACACAACCGCTAAATTAATTTATTTCAGACATAATTAAATATATATATTGTGAATTTTTAACAGAAATTTTCTGAATTTTTAACATAGAAATTGGGAAATTTTAACATAGAAAATTTGAATTTTCAGTGCCACTTTCATTTGGAAGGGGCCTATATGTTCGGACCCACTATATGCCTGGATAATCCCTGAAAGTTTTAGCCAGAATCACAGACCTTAAGATGAGTATTTGTGAATCTTTGTAATAAACTGTACATTGTTAAAAGTTTATATTTCAATAGATAAATAATGTCTGGATAGACTGTAAAACCCAATGACTAGTTACCCACTATTATATCCTGCACAGACAGTCCAGGGCCTGTACCTAAAAAACGTTCGAGTCTAGCCTCAAATCTCCAGTGACGTCAGAAATGCATACAATTTGTATGGCGTAACTGGTCATGGCATTATGGTCTCAGTGTCTGTTAACAGTCTTAAGTTTAGCTGCGATGTGGGCCCATGCTTATAAAACTAGTCCAGACTAAAATTTCCAATGACGTCAAAAATGCATACAATTTGTATGGCATAATTAACTTGCCATGGCATTACAGTCGCAGCGTCTATTATGAGACTTAAGTTTAGCTGAGTCTTTAAGTCTAAACTCTAAAAGTTTTATATGCACAGAAAGAAGTGTTTTATTTAACGACGCACTCAACACATTTTATTTACGGTTATATGGCGTCAAACATATGGTTAAGGACCACACAGATTTTTGGAGAGGAAACCCGCTGTCGCCACTACATGGGCTACTCTTCCGATTGGCAGCAAGGGATCTTTTATTTGCGCTTCCCACAGGCAGGATAGCACAAACCATGGCCTTTGTTGAACCAGTTATGGATCACTGGTCGGTGCAAGTGGTTTACACCTACCCATTGAGCCTTGCGGAGCACTCACTCAGGGTTTGGAGTCGGTATCTGGATTAAAAATCCCATGCCACGACTGGGATCCGAACCCAGTACCTACCAGCCTGTAGACCGATGGCCTGCCACGACGCCACCGAGGCCGGTTTATATGCACAGAGCCAGATAGCTGAAATGTGGGCCCATGCTTATAAAACTTTATAAGTGTCCAGACTCAATCTTTGACAACGTCACACCCGTACAATTTGTATGGTGTTGCAGTCTCAGACTATTAGATTCTTAAGTCTAGACTCTAAAACTTTTATAGCACAAGGCCAGATAGCCGAGATCTGGGCCCTGTGCTTATAAAACTTTTAGAGTCCAGACTCAATCTTTAATGACATCACATCTATACAATTTGTATGGTGTTTCCATGGCATTAAAGTCTCAGACTATTAGAGACTTTGAGTCTAGACTCTAAAAGTGTTGTAAGCACCAGGCTTGTGCCCAGAACAGTGTGACTGAATGGAAATAATGTAAAATGAAGTGGAAAATGTTCACCTTTTCGTGGATCTTTCCGAGGGCGCTGGCCAACACCCTGTATGCCATGGTCTTCCCGCCTAGCGGTTCCCCAACTATCATGAAGCCGTGACGCACGATCATCATCTCATAAATCTGAAAGCAAACGACTTTGTTCAAAGCTCCAATCTCTGTTTTAACATGTTATATTTCCCCAAAACTGTTACAATGTGTAAAACGCACAAACCTGTTGGATTTTCTCCAGAAAGAAGTTGGTGCACTGCAGGTTTATCTCGATGCAGCACTCCTTGGTGTGGCTTTAAAATACTAACAAACCAAGTCTTGGTACGGATTAGCCGTAGTCTTTTACCAAAACTGCTCCAATGTGGAAAACATCTCTTTTTTTTAATTTTTAATTCTGAAGTTTGTGGCTTTAAAAAATTAATAAACCAAGTGTCCGTATAAGAAAAAAGGATATAATCTTTCACCCAAAACTGGTACAATGTGTAAATCATACAAACCTGTTGGATTTTCTCCAGGAAGAAGTTGGTGCACTGCAGGTTCATCTCGATGCAGCACTCCTTGGCGTGTTCATTGAGCACCTCGTAGTCAGGCGTCGGCAGCGTGATGCCAGGGAACAAGTCCGACGTGATGCCGTGGAACAGCGGCAGATCGTGGTTCAAGAACTTGGGCAGGTTGACGTCGATGATCGAACGCAGCATCAGGATGTTTTCATCTTCTTCGGGATACTTTAGCTGCAATTACAGAATAGATGGATGGATGATTAAAGGAAGGAAGGAAGGAAGGAAGGAAGGAAGGAAGGGAGGGAGGGAGGGAAGGGAGGGAGGGGGGGGGAGGGGGGAGGGAGGGAGGAATGAATGAAGGAATCAATGATTTATTTAACGATGCACTCCACACATTTTAATTTTTCGGGATATTTCAGTTACAACAGAAGGAAGGAAGGAAGGAAGGAAGGAATCAATGTTTTATTTAGCGATGCACTCCACACATTTTAATTTTTTATATTTTAGTTACAACAGAATGAAGGAAGGAAGGAAGGAATGTTTTATTTAACAATGACTCAACACATTTTAATTTTTCACGATATTTCAGTTACAACAGAATGAATGAATGAAAGAAGGAATGGAAGGAAGGAAGGAAGGAAAGGAAGAAGACAAGGAAGGAAGGAAGGAAGGAAGGAAGGAAGGAAGGAAGGAAGGAAGGAAGGATGGAAGGAACATACTTTATATAGTGTTGGTTTGAAAGAAGAAATCTGCTGCTGCGATGCCATGGGCTATTCTTTTTTCGATTCGCAGCAAGGGAGATTTTATATGCATCATCCCACAGACAGGATAGTACATACTATGGGTTTTGTTACTCCAGTTGTGGTGTACTGGCTGAGAAATAGCCCAATAGGTCCACCGAATGGGATCAAACCTAGACTGACCATGCATCAGGCGATAATGAATGAACAAACGAACAAACAACAAAGAAACAAACAAATAAATGTTTATTTTCACCCAAATACAGAGGAAAATGGCTGAATTGGATAGAAGAATCAAGTTTAAAGTGACAGTGAAAGTGAATATTACCTTGAGATTTCCGGCAGCAGTGAGTACCGACTTGACGGCTCGCATGCCGTAGTCGTAGTGATGCTGTGACGACAGCTGCTCCGAACACAGTCTGTACACAGCCACGATCTTCACGGATAGCGGTCGCGCTTGAACGAACCCACACGAGTACAGCGAGATCTCCGCAATCATGGCGTAGTCTGGAACCATCATGGCTACTGTTCTGAACAGAGCCTGTAGGTTAAAACAGAATGTGGAAATTGTTATTACAAAAAACCTATTGTTCTGAACAGAGCTTGTAGGTTAAAACAGAATGTGGAAATAGTTATTACAAATAGCTATTCTTCTGAACAGAGCCTGCAGGCAAAAACAAAATCTGGAAATAGTTATTACAAAACTTACAGATCTGACGATGGCTTGAAACAAACTGATGACATAATTATTATATCTTATATCACCTTTGAGTAGACATACATGACAAATGATAATATCAAATTTGAGTAGACATACTGAACAAAAGATACAATACCAGATTTGAGTACATAAGACATACTGGTAACATACGTAAAATCAGATTTGTGTATAAAAGACATACTGGTAACAGACGTAATACCAGACTTTAGTATATAAGACATACTGGTAACATACGCAATACCAGTTTTGAGTATATAAGACATACTGGTAACAGACGCAATACCAGATTTGAGTATATAAGACATACTGGTAACAGACGCAATACCAGATTTGAGTATATAAGACATACTGGTAACAGACGCAATACCAGATTTGAGTATATAAGACATACTGGTAACAAGTGCAATACCAGATTTGAGTATATAAGACATACTGGTAACAGACGCAATACCAGATTTGAGTATATAAGACATACTGGTAACAGACGCAATACCAGATTTGAGTATATAAGACATACTGGTAACAGACGCAATACCAGATTTGAGTATATAAGACATACTGGTAACAGACGCAATACCAGATTTGAGTATATAAGACATACTGGTAACGGACATGATACTAGATTTTAGTAGACATACTGGACTACAGACATAATACCAGATTTGAGTACATATTACTGGACCGCAGTGACTTTACCTTTAAGTTGTCAGGCAAATCTGATCTGCCAGCATAACCCGGATTCATGGTGATGAACACGGAACAGGTCGGGTCGAGTCTTATCTCCGTTCCTTCAAACATCAGTGTGTCTGAGCCAGAGTTGATACCTGCATGGATAAATAAACATCGAGTCCACTGTGTATTTGAACTGGAAATGATAACATACAGAGAAGAATAAATATTGAGTCCATTGACTGTCTTTAAACTGGAAATGATGACATACTGAAAAGAATAAGTATTGAGTCCAGCGACAGTGTATTTGAACTGGAAATGATATCTGCAGATGAGTCTGATGACTGTCTTAATTATTTTAATTTTTAAAAGGGGTTTAATGGGTGGATTCGATCAATGGATTGATTTGCGTGGCACTGAATATAGGGATTCTTTTAAGGATTCTGCTAGAATCATAAACATGATCTGATATAGATATTTTGGGATTCTATCTAATACCGTTAATCTTATGCTTCCAACACAATATCTGGGATTTGTAGAAGCATTGAATCCATGCTATATATGGATGGATGGATGGGTGGGTGGGTGGATGGATGGATGGATGGGTGGATGGATGGATGGATGGATGGATGGGTGGATGGATGGATGGGTGGATGGATGGGTGGGTGGGTGGGTGGGTGGGTGGGTGGGTGGATGGATGGATGGATGGATGGATGTACAGATGATTGGATGGATGGTGCATGTTACCAAATTTGTTATGGATGGATGGATGGATCCGATGGATGGGTGGGTTTTGGATGGATGGATGGATGGATGCATGAATGGATGGAACGAAATGTTTTATTTAATGACGCACTCAACACATTTTATTTACGGTTATATGGCGTCGGACCACACAGATATTGAGTTAAGGACCACACAGATATTGAGGGAGGAAACCCATTGTCGCCACTTAATGAGCTACTCTTTTCGATTAGCAGGAAGGTATCGTTTATATGCACCATCCAACAGATAGGATAGTACATACCACAGCCTTTGATGTACCAGTCATGGTGCACTGGCTGGAGCGAGAAATAGCCCAATGGGCCCACCAACGGGGATCGATCCTAAACCAACCGCGCATCACGCGAGCGCTTTACCACTGGGCTACATCTCGCCCCCGAATGGATGGATGGATGAATGGATGGATGGATGGATGGATGGTGTGTTTTGGGTTTAGGTGGGTGGGTTTTGGTGGGTGTATGTTGCATGCTACCAAAATTGTGATGGATGGATGGGTGGATGGAGTGATGTTATTGGATGGATGGATGGATAGATGACTTATGGGTGGGTTTTGGATGGATGACTGGGATGGGCAGATGGATGACTGGGATGGACAGATGGAAGGATGGGTGGGTATTGTAATTGGATGGATGGAGGGGTGGATGGATGGTGTACTATCAAAGCTTTTGGTAACCATTCTAACCACATACCTCTCTGGATGGTCAGGATCTGCTGGGCAACCACAGACAACACCTCCAGGTCAATCCGGTTGAACTCGTCGAAACAAGACCACGCTCCACACGACGCCAAGCCCTGGGAAAACATATTTCATACTATTATAAATGGACAATGAACTACATTATTGGCACAAACTACTGTGATCTGTTTTGTATGTGATATTTAATTATGTATGTTCTATGGATCACTGATCTGAAATAAAATGTATTATTAGTATTATTCTATTATTATTATGTTTGTTCCCCTACTATGCTCCCCTACTACCGGCGGTCGTTAGTGCCGTGGGTCAGACCAGCATTATTAGTGGCAGAGGATAAACATGCCAGGTGGGTGCAGGGAAGTCTGTATCTGTGAAGTTGAGACAGGTAGGTGATGGTGTGAACAGCTCAGAAGACCGAGTCAGAGGAGATTGACAGACAGGGTCAAAATTGATTGAAATCGTGGGAGAAATTGGAAAGTTTTTTTTATATTAAGATAAATAGAATGATAGGCAGATGGTGATAGATGAGAAAGATGAATGAAAGTATGAGCCAGCTTTGACATGATTTGAACCACTGTCGTCAGCTTGATTATCCAGCAGCTTATCCACTAGACTATGTAGCTCACTATAATTGTTATGATTATTATTATTATTATTATTTTAACAATAATACAAAAACGGTTAAAAGTTGAAGGAAGGAAGGAAATGGTTTATATAACGACGCACTCAACACATTTTATTTATGGTTATATGGTGTCGGACATAAGGATAAGGACCACAGAGATATTAAGAGAGGAAACCCGCTGTCGCCACTTCATGGGCTACTCTTTTCGATTAGCAGCAAGGGATCTTTTATATGCACCATCCCATAGACAGGATAGCATGGGCTATTGAATGTCAAATATTTTATAATTTTTATGCGTAGTCTTCAGAGGAAAGCCGCTACATTTTTCTCACAGACAAGACGGCATATACAGACTGATATACCAGTTGTGGTGCATTGGTTGGGGAAGGGGGGAAAACCAATCAAAGAGTGGGTCCACTGAGGTTGTTTGATCCTATGATGCAACAGGGTTTGTCACATGTGATCACATCATACTGTGAGAACATACGATGCAACAGGGTTTGTCACACGTGATCACATCATACTGTGAGAACATACGATGCAACAGGGTTTGTCACACGTGATCACATCATACTGTGAGAACATACGATGCAACAGGGTTTGTCACACGTGATCACATCATACTGTGAGAACATACGATGCAACAGGGTTTGTCACACGTGATCACATCATACTGTGAGAACATACGATGCAACAGGGTTTGTCACACGTGATCACATCATACTGTGAGAACATACGATGCAACAGGGTTTGTCACACGTGATCACATCATACTGTGAGAACATACGATGCAACAGGGTTTGTCACACGTGATCAAATCATACTGTGAGAACATACGATGCAACAGGGTTTGTCACACGTGATCACATCATACTGTGAGAACATAGGATGCAACAGGGTTTGTCACACGTGTGATCACATCATACTGTGAGAACATACGATGCAACAGGGTTTGTCACATGTGATCACATCCTACTGTGAGAACATACGATGCAACAGGGTTTGTCACATGTGATCAAATCATACTGTGAGAACACTTTAATTGGAACAGCATGTCTTATATACATATGATTTGTTAAAAAAAAAAAAAAATTTGTTTTATTTAATGACACCACTAGAGCACATTGATTTATTAATCATCAGCTATTGGATGTCAAACATTTGGTAATTTTGACATGTAGTCTACATTTTTTCATTAGTAGCAAGAGGCAATCCCACAGACAGGATAGCACATAACATAGCCTTTGATATACCAGTCATGGTGCACTGGTTGGAACGAGAAATAGCCCAATGGGCCCACCAACAGAGATCAATCCCAGACCGATCACGCATGAAGTGAGCGCTGTACTATTTGGCTTATACAATTAGTTTGTTTGTTTTGTTTAACGACACCACTAGGGCACATTGACTGATTAATCATCAGCTAGTGGATGGCAAACATTTGGTGATTCCAATTCAGTCATCAGAGGAAACCCGCAAGAAATCTTTTATATGCACTTTCCCACAGACAGGAAAGCACATACCACGGCCTTTGACCAGTCGTGGTGTACTGGTTGGATATATGATTAGAGTTGCTATGACAAATCACATGTTATAACTCGGTGTTACAAATCGCATAATCGAGGTTTACGGCAACACACCACCATTTGTCGTGTCATTACTTGCTGTAGCAGCTTAATGTAGTCCGGTTCAGGAAATAGTTCCTCCTAAAAAAAATACTTCAACATTCTGATATGCTTTTTGAATTTTTTTTTTTGTATGATTACACGTAGGTTGACCTCTGTAGTATTTAAATAACCCATTGATTTGAAGTAACTTGTTATATGTAGTACTATCTGATAACAACTGTGCAAGTGGTATAGTGCCACGTGTATAACAGCAACACAAGATGGTGGTTGGGCATAGGGGCCATTAATTGAAAAAATTTATTGTTGACCTAGGTTGATTTTTTACACAGTACATGTCAGTTGAAAGCACTCCCTAAAATTAGTAGTCACATGACCCTCTCGACAGTGTTAGTATTTTTCACAGAATATATTCTGACATAGAAAATGTATTGAACTGCATGGAGTAATTAATGGTGGTGTGTAACCTTAAGGGCAGTTTACCTTGAAGAATTTTCCCAAGGCGATGTAATCCAAGCCATCTGAACAGTTGAAGACGACGCACTGCTTAGCAACAGCCTTGGCCAAATCTTTGGTGGTTTCAGTCTTGCCAGTTCCAGCAGGGCCTTCTGGGGCACCGCCCAGATGAAGGTGAAGGGCTCCAAACAGAGTTCTGAACAAAAAGGAAATGTAAATGATAATATCATGTTTTAATGATTTAATATGTACTGATGGAAAGAAATAAAGGAACACGCGAGTAGTAACATCAGATGTTGACTACAACGAAAATCCTCGTCCACAAGTATCAGGAAATTAAACGTGTTACTGGACGTCAACCTCACAGCACTGACATGCAGTGCCACAATACATCTCTGTATTTTATACACACTTAACAACTCCAGTAGTCAATTACATTTGGTCTAAAATACCATTTGTTCCCTTATTTCTTCTTATTTTACTTGTGTCAAAAACGAAATATAATGAGGTAGCGTAAATGTTTAATGTCAATTATTGTACTAATAAACAAGTATTCTGAAAGCACTGCTAAAGCAATACATGTCCCCTGCTGTGTCCAACATATTTTGGACCATAACCCCATCAAAAGTGGGCAAATCCCCATTAAAGTCAAACTTGATATGTAACACTACATGATAAACCTATACACAAAATTACAGCTCAGTATCATGCATTGCAAAATTAAAAGTCTAAAAAAGTATGTGAGATAGACAGAAAGACAGACAGACAGACAGACGGAGAGGAAACCTATAGTCTACTCTGTTAGGACTGTTTGGAGGCCAATTTTCTTTGTAATCATTTAGCATAAATAAATGGGAAAAAGCTAATTATTGCACTTGCAACTAAATGTCATTGATCATTTGCTACCTGTAACACCTGTGTGTTAATATTTCCTACCTATAACACCTGTCTGTGAGTGGGGTGATCACAAGACGACCTGTGTTGCCGAGATATTCATAGCCGTATTTCAACATGGAGTTGATCATTCTCGTCACCATGGTTTCCTCCTGAATAGAATAGTTTACTCTTAAGTATTAAAATAGCACACAATCTAACTATAACAACTAACATACATGAAATTGCACAATGGTAATCTTAAATCCATATTAAAAAAATATATATGTATGTGTGTGTGTGTGTATGTGTGTGTGTGTGTGTGTGTGTGTGTGTGTGTGTGTGTGTGTGTGTGTGTGTGTGTGTGTGTGTGTGTGTGTGTGTGTGTGTGTGTGTGTGTGTGTGTGTATGTGTGAGTGTGTGTATGTGTGTGTGTGTGTATGTAATGTAAACTGGATTAATATTGTGACATGTTTTTTCCGCGAATATGCAATTATATTAAAATTACTCGAGGCATGAAAATATTTCTGAGACTTACTTTTTTATAGATGTTTTTCTGACACTCATTTCAAGATATGACTAACCTCCCAGTAGTATCTTTATATGACTAACCTCCCAGTAGTATCTTTATATGACTAACCTCCCAGTAGTATCTGAGCTGACTGAGCCACTTGAAGTCGAGTTCGTCACGGACCCCGGTGGCGACGAGGTGTGCGAGGACGTCACGCGCGTGCACGTCCATGACGATGAGCGCCTGCAGTGTGACGCGGTGCTGCTTCGACAGCTTGCCACGCACCAGCTCCACAATGTCGTCTATCTGCTGGTTGTTCACCTGCAGGAACTCCTCCAGGGCCGACTGGCCGTCCGCGATCGCCTTGTGCATCAGGGCAGTCCAGATCTCCTGGGAGACGCACAGCACCGCCTGACCGGGCCACTTGCGCACCCACTCGATACGCGGTTCATTCTTGTACGACACCATCGCCACACCGATAACCTGAAAGCAGTTGAACAAGATGGATGAGTGGTCACACGTGAAGAAGGATAAAAAAAATTAATTTAACAACACACTCAACATATTTTAATTATAGTTATATAGTTTAAAAGTTTGTTTTGTTTATTGATGATGCCACTTGGATGTCAAACATTTGGTAGTTTTGACATACAGTCGAACTTGGTCTAAGGGGCACCTCTATATAATGGCCACCTGCCCATAATGGCCACCCTGAACCCCCCCCCCCAACACATTTCTTTATTTGACCTCTATAGAAGGGCCACCTGTCCAACACAGCCAGCGGCCACTATTTTTCAGCAAAAATAAGGTCTGAACCTGCATTACCAGCCAAAAAATTATTTGAAAAAAAAACAATTCATATTCTTCCCACCATATATGATCGTACAGCGATTTAGTTACCAGTAAATCCCATTGTTTTCTGAAATGCCACCATTGTTGTGTCACCTGACCGGAAAGTTTCAAGATTTGATTCGACTTGACAAAGAACAATTTATTTTAATGTTATCATATGATGTTATTGTCGTAAACAAATATATGTTTACTAATGCTAAGCATTATTTTAATCCTTTTGTTAATTTGGTAAATGTCAACAGCTGTTCGGTTCCAGTGGTTGTATACTTTGGTTTCGCTAGTTCAGCTCGAATCATTACTCAATAAAAAGGCGACTTCTCATTGGCTGTAACCTATGAAAGCAGAATGTATTACAGTATCTGATTGTTGCAGTATTATCAAAGGCAATTATAAGCAAGGTGCCTGGGTAGACCCTACTGTCAGGCGGGCAGTTTGCACCAAGCTGCAAACATTAATGAATTTAGTTAAGCCAGTATGCTTTGGTAAATCGCTACCTTTGTGTACCAAAATTGTTTTGTTTGTGGTTCGCAATGTAATCCCAATGCAAGTACCGTAACAATGGATTAGCGGTAACATAAAACTAATAATGAGTTAAACATGTCACTTGAGTAATAAATCCCAATTAAACAAAAGTAAATTTCAGTTTTGTGTTATTTATTTATGAACCAACAGTCAACTGTTATTATATTAAATGATGTGGAGGCAAACATACTAAATTTTGTTTAAATAAATACAATTACATGTACTTTTATTATTTTGTGTTGTTTTTCTTTTCTTGGGGGTATTAACAATGTAAATCAAACTGTTACAACAGTTAATAATGATATTTTATAGTGAAATATGTTAGGGTTTCGATTGAATATTTTGGGACCTCTATATAAAAGCCACCTGTCTATAACGGCCACTTTCTGTTGGTCCCTTGAGTGATTGTTATATACAAGTTCGACTGTATAGTCTTAGAAAGAAAACCTACATCTTCCCATTAGTAGCAAGGGATCTTTTATATGCACCATCCCGCAGACATGATAGTACATACCACAGCCTTTGATATACCAGTCCTGGTGCACTGGTTGGAACGAGAAATAGCCCAATGGGCCCACCGACGGGGATCATACAGTTATATACAATGTAGTGTCAGACATGTGCTTAAGGACCACACAGTTAATCAGAGAGGAAACCCACTGCCGCCACATAATGGGCTACTCTTTTTGGTTAGCAGCAAGGGATCTTTATATGCACCATCCCAAGTTAAATTTAGTTTTTTTTAACGACATCACTAGAACACATTGATTTATTAATCATCGGTTATTGGATGTCAAAATAAATAAATATTTGTTTTGTTTAACGACACCACTAGAGCACATTGATTATTAATCATCGGCTATTGGATGTCAAACATTTGCTAATTCTGACATTTAGTCTTAGAGAGGAAACCCGCTACATGTTTCCATTAGTAGCAAGGTATACCCAGGGGTCGAATTTTACACTATTCTGCTATTCCACAAATAGTAAATTTTGAAACAGAATAGTAAAACAATTCTTCCAGTATTCCGTCATGAAAGTGAAAATAAAGCACAGAATACCGAAAATCACCTGCGACTATTCTGCTTACACTTTTTCTTCAGCTACATTTTTCTGCAGAACAAATCCTCGCGCTACTAAGACCTTTCTCATGCACTTACCGGTACAAAATAAACGTCTTTTTGATCAAGACTAATGTTTGGAGTGAGTTTGTTTGTAATTCCAGCTAGTATGCAGTAATGCATAGACTGGTATATAAACAATTGTTCGTTACGAAATGTTGTACAGGGCGACGCAGCACAGTCAGGAAAACTAGTGGTACATTAATAATCGAAGGGATAGTACATTTGTAGACGGAATAGTATTTTCTGAAATTCACTATTCCTTTAAATTTCAACCCCTGATACCACAGCTTATGATATATCAGTTGTGGTGCACTGGCTGGAATGAGAAGTAGCTCAATGGGCCCACCGAGGGGATCTATCCCAAACCAACCATGTATCAAGCGAGCGCTTTACCACTGGGCTACGTCCCACTCATTCATGAACAAGGACGTAACATTTTTCCGTTAGCACCAAACTGAAGAAGAAGAATTGTGAAGAATTCAATATTTCACCTATCATAATGTTTTTCAGTGCACTGTGACGAACATCCATAGGGTTAACTACAAACCATGCTTCACTGACCTAGGACTTGTAGTTTGTCACAATCTATTTAAACACAAAACCTTGACGCAAAAGTTGATGGCAGCACCGTCACCACTTTTGAAAACGTCAAATCTATCTCACCTTTTTACAACATAAAGGCAAGACAAAAATGAGAGGGGGACAAAAAGGTTTTTCAAATCTGTGTATGTTTGTCAGAATCTATCTAAATGCAAAACTTTGATGCAAAAGTTGATGGCAGCACCGTCACCACGTTTGAAAAAAACGTCAAATCTATATCTCACCTTTTTTTACACCATAAAGGCAAGAAACAAATGGAAGGGGGGGAAAAAGCTTTTTCAAATCTGTGTGTGTAAACTGACCTTTCTCAGAGATTTCAACATGCCAGTCTCGAGTTCGAGCAGCCACTTCTCGACCTGACCTCTGGCCTTGGAGGTTGATATGACATCGGTCAGTTCCACGACCTCCCCCTCACTGCTCTTCATGTGAGTGATGTCTAGGACGTCTGTGAACTCAAGCATGGCGATACCCTCAAAACATTTCTTCAGATGAGGCTGAACACTGTGGAAATAAAACAATATAAATAAATATACGCTTCAAAAAAATAGTAGGGGAACTTGAAATATTATTAATATCAACTATTAGACCACAGACATCCTTGTAAAGAACGTTCAGGTCTGTTTATCAACACACTGAAACACATTCCATAGTTTGCACATGCATCAAGCAGTAGCCCCGTACACGTGTGTGGGGTGTCATTCTCGATTTTGACAATTTCCAGGAAGGTCCATTAATCACTGTGGAACATTATTTCTGTCAATCTTTTTCATTCTGTTGATCATACAGTTGTTATTGTTTTGTTTTTAGTAATTTTTATTCTTTGAATTTGCTATTTACTGATAAAAAAACCCGTCAACTTTCAAATGTCACTTCTGACCCCAATCGTCCTTCAAGATCTTTGGTGGTCATAAAACCTATGGTAATACTGAACAACCGGCTGTAATGTTTGCCCAATTAATTCACTATTACCATATAACCATTCCCCACAGCTAATATACCTTACAATTTTGGCAACGGTCACGTCTTATTAGAGTTCCCCTACTTTTTTTGAAGAGTATATTGGGGAATAAGAAGACGTTTCAGCTACTTACAAACATTAGGATGATCAGAAATACACTGGATACTGAGACCCTGGAGTTCTAAACAAACGTTTCTATTTATAGCATCATTTTAGTAATTAAAAAAGCTGTATTAGTCGGAAACATGTTACAATGAAGGAAAACTCAGGAGAGTCCCTTTAATGAATATGATGATTTTATTTCTCTTCAGTGGAAGTGATATAATACATTGGGTGGGTGGACGAATTTTATTGTGGAAAATTTACTTTTACTGGGCTTTGGAATACTTGAGGTGTTTCTTTTTTAACGTTGCCCCCGAATCCTAGAAATATTCTGCAACCATCTCTGAACATACATGTATGGTTATTTTGACACTTGGTCTCGGGTAAAAGACAGGATACCTGCTGCCTCCAAAATAGAACTTTTAAGGGATGTTTTATACGCAATTTCATCAGTACAATCATTAAGTGTACCACTTCTGCCAGACACAGCATCAATGCCCAGCAGGAAAATCAGGTGGTAGACGTTGTGACACTGCGTGGCCTACAGAAAACACCAACTGCAACGTTTGGTCCTACAATCTTACCGAGTTGGATCTTTAGTTTCAGACAAAATTTCCAGCAATTCATCGTTAGAAAGGAAGAAAAATCTGGGGAAATACAGTCTTTTCTTCTCAAGGTACTCATTCAGACCCTGAAAAACAATAAAATAATCAACAGTAAAATAAACTACAGTTAACAATTCTATAACAAAATAGTTTAGAATTCTATAACAAATTACTGAAAAGGTTCTGAATTAAGATAAACACAACACCAAAATTGGGTGTTTGGATGGGGATCAGTTACAATTTTGGTAACAATTGGTCAATATCCAACAATAAGTAAACCACCACTAACACCAACAATAACAATAAAATAGCTTCCGAATGAGTTCCAAGGGATTGTCCTATTTTTTTCAACCCCTCCAGAATCTTGTTGATATCCAACAATAACTAAACCACCACTAACACCAACAATAACAATAAAATAGTTTCAGAATGAGTTCTAACAGCTCCAGAATCTTACTGATATCCAACAACTACACATCTACGACCCCCCCCCCCCCCCCCCCCCACCCCCCACCCAAAAAATATATATATACCTTCTGAGTGAGTTCCAAGAGTGCCAAAATCTTACTGATATCCAACAATTACACCACTACGACCCCCCCCCCCACACACACACACCACCAAATAAACAACAACAACAAAATATACCTTCTGAATGAGTTCCAAGAGCTCATTCGATTTCTTCAACCTCTCCAGAATCTTGTCGATATCCAACACGGCGAGCACGTGTTTGTCTACGACAGCCGACTTCATGATGTCGCGCCAGTTCTTGTCGACTGTTGTGAACCGGCGGCCTTCCTCTGGCATCTGCGCCATGATGTCGGGCGAACTGAAGATGGGCTCCAGGTACAGCCAGGTGGCTTGCACCTTGAGCCACTCGTCGAGAATGTCCTGCAGCAGCATTAGTTTCCCCTCCCACTCCCTGTACAAGGAAAGACAAAATATGATTTTTTATTAAAGGAAAAAGGTCATTTCTTTTGTTTCGACATCAGTTTACCCTCCCACTCCCTGTGCAAGGAAAGACAAAATATGATTTTTATTAAAGGGAAAAGGTCATTTCTTTTGGTTCGGCATCACTTTACCTTCCGTGTAAGAAAGTGGGTTATGAAAAGAAAATCTGGAAATTTTAATATTGGCGGTCTGGTATTGAGATTTGCCATGGGATTAAGGGTTGTACCATGGGATTAAGGGTTGTACCATGGGATTAGGGTTGTACCATGTCTAAATTGATGGCTTCCATTCAGATTGAATGTTAAGTCTCCGACAAATCATAAATTGTAAGTTTTGGATGGGGAATATGAAAACATTTCGGTCAACATCACAAAACCCCAAAACACTTTGGACGATTAAAAATCCTGAAAACTTTCATCTCTAAAAGAAGAACATTTTTATCATGGAAAACAAAAATTGATTTCTTCTGTGGAATAAAGAAATTATTGTCAGAAGAAATATCACTTTTTCATGCCTAGAACATTGATAAATATGTAGCAACTTCAAGTCTTCATATACTGTCAACAAAAAGGAAAGGAACATTTGTTTAAACACATTTCAGCAATTTCAACTACACCTGTTTGGTGTCTAAAAAAAATTGTTATTTCAACACTATATCTAGAGAGAGAAAACCTGCTGCAACCATGGCAAATCCTTCTGTGGAATAGAGAAATTATCATCAGAAATATCACTCTCTAAACTTGGACTTTTTAGATTTACATATATACATATAGTAACGACTTCAAATACAAGTAGGCAAAGAAAATGTTATCTTTCTCAAACCTGGAATCTTTACAAAAATGTAGCAAACAGGCAAAGAATATTTTTCTAGAGCAAAAGAACTAAATGTTTTATTTAACGACGCACTCAACACATTTTATTTACGGTTATATGGTGTCGGACATATGGTTACGGTCCACACACAGATATTGAGAGAGGAAACTCGCTGTTGCAACTTCATGGGCTACTCTTTCCGATTAGCAGCAAGGGATCTTTTATATGCACCATCTCACAGACAGGATAGCACATACCACAGCCTTTGATATACCAGTCGTGGTGCACTGGCTAGAGCAAAACTACTACATGAATGAACACTGAATGTAGTCGACAGTTGTAATTCTTTCTTGACCCAGTATTAAGTTTCTCATATATTACATATTATACATATTAGATGCACAATGTATTATATATTTTATCATTAATTCTTGTATATTTGCATGTATCCGTCTATTATATCAAACCTTCTTTAGTGGCCACCTGTATTAAGCAGCCACCTGTTTTAACAGGGTTTTTTGGATACTTCTGTTTGGTGGCTTGTTAATATAGGTTTGACTGTATTTGACTGCTTTATAAAAACAGAACAAAAATACAATCAATGTATCATACTAGAAATAATAAATGTGACCCTGTTTTTCGATCTTAGCGCTAAGATCATCTTAACTGCATAGCTATACCTTATGCACTTAAGGTGATCTTATCACTAAGATTGCTTCATAAAACTGGGCCCTGATCTGTAATATATCAAACATTTCATGTTTATTGTAATATTATAATACTAGCATTAAGAAACTTAAATGATAAAAATGTGAAAAACGTTTTTAAAATATATTACTGTTGGCATACACATGCAAATGTGTAGTGTTGTAAAAATACTGTAAAAGGATTGTAATCCTTCTTAGAAGTCATGATAAACCATGATAAATTAAAAGGATACGATATACATTAAAAAAGAAGTATTTTTTTATTCTTATCATGCATTGTATTTTGATCAAACGTAATCTAATAAATAACATAATTTAAAAATAAAACTTTGTTGAAAAAATGCGAAATGTTTGCCTTCTTATTAAAATGATATTAAAAAAAAATTTAAGTGCTCAAGATAAAAATAAAAATTCTTGTGAAAGTATCTTGTTTATTTATTTATGAAAACATTCCAGGATGCCAGATAAAAACGAGTGTGACCTTTCACCCTGAAAATTACCATGCCAATACTTACTTGTACTTGTTACCAGGGGTACTAGAATTATATTAAACAAATGTAATGACATCAAAACAACTCCAATTTGTAGATGGGTTTGGGTTTTTTTTCAAGTGAATCGTGTATTTGATAGAACATGTGATCTAAGAGTTTAGTAGGAACATTTAATGTACAGTACACAACCCAACAATAAAGCTAATCAACAACCCATACCAGCTGTAGATGATGGAGTCCTATACAATAAAGACAATACAATGTACAGTACATGACACAACTTAAAAGTCAACCAACAGTCCATAGTTGGTTTTTTGGAGTTGAACACACCAGTTTTACCTAGGAATCTCAATTACTGGTTAATCCAGTATTTATACCCATTACTCAAGATACACCATTAACACAGGGCAATCGGTGAACTAAACTGAAAACCATCTAGCCAACCATCTATGTCTAGTTATTTTTATTGTTGGTTTGCAAACTGTATGAACTAAATGCTACTTCATTTACCCCATTCAGCCTTTTGATTCTGGGTATATAGCTTGCATATTTTCTGTATACTGTTACCAACTGTTCCACATACTTTCACATTTCCACATTTTTTATTAAATTTTACTAAATTACTTTTTAGACAGAACATGGCATTTAATTTTATTACTCTACCATGTCCTTCATTATACAATGAAAAGGCAGTATAGGGCTTTACATGTAATATGCATTTGAGAAATTACAGTGATATTGAACATTTAAAGCAGTACATATATTATACAACACAGCAATTTTTTCTCAACATTTCTGTACAAATATTATTATTCCAGAGATTAATTGCATGAAATCATTATAATTATACCAATTTGAGTTAAGTCATTTTGTTGTGCTTAAATGACTTGACTTATTCTTCTTATCAGAATGTGGATACGGTTAAAAAAGAAAGTTATTTTTAAAGACATCCAATACTCTTTGATGCTGTAAATTTATTCACCCTGCAGGTATGTTTTACAAAGAAGTAATGTTACAGCACTATGCGTGGGATTGTTGTAACATGCTGTACGACTTTTAGACTACTGTTTATTTTTAACATCAATGATAAGCATAAAGCCGAACAAAAAGCAAGCCTTAAACAAAAACACTGGTATGCCGTCACACAACCAACAATTTTAGCACTGAGCTAGAATTGATTTGTTTTAGTATATAGAGAGGATTTGAGTTAGAGATAGAGATAGAGATAGAGATAGAGATAGAGAGAGAGAGAGAGAGAGAGAGAGAGAGAGAGAGAGAGAGAGAGAGAGAGAAGAGGCAGGTAATTACAATTGAAGGATTCAGATGTAGCAGCATTAGCCACTAAAATTTGCTGTTGCTTATTAATCAGCATTAACCAATGACTATCAGTCTAACAGACATCTGTATCTCAACATTCCGTCCCAAGATAAAAACAAAGAATATATAAAGAATTAAACTCAAGAAAACAAAATAAAAAGACAAGAGTCAGAGCATTTTATCAATGGGTCGGGGTACAGCAAACCATATATTTGTTTAAGGCGTTAGATATTTTAAAAGTGACCTAAAACAATAGCAATCTACTGCAACAGTTAATTAACACTGTTATCGAACATAAACTAAAACCTGGACTTACTTGATGTCTGCCTCAAACGGCTTGATGAACGGAGACCCTCTCATTGTCTGAGTCTTGACGATGTGGTCGTCAAGCAGCTGTTGAATGTCGTCGATCGACGACAGAATCTGAGTTCCCGTCTCTCGGTACGGGATGATCGTAAACTCAATCTGCAATTAGAAATAACCATGGAACAATTTCAAACATAAAAAGAGTTTACTTAAATTTCATGTTTAATTGAGAAGTTGAAATTGAAATTCTCTCCTTTATTTTTGCTACAGTTTAGCTTCTTTTTCTTTATTTTGGTTAATGTATGAACAGTTGAGATGTCAAGCTATAGTATGAAAAGAAAAAACTCATTGGTTCTATGCACCGTTTTTTAATTTTATGGCTTGAATGAGAAATAGCCTAATGGGCCGACCGACGGGCATCCATCTTAGACGGACCGTGCATCAGGTGAGCACTTTACCACTGGGCTACGTCCCACCTACTTATGGAAAGTACCGTGAATAAATCAAACTGTAGACCAAATATCAAACTGAAGTAAAAAAAATGCAGAGAGAGAGAGAGAGAGAGACAGAGACAGATACAGAAACAGACAGACAGAGAGAGACAGAGAGAGCAAGGGAGAGGGAGAGGGAGCGAGAGCGAGAGAGAGAAAATATTCCTGTTCCGGAATATGCATTTTGTTTGAGGTCAGGTGAAATAGAAAATAATTTTTTTAAATTATTATTATTAATCGTTGAATCCCTACTTACCGGGGCCCACTCTGACTTCATGCCCTCTAAGGCTTTCTCAAGTGCGTACTCCTTGCTAGCGGCTTCAGAGATCGACTCAAACTTGGGGATGTAGGGGTCGAGGTTGAGCTCAACGAACTTCGACAGGCACGAAGACTCGTCCGGTTTGATGGGGAAGCCCACGATGTCGGAGATATGCTCCCAGTGGCGTTCGCGCAGGCCGGGGTTAAAAAGCGTGTGAACCAGCGGCATATGTTCCTTAAACTCCTCCACTTTTGCTTTAACCTGGCAAGACAAATAGCATAAATTAAATTAAATTTGTTTTTTGCTTTTGTTTTAACAACACCAGCAGAGTACATTTGATTTATTAATCATCGACTGTTGGATGTCAAATATTTGGTAATTCGTCTTAGAGAGAAAACTAACTACAATCTATAATAAAATTATATTTACTTGTACAAATGCAAAGGCAACTTGGCTTGTGGCATAACTTTAGGTTTTAGATCTCTTTTTTTTTTAAATATATTAAATGTTAATTTTGAAACTGTCATTGAGATTTTTATAATGGTGTTTATTGCAGCTTTTTTTGGCGAGGTTTATTTTTTTTTAATACATGAATCAAAGAGAATTAAAAATTAAAAAAACCTGGCAAACTAACACCTAAAGTTAAGGTGATTTCTCCTGATTTGGTCAGGTTACCATAAATAATAGCAGCTTTTGTTTTCTTAAGATGGTTTGAAAGTCTAGACTGATGCTAATTTTGAAAGTTATTTAAAAAACAAAAAGTATACAGAGAGTTTCATTTAAATTCAGTCTGCATGGTTTATTCTGCAAAGCTTACCACAGAGGAAATGAAAGAAAGAAAGAAATGCTATTAAAAAAAACCCACCTGGCTTTGTATAAAATCAAATCCAAAACTTGTATTACGATGGGTTTTCTTTTAAAGCAAAAAGCTATACTGTGCTAAAATCATGTTTTTAAGTTGTGTCACATGATTGGGGGTTTTTCCCCATCCCAAAAAGTGCACCACGACTGGTATATCAAAGGCAGTGGTGTGTATGCTGTCACGTCTGTGGGAAAGTTCATATAAAAGATCTCTTGCTACTATTGGAAACGTTTGTATTTTCCATTAGCGACAAGGTATTTTTAAAATGCACGTTCCCACAAATGGGACAGCAGATACCACTGCCTTTGATATACCAGTCTTTGATATACCAGTCGTGAGGCACGGGCTGGGATGAGAAAAAAGTCCAATCAGAGAATGGGTCCACCGACGACGTTCAATCCTGCAACAAATGTATCTCAGGAGAGCGCACTACCGATTAAGCTAGATCCCACCCTCTAGCTCATCATGTGCAGAGAAACTGTTACAAGGTAACAGCTTGACAAAACATTTACAGTAGCGTTTTCCCGATCAGTTGATATAGCTTTCATTCGTTTCCAGTGAGATTTACCTTAGAAGCAATCTTTTTCGCAGACGGAACCGAATCAAACGCTTTTTCCAGCTTGTACAAGCCACGCCATATGTTTCCAACCTCCACGTCCACGGCATCGGGGTCGACGGCAGACATGGGGCCGTTCATCCAATCCCTGCAAGCAAAAACATTATAAACACACTGACCCATGTACGAGCTACACAAAAATAAATTTTGGTAACTGATTTCCTTTTTATGGAACCCATTATGTCCATATAATTACAAACTTACCACTTTTATACGATTTACTATATTTGGATAAAAAACCTTAATGAATGTTATCAATCGATAAATCTCAGAAAATGCTGACATTTACATCAAATGAGACACCATTGCATAAAACAGGCCACTGATAGGATGTTACAAACTGATTTATATATCTTTTAACAAAATAAGTTTGTAATTATAAAAATTGTTTGTCATTTGTTTTGTGAATTTATTGACGTATGACAGTCACTAATTTACTATAGAATTGATTCTCTATGCTATGTAATTTTATACTAAATTTGTGATTTTTATATATTGATAGATTTACAAAAAACGACAAACAGTTCTTATGTAAATGTTATACTAAATTTAATGCGCAAGAAAAAAACAGGTTACACAAAATTTATATTTGTTGCTAAGTCCATGGTGGTTTCGTACAGAGTGTGGTAAGGTTTCAGAACCTTGTTGTTAAGTCCACAGTGGTTTCGTACAGTGTGGTAAGGTTTCAGAACCTTGTTGTTAAGTCCACAGTGGTTTCGTACAGTGTGGTAAGGTTTCACAACCTGTACTTGTATTTGTTGTTGAAGTCCACGGTGGTTTCGTACAGAGTGTGGTAAGGCTTCACAACCTGTACTTAGAGTGTGGTAAGGTTTCAGAACCTGTACTTACTTGTATTTGTTGTTGAAGTCCACAGTGGTTTCGTACAGTGTGTATTAAGGTTTCAGAACCTGTACTTACTTGTATTTGTTGTTGAAGTCCACAGTGGTTTCGTACAGTGTGTGGTAAGGTTTCAGAGTGCTCAGGACCTGGATTCGCTGTGGATAGGTTGTCGTCTGCCAGCCAAACGCTTCCTCCTCATTGTTGAATGCTTCAATCTGTAAAACAAACAAAATAAATTTTAAAAACTGTCCAGCAATAGTCAGTCCATTAAAAAGAGAAAGTCAAGTAGATCAGAAAACTTTAATGAGAGACACTTAAACGTGCCTCTATCTTCACAAGGTTCAGGCACGCTTTTGCCCCCCTCCTTCATGTTAAAATGGAAAGAAAACAAAATAAAACAACAAATGTTTTCTCAGGGGCCATGGAACAAGGTGGGGCATGGGGTACGTGTACCTGGCCCGCGTTTTACAAAGTGATCTTAGTGCTATGATCACCTTAAGTGCACAACTACCTTATGCACTTAAGGTGATCATAGCACTAAGATCACTTTGCAAAACAGCACCCAGAAATTCCAATTTTTTTCTGGTGGGGAACCCTTGTAGCAGATTTGGGCCCTTTTGTCTCTTAAATTTTCATCCAGCCCCATCCCCCACCCAGCCATCACAAAGACAGTGGCCCCCATCTCAACACTTCCAAAGATACTTCGCAGGCCTCGTCTCTAAGACAATCATACCTTGTCAGCAGCTGCCTGTAGTTTGGTGTCGAGAGCCTGAGCCTTGCGCAGGTATCTCTGAATCTCACTCATGTCTCCAAACTGCTGGAACTCCTCCACCTGTTTCGCATAGTTCTCCAACTCCTCGATGAACCGCTCGCGTCGCAGCTGAAATATCAAACGTGAAATACATAATAACACGTAAAAAAAAAACGGCATTCGTTCTACTGCTTGAAAGGCATCTTCATATTGGTTCATCACTATGAGCTCCTACTCATATGTTTATATATATTTGATTGGGTTTTGTTTGTTTTTGGGTTTTTTTTTATTTAATTGTGTAAAAACATGAATATAAACTGAAAAACAACTATCATGGTGTATGTTTACCTGGAAGCCCTCCTCATACTGGTTTGTCTTCTCCAACACTATGAGCTTTTGCTCATATATATATTTTGTATTTGTATATAGAGGTTATTACCAGAGTGTGATTTGGTATCATCAATATCATATATTAGGAATACAAATTGTATTATGTGAGCCTCTGGTGAGCATAATACATTATTTTTATTCCTAATATATGATATTGACGATACCGAAACACACAATGGTAATAATCATTTTATCCCATAATCTCAAACGTTGTTTTTTGGGGGGGGGTTTTCTCAAACTTAATACAATGGGTTTTTTAATTCGTCAACTTTAATTCAAGTCAGCCATTACCTGATATTCAAATGCTGTAAGAATATGAGACGCGATGTCTTTCTGAATGGAGATGACATCATTTTGGATATCCTTACATAAAAATAAACTAGTGCTTAACATTTTTTGTTTTCTGAATGCTGAACAGCTTTCAGACTTCTTTTTTTTCAAATTTAATTCTGTAAAAACATAAAAATCAACTGTAAAAAACCCTGATGGTGTGTGTATGTCTACCTTTAGGGCCTCCTCGTACTGGTTTGTCTTCTCGGACACTATGAGCACGTGCTCCTCAAAGACGGCAGGCATGCGCGTGTGCCACGTGAAGACCTGCGCATTCAGCCGGATCTCGGCCGGGTTGAACTGGGCGTAGTCCGAGAGGAAGGCCAGCCGGTCCTTGGAGGCCATCAGCCGCTTCTCCATGACGAAGATCGTGTCGGACTGGACCTTCTCGATGTACGCTTTCAGCTCCATCAGCTCCTCCGTGTTTGACGGAGTCGTCAAAGCCTTCTCGGCAATTTCTTCGTAGTCGTCACACAGCCTAAGGAGTAAAAGGAGAAAAAGTGAAAGGTATTTTTGCTAGTGTATTTATATCCCATTCCAGCAAAAACTAAATTAATGCCCCCATCCCTTCCCCCAAATTCCAGTTAGGCCAAAAAATAAAATATTAATGTGCAATTTTCTTCAGTCGTCACAGTCTATGAGGAAAAATGCACAAAATGAAAAGTATGTTTTTGCCATACTACATTCCAGCAAAAGAAGCATTAATGGCCCCCTCCCTTCACCCAAATTCCAATTAGGCCAAAAAATAAAAGTGAAACTGTTTTGGAAATAAACATATTCTATATTAATGTGCAAATTTCTTCATAGTTGTCAGTCTACAGGGGAAAACGTGAAAACATGAAATGTATTTGCCACTGTATCTATATTCCATTCCAGCAAAAAAAAATGAATGCCCATCTCCCTTCCTCCAAATTCCAGTTTGACCTCAAAATAAAATATTAATTAGAAAATGTCTTCATAGTTGTCAGTCTACGGGGAAAACGGGAAAACGTAAAATGCGTTTTTGCCATTAAATTATACTTACCGTATATCTTCGCCTATAAGTCGAATTTTTTTCACCCAAAAATTATTTTATAACTTGGGGGGTCGACTTATAAGAGGGTAAAAAAAATTCACCAAAAAATATTACTGTTTTGGGGATTATTTTACAAGTTTTATTGTTGAAGTATGCCATGTATTTATACTCAAATATGTTAATTTGACAATTTCTTATAACCTATTTTTTTTGGCATCAGAACGGTTTTGGTTATGCGAAAAGGCGTACGATCTCACTCACAGACAACAGTCCACTTAGTTAAATTAACAGTCATCACTAATAGTAAAAATGTAAAACAATACTAACTACCTGGTTTTGTCACTGGCATTAATGGTTGTTCAAACAATGTTTTGGCGGTATGAATATTACTGAGCTTTCCCTTAAAATTGATCTCTGCAGTTCACTATCTAGAGCAATAGGGACACAATCATTTGGTACAAAAACCATGTACTTTCCAGAGTTATCCTCCTTACATGTATTAATATGGCGGCAAAACGTGATACTTTCCATCTGTTGTCAGTGTTTATAAATAAAGTTGTTGTCTGTGCACAAAACCATCTGTACAGTACTATAAGTAACAGTCCAGCTTTGACTCTCTACTAAGGGAATATTTCGTTTTGATGCTATGTAATAATGATAGTTTGATTGGAATAGTCTGATTATATTGCGATGTACAAAACGTGAAAACCGAAGTTTGTAAAATAATTTTCTTTTGTTCAAATATTATTGTTCTCATGTGCTGAAAATAAGAAATATTTCAATATTTATAAGTAGTTTTTCATGGGTCGACTTATAAACGGGTCAATAAAAAAATATGTTTTCAGGGCTTGAAATTAGGGACTCGACTTATAGCCGAGATCGACTTACAGGCGAAGATATACGGTATATCCCATTCGAGCAAACAAATTTAATGGTTCCTCCTACCCACCCATAATTCAAGGTTGACTTAACAATAAAAGTTAGGATTTTTTAACGACACCACTAGAGCTATTGGATGTCATACATTTTGTAATTTTGACATGTAGCTTTAGAGAGGAAACCTGCTACATTTTTTCATTAGTAGTAAGGAATCTTTTATATGCACCATCCCACAGACAGGAAAGCACATACTATGGCCTTTAATATACGTGCCCCTGCGTGTGCTGTAACCTCACCGTGGTGCAGGGGTGTAACATTCTCTTTGAGAATGGCCAATACAGCACAAAATTGAAGTTTTGAGTAAGATTCAGTATCCGTAAAATTCTGTGATATTTGTGTTTTTGCACAGTTCTTTACACTGTTTTTGTTTAAGTCTTGAATTTTTATATTGATGTTGATCATCACTTTATTTATTTGCATTACCATAGTTTGACACCCAATAGCCAATGTATTTTTCGTGCTGGGTGTGTCGTTAAACATTCATTCATTCATTCATTAAGATACCAGTTGTGGTGCACTGGCTGGGACGAGAAATAGCCTAATGGGCCACCGACCACGTATCAAACGAGCGCTTTACCACTAGGCTACGTCGATCCCACCCCAAAACACAAAAAGTGAAATGTATTTTTTCCATTATACTTATGCCCCATTCCTGCAAACAAATTTAACAGTTCCTCCAACCCAACCACCCATAATTCCAGGTTGACTTAACAATAAAAGCAAAAAAATATATTTTGGAAATAACAAATTTGTTGTTTTAATATGCAGATTGTGAAAATATTGGAGATTTTTTTTTTTAAATACAATGCATTTTTCTTTATAAAAAAAAGAAAGAAAAGATCTTGGCAAAGTGAAATAACCAGCATCCTAACCTTAACTCTGGTACATGTCCAATTGTTCCCCTTAAAAAATATCGGAGCACTGTAATAATTAATTCAATTGCCAAATGTTCTATTCCCAGTGTTGGTGAGACTTGTAAAGGAAGAATATTGTAAGGTGATGATTTAGGGCTCCCCAACCCTGACATGACCTATTTTCTGGGGATAATAAAGAATTTGAAAAAAATAAAAATAATAATAATAATAATAATAAATATCTGAGCACCCTCAGTTCATTCCTGGATTGGTAAATGACTCAGTTTGCCCACAGATTGTGAACTAAAGTACTCACTTCTTGTTTTCTTCCTGGTGGTCTTTACACATGCGGATGAGCAACTTGCCGCGGATGTTGTCAGCTCGCTTGGCCAGAGAGCGAATCAACTCATCACAGTGCAGCTCAAACATGCCCAGTCGCACAACCTGAATAACAGTTACAGTTTGTGTTCAAACATACCCAGACAATCTGAATAACAATATATTATGTTCAAACACACCCAGTCAGATAACCTGAATAACAATATATTATGTTCAAACACACCCAGTCAGATAACCTGAATAACAGTTATTCTTTGTGTTCAAACATGCATAACAAATAGTTCAAACATACCCGGACAAACTGAATAACAAATAGTTCAACTATATGCACTCCGATTACCTGAATAACAATAGTTTGTGATAATCTGAATAAAAGAAACACTGTTTCGGTTCCATGCCTTGTGACCATGGGAACCCATCAGAAACTGATTATACCAGTTGTACATGTAATAATCATGGGAAACGAAATTTTCGGTTCTGTGATTTTACCGACACGGTAGCGGAAACTATCGTTACCATGAAATCTGAAGGCCTGGTATAATAAAGTAATAACTGAACTTGTTTACCTTCTGCATGTTGTACGTGATCTCCTCGGTCAGGTTGTGGTACTTGGCCACCTCCTTGCAGTAGTCGTCAAACGTGTGTTCCTCGCTCATGAACTGATCTATGTCAGCCTCAGCCTGAAATCAGGAGATCAATTTTTTTTTTAAGTTTCATCAAACGTACATTAAAGAAGCATATTTGGGGAGGGAGGACTCAGGGAAAATGGGACAAATGGATCAACTCATGAAAAGGGTACCGGTAACCCAATGAAATTTAAAAAAAAAAAAAACACAGAAAAAAGAAGAAGAGACATTTGAATATATATTAAGGGAAGGGGGCGGGGGGTGACTGTATAAGTTGTATAAACACAGGGCCTGTTTCAATGTTAGCCAATAGAGTGAAGAAGACAATGTTTAAGTACACAAAATTTAAAAAAAAAAACAACAGACATTTGAATATATATTAAGGGAAGGGGGGGAGGGGGTGACTGTATAAGTTTTATAAGCACAGGGCCTGTTTCAATGTTAGTCAATAGAGTGAAGACAATGTTTAAGTACACAGAATCTTATAAATTGCAATAAATATGTGTTTATTTTCTTTATTTGTACTAGTACTACTGGACATTAACAATGCCAGCCAAATGTATGAACAATCTTTTGTGCATACAAAAACATGCTAACAACTGGATTATCCCAGGCTTCTGAAAATTGTGCGTACAATCGTTTTGCTCGCACGTCGTTCACGCAAGTCTAGTTTTGCATAACCCATTTTTCATTCTCATCCAAACAATAATGACATTAAATATATTTTACACTATGATTTGTCACTGTTCACATAATGATATATTTGTAATGGGTTACGCAAAATGAAATGGGTTACCTGAAAAAAATTTGGGTTACATAAACTTTCAATGCTCAGAGGCCTGTTTTCAAATACGAATTGCTGCCCGAATTTATTGCTGTGAGCTTCACAAATACCAGTTACTACGGTTACCTGTTTGGTGACGAGGAAGTTGTACTTCTCATACAACTTGGTCCACTCGACGGGTTTCAAACTCTCCATGTTGACAAGTTCTCGCACCTTCTCGCGGTTCTCCTCCAGAATATCCTCCAGTATGGTCGGCTTCAGGAACGCTTTGTTTTTGTTGCCGTTCTGTATGATAATTCAGAAACATGTCACTGACATATTATAAGAATATTTGGACTGCGTTTTCGTTGCTATTTTGTAAGTCTTAAAATCATAACAATGGTAATTCAGTAATTTTGCCATTTTGGCAAGTTTTAAAATCCCAGTTTGTAAAAACAATGATAATAATTCAAGAATTTAATTTATTACATATTTGAAGAAAATGTTTATTTTTTGTAGGTTTTTTTTTGGTTACTGGTTTTTTTCTTTCTCTTTATTTGCTATTTTTAAAGTTTGAAAATCATTATAACAATAATAATTTAAGAAAATTTAGACTTGTTTTTATCTACTCTGAAATTTTGAAAATGATAGTTCCAAACAATACTAATCATTCTGAAATTCAAATTCTGAAGCATATTCATTCATTCATTTATTCATTCATTCTTTTATTCATTCATTCTTTCATTCATTCATTCATTCTGAAGCACTTATGCAAATCAGTAGCCTCATCGCTCTGGATACAGAAACAGTAAATACATTAAATAGATACTTCATAACAACATGAAATAATTAATTACTCAAACTGTTTTATATTCATTTTCATTATTCCAAGAATAATTAAATTGCTAAAAGGTTTTCCAATCACAAAAAGATACTGGAAAAGCCTGGTGAGACCATTGTGCAGTGTTATCAGTAAGTATTTGCTTCAACTGGTATACATGTATACAAAATATGGGTGCTCATTAGAATGAAAAACAAAATGAAGAATAGTCATAACATATGGGTTACAGCCATTGAAATTTGCGACAGTAATCAACAGTGCCATCACAAAAAAGCTGTTGGTAAACATTTTTATTATTTTGCATTATTTACTTTGTTATGATCTGTACTAAATTGCCATCACAAGATAATCTGAATTTCATGGACTGATATTATATAAATATACACTAACATATAACTGTATTATTACATACCTATTCAATCTTACTATAGTGGTAAAGGCCTTTTGAAACCGTGGAATAAATTTATCCTGTATCGCACATATGTGCAATCTGGACCAGAACTCTTAAATGGGGAATTCCTTTTTTCTTTTTACTGCAGTTAGTGCCTTTTATTTACTTACGTCATATATGATTTACAAATGACGTCATATCGTATTTGAAATATTACACAAGGCTGCCGCAGAGTATGATTCTTAACGTTAAATGAATCCATGAAAGGAGTGTTGTTATGACGTTAAATTAAAAACCGTTTTGTAAAACATACAAGAAGGTACATGTATGTCATAAATACAGAACTTCACATACATTGTTTTCCCTTCCTATTTATTGCACTCGTTTATTTTGTGAAAGAACATACCACTCGACCGCTACACGATCTAGTGGTATATATTCTTGCGCAAAATAAAATCTGTATATTTATTATTACTATTATTATGATATATAAAAAGCGACATTTTCAAGGACATCAATTATTCATGATCATCTGTACAACACGTGTACATGTAATTATTTGTAGAAGAAAAACAAAAAACTCAACATTATTATAGAAACTAGATACCTGAAAATAAATGTGTACAAATATCTGACTGTGTTTTCTGTGTGTAATTAACAAACAACATGTTCTCTGACTAATCTCAAAGAAGATCTGCAGTGAATACGTGTGTAACAATATACATGTCCTAACATGCATCCATCATCTTGAACAACAAACCTTTAATGTGCTTTTGCGCGCTTTTCGACCAATCTGGCAGCATACAAATATTGATTACAAATAAAAAATATTATTCACTGAACATGTTAATAATATATAGAGGATTCGTCACGAGTATTTTTAATATGGAAAATATCAACCAAGTCTTTGTTAATCGGTATTTGTCTAGGCTCTGCCGAGACAAATACCAATTAACTAGACGAGGTTGATATTTTACATATTAAAAAACACGAGTAGTGAATTCTATTTATCCTATAACACTTCTAAAATAACATTTTAATTTGATTTTTAGTAAATCACAAACTAAAGTCCATCAGTAGTATGAAATAATCAAAATTAGCACAAATTAGTTGATGTCACACATTTTAACTAAATCTTATGAAAACGTTACGCTCAGGTATACAGGTCTTGTTGGCTTGTAAACAAATGACACATTCACAGCAACACATTATTACCTAGAGACCTTGCACATTTGCAGATACCTTTAAATCTGCATACCATTATTAACTGGGTTAATACATTAAATTATTACATGGGTTTATAACATGAATATCATGGTTAAGTTATAGGATAAACAGAGGATAATAAACAAGTTGCCAGTTATTATCAAATTTATGGCCCGAGTTAAATAATATTCACTTATAATGAGCTTTAGCATATGACAAATGAAAATTATTTTACAAGGGATATCAATTTAATAACAACTGTTCTGAGTGTGATTCAGTTTATTACCTCAGCTATTTTTTTTCTCTCTAAAATCCTTTATTTTCGATATTTACATGTAGATAAAAACAATGTAAAATTAGAAATTACAAATTTTATTTGCCTGGCTAAGGGTGCCTGCTGAGGTAATAAAATTAAATATATTACAATCTATAGCCTGTCCCATCATTCTATAATAATGTCTTTTGTAATTAATTTCAGTTTGGTTTAACGTAAGAAGAAAAGTAAAAGTGTTTTGGAAATAACAAAAAATTACTACTTGCGTGTGTGCAATTTACAAATCAATTGGCTCAGAAATAAATAACTTGTAGTAAATTTCATACTATGAAAAAGGGCATTTCCTGTGGGACCGACTATAAATACTCAAAACTTAAAATGCACATGAACATAAACTGCTAAAAATCAAATTTATCAATAAATGCCATTATAAACTTTATTTTAGGATGTATTTGTTTTTAAAAAGCTCAGAATCCTACACATGTATTAGAAATCAAAATGCTTCAATATTTTAGTGTGTCTGCTGAAATGACATCATGGATTGAATCTTTTCGTGACGTCATTCTAACAGTAGTGCATAGCATGCCATCACATCCGCAACGTAACTAAATTACTCTTCGTCAGGGTTCATTTATGAATTTGAAAACAATTCAACGAAAACAACGTTTACATCATTATGGCACATGTCTTACCCAGTCCAAGTAGAGTTTGGTCTCGACACGCGGCACAGCACAGGAGGCCTTTATGATGACATCATACACGTTGACGAGAACAATTTCAAAGTCTTTGAAAGTCGGTTCAAACTTTATCTGGTTGTCATCAATGATCAGCCGGAGAATGAATCCAGAATGCTCGTAGGCACGAGTCGATGTCTAAAATTTTTGACATAAATAGAGAAATTATAAACAACAAGCAGGATGGAAGATAAAGGTAGCAGCATACAGTTAGCTCCCTTGTGTACCAGGGTGCACAAACAGTTCGCTTGTTGGTTTTGCACAGATCCATGTTTGAAGGCTAATTATTTGGAATAGGAAGTAAATTTTAAGCTTAGTGATAGGCAAGGAGTTATTTTTTTTAAAATTGCAATTGGTTTTTAACCAGCAGTGCAAATGGTTTAGCTGTAATGTAAAGTTTGTTTTATTTAACGACGCGACTAGAGCACATTGATTTTTTATCTTATCATTGGCTACTGGATAGCTGTAATGTAAAGTTTGTTTTATTTAATGACGCCACTAGAGCACATTGATTTTTTATCTTATTATCAGCTATTGGACATCAAACATATGGTCATTCTGACACGAGGAAACCCGCTGTCGCCACATAGGCTACTCTTTTATGACATGCAGCAAGATATCTTTTATTTGCACTTCCCACAGGCAGGAGAGTACCTACCAGCCTGTAGACTGACAGCGTAACCACAACGCCACCGAGACCGGTTAGCTGTAATGAGGCTTGGTATTCATACACCTGGTTTTTCTTGTGACAAAAGTGGGGCACGATCATTTTGGGTAATTTTTTAAAAAGCTGATTTTGTGAAAAATTTAATAGCTAAACCTTTATTCAAATGTGGGTTTTTGGATGGTCTGATGAGCAAAGTTTCCATAAATATATGTGTGATATCCGCCAACTCCCACTTGTGTTTGGTTTGTATGGGTGTGAACATTGTCAAAAATGCATCCAAAATCATGTAGTTTGGACACATTATGATGAAAGTAACACAAATATTTAACTAAAAATATTTAAAATAAGTCCTCTTTATAATTATGACCCTTTTTGTAATTTCCTTGAGACTAAAAATACCTGTATCTTTCTTTATTTTTAAACTATAGGTAGGCATTTAGGATGGATGGATGGATGGCAAACTTTTGTGTGAATGATTTCACCAATTCACACTGTTTGTGGATGATTTTTTTTCTTCAGGAACATTAGACAATCCTTAAATAAATTTAACCTTTAAAATAATATACATTAAGCTTAGATGGCAAATAATTATTAACAGATTCCCTACATATTTTCACTGAAGTAAAACTACATTTTTCAAGATACAATATGCACAATGCATAAATCATGTTTATGTAAAACTGTTCATTATAAAGATTCTACATGCATAAACAATGTTTATGTAAAACAGCTTATTTTTAAGATTCTATTCCCCAATTCAAAACAGAGGTTTTCTGTGATGATAACCAGATGTAGAAACCATAGCAGTGGAATCCTAAATGCTATTAGCATGGCTCAGTCTGTACTGATTTTTTTTCAAGTGAACTTAAAAGACTTAAAATTTGCAAAAATACTGACGAAAAATTCCTATAGACAAAAAGTATTATGATTGCAATGCCAACTAGATGAAGCATGCTTAGTCAATGTGACAATAAATGTGAAATGACTCTCTGAAGCCAGTCGCTACAAGTTGTCAATTTGACTAAAACTATATTTGAATGTGACCTTGATTGCAGTAACACCTATGGAATGCATCTTAAAGATTAACTCTGCTATCAGGCCGGCAGCGTTTATGCTGTGACAACTAAATTTAGCATGCTTGGATCAAGTGAATAGTGATAACGCATCTTCAATGACTCAGTCTTTATTGTAAATTTGTACAGGTGAACATTAAAGCTTTGTAAAATATTTAGAATGGCACTGTGATAAGTGAAGAAACGTGATGTCATACTTCACCTTTTTATGACTCAGCCTGTATTGTAAATTTGTCTATGTGAACATTACAGTTTTGTAATACATTTAGAAAGGCACTGTGATAAGTGAAGAAACGCGATGCATACGTCACCTTTTTATGACTCAGCCTGTATTGTAAATTTGTCTATGTGAACATTACAGTTTTGTAATACATTTAGAAAGGCACTGTGATAAGTGAAGAAACACAATGTCATACTTCACCTTTTTATGACTCAGCCTGTATTGTAAATTTGTCCATGTGAAAATTAACGCTTTTTAATATACTTAGAATGACGCTGTGATAAGTGAAAAAACGTGGTGTGAAACTCGTAAATACGTATTCATCATACCTCTGGGGCTGGTTCCCAGACAAACCTTGTCCATCCTTCCCATACTATCTTCTTAATCTGCAGCCAGTGGGATTAAAAGTTACACAGCCGTGTTTAAACCAATCATCAGCAATGACATAAGTCAATTAACCGATCAACTCTGACACAAGTCAATTAATCAATCATCACCGCCTACATGTGTCAAGGAACCAACCATTAAGTCGGTCATGTAAGTCAATTAACCAATCAACTTTGAGACAAGTCAATTAATCAATCGTCACCTCCCACATGGGACAGGAAACCAATCATTAAGTCGATAATGTAAGTCAATTAACCAATCAACTTTGAGACTAGTCAATTAATCAATCATCACCTCCCACATGGGACAGGAAACCATCATTAAGTCGGTAATGTAAGTCAATTAACCAATCAACTTTGAGACTAGTCAATTAATCAATCATCACCTCCCACTTGGGTCAAGAAACCAATCATTAAGTCTGTCATGTAAGTCATTATCTCTGGACATATCGATCGGACTTTAAACGTTTAGATCTGCGTTCAAAATTTTATGTCGAAATTACTTCTTTTTTGTAATATTATTAAATAGTCCGATCCTCTCTTCTTTCTCTTATTTAATTTTGGACTGTCCTTCTAAAATGCTCCAAATTATATAAATATTCGGCCGAGCAGTCAATTCTTTTTTATTTTTGGCTTGTAACCTTTTCATTTTTTTTATTTATTCTATTAACGTTTTTACTAATTGCTATTTTCAAAATTCTGCCCATTTTCAACCCCCCCCCCCCATCCCGAGTCAGGCCACCGATCTTATCGGAGGTCGGACTCGGGATGGGCGTGTTCGAAACCCTAGTGGTATATGGGCACGTTAAACTAGTTATCATCATCATCATCTGTGACAACAGATCTTGCAGTGTCTAATGGTACCCTTGAAACATCTATATAGTAAGCAATTTATAACACTCAATTTCTGATTTAATAAAAATAAAACATATTTAGTCATAAATGTTACACCATGAACAATCCTTTTCAGTAACTTAGAACTTTTATATAATGTTTATCAAACATTTCTGTCCCTTTAAGCCATGGCAATATTCAGTAGAAAACAATGGTTGTTTCTTAGCAGCTCTGCTTCACAATGGTAAAATCTGGAATGCCTACTTTTCTAAAGTAATTAAACCAAGACAGAAAATCCTCACACTACCACATTCATTACTGGAGGTAATAAAAAGACAGACATTACACCTCTCCTCAGTAAACTGAACAAACGTCTCAATTTTCTATACATTCTTAATAGAAAAAGTTACACATACACTCCAATTTTCTTCTTTTTTTCAAAATACAAAAAACTGCAAACTCAAATTTTCTACATTTTTAAAATTTTAAAAAAATCACTGACCAGACAATACTAAAGATCCTACAATCAGTATGGATAATAATATTTAAAAAAATACTTCCCACTCCCCTGAAATAAAGCTAGAGACCACTGGTTGACAGAGCATGTCTGGGCCATCAGTCACATAACACACCTACATAAGAAGAATCTCCCACCCACCACCACCCCCACCACCCCCGGAAAAAAAAAGAAACTACTGACAGAGCATGTGTGTGCCATCAGTCACAGTACAGTTGAAGAATCCCCCACCCACCACCACCACCCCCCCCCCCAAAAAAAAGAGAAGAAACTACTGACAGAGCATGTCTGTGCCATCAGTCACAGTATAGTTGAAGAATCCCCCTCCCCACCACCACCACCCCCACCCCCCCAAAAAAAAGAGAAGAAACTACTGACAGAGCATGTCTGTGCCATCAGTCACAGTACAGTTGAAGAATCCACCACCCACCACCACCCCCAAAAAAGAAGAAAGTACTGACAGAGCAGGTCTGTGCCAACAGACACAGTACAGTTGAAGAACACCACCCACTAACACTACTCGGCCACACACACACACACACCCCCCACACCCCCCCCACACCCCACACCCCCCCAAAGAAGAAACCAGAAATGACCGACCACTGGTTACCAGAGCAGGTCTCTGTCCTCAGGGTCGCAGTACAGTTGAAGAATCCCCCACCCACCACCACCCTACAAACAACAGAAGAAACTACTGACCACTGGTTGACAGAGCAAGTCTGTGTAGTCTGAGATGGAGTTGAGGGTGAGGTTCTGAAGGTTTTCGGTCCTCAGGGTCGCAGTACAGTTGAAGAATCCCCCACCCACCACCACCCTACAAACAACAGAAGAAACTACTGACCACTGGTTGACAGAGCAAGTCTGTGTAGTCTGAGATGGAGTTGAGGGTGAGGTTCTGAAGGTTTTCGGTCCTCAGGGTCGCAGTACAGTTGAAGAATCCCCCACCCACCACCACCCTGCAAACAACAGAAGAAACTACTGACCACTGGTTGACAGAGCAAGTCTGTGTAGTCTGAGATGGAGTTGAGGGTGAGGTTCTGAAGGTTTTCGGTCATCAGAGTCGCAGCACAGTTGAAGAACGCCTCCAGCTTCTCCTGGTCCTGGTTGCTCGGAACCTGCTTCCGCTTGTTGCCTTGGTAGAAGATGTTCTGTACTTCGGGAAACCATCTGGGTGACAACAAAACACAATGCTTGTTTAATCAGTGACTAGTATAATGAAGGATGGAAGGAAGGAAGGAAAGAAAGAAAGAAAGAAAGAAAGAAAGAAAGAAAGAAAGAAAGAAAGAAAGAAAGAAAGAAAGAAAGAAAGAAAAACAAAATGAAAGAAACAAAGAAAGAAAGAAAGAAAAAGGAAACAACATTAAAGAGAGAGAAAGAAACAAATAATGGAAAAAAACTGAGCAGGGAGGGAATGAAGGAATGAAGGAAGGAAGGAAACAAAGAAAGAGAAAGAAACAAAAAACAAATAAAAAAAAAAGAAAATGAAAGAAACAAAGAAAGAAAGAAAGAAAAAGGAAGAAACATTAAAGAGAGAGAAAGAAACAAATAATGGAAAAAAACTGTTTGTAAATGACAGCATATTTTAAACTATTAAATATGACAATCGGGTGCCTGTAACATTTGTCTGACACCCAACAGCTAATTTTTTTTTTGTACTGTGGTATTGTTAAACATTCATTCATTCATTCTTTGGGTGGTTACCACTGTGATCAGCAGTATAGTTTCTGTTAAGATTAATTTCTGATACACAACAGAATACAATGCACACTGTTCTGGATCCAAATAGAAACAATGTCAATGAGACAGGATCTAAACACATCAAAGTGTTCTCCAGCTCTTTCAAAATCAAATTGGCACAATGGCTAAAAGGTCAAACAAGTAAGTGCCACATGCATATAGGCCAGTGGGGGGTTGTGGTGTGGAGTGTGTGGGCAGGATCACCCCTAGAACATTTTTAAAACGGCATATTTGTGGATGTAAATTCCTTGCATCTGGCATAGGGTGTGTGTGTGTGTGGGGGGGGGGGGGGGGGCAGTATCACCCCTAGAACATTTTTAAAATGGCATATTAGTAGATGTAAATTCCTTGCATCCGGCATAGGGTGTGTGTGGGGGGTGGGGGTGGGGGCAGGATCACCCCTAGAACATTTTTAAAATGGCATATTTGTGGATGTAAATTCCTTGCATCTGGCATACAAACTGTGTATGTGTATGTGTGTATAAGAATTATTTAGATTTTAATGAAAATACTACATTTTGTGGGCATGGCGGGATCATGTTCGGCATGGCAAATGATGTTAAATCACAACAGCATGGTGGGACACCAACCTGGTTATGTAGTTGGAGAACGTTGCATTAAACATCAATAATATATTTTTTTATTTGTCTGAATAAAACAGGACCTAAATAGGAAATTTCTTGGGCCCATATTTCCAAAGCTATCTTAGAGCTACGAAATCGTAAAACCATCATAAGCTATGACGTCGCTATGGCGTGTGCTGTAGTGATATCATAGCCTACGATAGTTTTACGCTTTCGTAGCACTAAGACAGCTTCGAAAATCCCTAGCCAGATTTTTACAGCAAACAAAAATCAAAAGAAAAGTAAATCACATGACTGGAAGAAGGATGCCAGGACACTGTGGGAAATTAGAACCATTTCACTGGCCGCTGGGATGTTCAGACCAATCCGCTGAACCAGGGTGATGGAAAGGAAGGAAATGTTTTATTTAAGGATGCACTCAACACATTTTATTTACATTTATATGGCGTCGGAAGAACTAGGGTGAAAGGCATGAAATAAGAGGTCAGGCTGCAGTTTGAAAAGACAATGGTTCCAACGAAAAACTCACTTGTGCAGCAAGCTCCTTTTGGCAGCATCAATGTGTTTCATGCAGAGATTCTGGAAAGCTCCAAGCTCCATGGAATCGGTTTTGTGGTGGAATTCTTCGATATCAATCATTCTCAGCTGTCTGTAAAAACATAAATATAGTTCTTTATTTTAAATTCAACAAAACTAATTAATTTTTCTTTTTTTATAAAGTCTCTTGGCTATGGTCTCACTATACAAATCACTTCCGGGTGAGAGTTCATTCATCATGGTCCACTATAGTTCCTAATTGTGACACAATTTATGGTTCACATATTCACTTCTAGGAAATGGTGAAGAATTAAAACAATATGTATGTTTAATGGTTAGCCTTCTGGCTGTATTTTTTGCCCATGCTAATTTGTAATATTGTGCATTGACCTTTTGGGACATGGATGTATAGCGCAAGAGACAACCAGAGTATATCGGTTAATGAACCACCTGTTCGGACTGGTACTACAGCCAGATGCAGTCCTACAGCAAAAAACTGAGAAGGAAATGTTCTCAATTTTGGAGTGAAAATAAATGCTTATATAATATATGTCCGCAATGGTGTATGTTAGTGCAAACGTGAACCCATTCTAATGGCAATCTTCATTTGACGTTGGGCAATTTAACATGGGTTTCAATGGCAGATGACATCTGTGTAGTGAGACCTATGAGTTTGCAATATATACCCAATTACCTTGCAACTGTTGTCCATACAGATAGACCATGTTAACTGATTAGAATAGAACAGATGTTTAACGACACCCCAGCACGAAAAATACATCGGCTATTGGGTGTCAAACTATGGTAAAGGCAAAAATAATGGGGTTAACTGATTAAAGCAAAGTGATAAACAAGGCAGGCCTCACAAAGTTTTGTAGTATTCTTATCTTCAAAGGATGTATCTGATATCATTAACCTGTTATTGTTTATATGTATCACAGTACAATACATACCCACATGCTAAAGATATAGGACTTGTAACATTATATTAACCGGTTATTGTCTGTACATATGTATGTCAGACCTCACAGTTTGTGGGGAGCTACGGCTATTGCTCCACATCCTTTTACCGAGACCAACATTCAAAATAGGCACTTGTCCATTCGTCCTGACACGTGAAAATCTGCTAGGACAAGCAAAATATACCTTAGTGGTTGTCCAGTGGACAACTAAAGTCCAAACCAAAATGTTAACAACTACGAAAAATTGCTCTCCTACCTTTATTTTTTGTTAGATATTAGCCACATTTTGTCCAGACAGAAATCTTGAAAAAAACATTACAATGACACAGATTCCACATACTAGATGATAACCAAGTCACCTATATCAACTTCGCTGAGATCGCATAGGGCAAAAAGCATGTAACTTTGTGCCGGCTGCCATTTTGACTTTTTATGGAATATTCTCCAAGATGGGTGAAAGAATATGACTTAATCTAACAATGTCATAACATGTTATGATATAAAGGCAAACGTGATGACGTCATATTACATTTTTTTTTTTTTTTTTTTAAATTATACCACTAGAGATCATTGATATATTAATTATGTCACATACTTTGGAGGCGTGCACCCTTTCTGAAGAGTATTCCATAAAAAAACCCCAAAATGGCAGAAGGCAGAAAACTGCATGTATTTTGCCCTATGCTATCTCAGCGAAGTCGATACTGGCGACATCGTTACAGTCTCATATGTGGAATCTTTATCACTGTAATGTTTTTTTCACAACTTGTGTCTGGACAAATTTTGGGCAAAATGTAACAGTAATTAAAGGTAGGAGAGTAATTTATTGTAGTTGTTAACAATTTGGTTCAGACTTTAAATATGTTCAATGTCATTTCATTTTGAACAATCACAAACATCATCTTAGTACTTGAACAAAACAGACCATTTTAACTGGACAAGTGAAAATATTGGCTAACAAGTAGATTTCTAGATGTATTTGTCCAATGGTCTATTGAAAATTTCTGCTTATTGCTATCGATGGAGACAACTTTAGGGAGAGTCATTTTTGGCTTCCCTTAAAAGAAATAGTACTGCGAAAGGATAAACTATCAATGCTCGGTATTGAAATACCTGAAACAGCTCCCCGTATAATCTGAAATCTAAGCTATTAATAGTTAATAAATCACTCCACTCACGAGATCTGATATTTTACTGTACAATACATACCCGTACGACACATGCCACAGATCAAGGACCTGTAACATGCATGGATTGGTCACGTGCAGGTTCTGCGCAATCAGTTCGAGCGCCGTAACAAACGACTTGTGCCACGGCTTCGGCACAATCTCGAGCTCTTCTCTGTGAGGAGGAAGCTTTTCTTTCTTGTCATCATCTTTCTCCCTCGGATCTTTGAGAACAAAGTCAACTGAAAGAAAATTATTGATGTTAAAAACAGGAATTTTATATAATGAAGAGGTTCAAACTAATGCTTATCCGATTTTAGTAATTTGAGAAAAAAGGAACTTAACAGAGGGTTTATAAAATATTAGCAATTTGGCGAATTTGATACGGAAATCTGCTGCCAAATTCAAGTTTCATTTAGCAAAACAGTAAAAATGGTGGTACATTTATAAACAATAGATGATGTTCGAATTAGCTTTTTGGTGAATTAAAAATGAAACAGATTTGCCAAATTGAACTTTAATTCGCATTTGGCGATTTGGCGAGTAACAGTTTAAACCCTGTTTATATATAACAAAGAGGTCTCAACTAGATATTCCAATGATTGAGTATGATTTTAAGAATAGCAACGTCTGTCAAAGTCTATCCTGGTGAACACGACAAGAGGTGCACAGTCCTAATACAAATTTTTGTAGTTAACATATATCAGTCCCTTCTGGGGACCCATTTTACCTTCTGGCAGGAACCCTGATTATGTAACTGAAACTTGACTGTTTGGTGCAAACTGATTACAACCGATGACTGATTAAAAAATTCTCACCGATTCCTCTGCTCGCAATATGCACACATTCAATCAGTAGGTGTATAAGGCTTAGAAATGAAGACATATTTCCATTGGCCTGAGGGACTAGTAGCCTAGAAATGTTCCTAGGCCCCATACACAAATTACACCCCCATTATTGTTTGGAACCATGTGATTGCAATATTTGTGACTGATTCTGAAAAACAACAACTATATAACTTTATACTGCCACAACTGCATAATAATCACACTGGAATATATCTAACTGACCTGTCATCATTAAAACTGTACCCATCTTCAGGAATTTCTACTTACCTAGGGCAAAGCGGGCAAGTGTTTGTTTCTACCCCTGTGTATTATTACTATTACACTGACAAAGACCAATATAAAAAATACAACTTCTTCTGATATGTGGACTCAATTCAGCACAATACAGTTTGCGGTCGGGAGAAGTATTATTACAGACAGAAAGTTAATCTTTACCGATTGCCTTTTTCACACTCAAGAGGTAGTCCTCGCGCATTTCATCCGACAGGTTCTCAATAGTGGCTGTGTGACCAGACTGGAAAATAAAACAAACAGGTGTTTTTAAAACAGAGTTACTCCTCCATCATGGAATGTGGGAGGATGAGTATATACTAAGTTTCTAAAATGCAATTAATGATACTTAAAAGAGTCTTCACCATTGCAAATTATTTCAGTCTTCTACTGGCAGCAACTGGTGGGAATTTTCTCTACATTATCACAGCTGACAGAGAACTGGATTCTCATACAGAAGGAAGGAAATGTTTTATTTACGGTTATATGGTGTCAGACATATGGTTAAGGACCATACAGATAGTAAGAGAGGAAGCCCGCTGTCGCCACTTCATGCACTACTCTTTTCAATTAGCAGCAAGGGATCTTTTATATGCACCATCCCACAGACAGAATACCACGGCCTTTGATATACCAGTCGCGGCGCACTGGCTGGAACGAGAAATAGCGCAATAGGGTCACCGACGGGGATCGATATCACACCGACCGCGCATCAAGCGAGCACTGTACCACTGGGCTATGTCCCACCCCTGAATTCTCATACAAGAGTCCCTAGTTCAAATTCCATCAAGTGGAGGGAGCCAATAATGTACCTATGTTTAGCTTGTGGGTGGGATGAACATCAGTGGTAGTGTACATGCCCGGGATCTGATGGGTTACAGGATCAATCAACCTCAATGGACTCAAAGTTTAGTTTCTTCGTTTCAACCAGGGCCCCACAACTAGTACACCAAATGCCATGGTAGGTATGTAGTCCTGTCTGTTGAATAGGGACTCTCTTGCAGCTTTATCATTAGAAGTAGTCTATGTGGTGGCAGTGGGTTTCTTTTCTTTCTTTTTTTCTATCGACCAAATGTCGATGTAACCATTTGTTAGACACCAAACAGCTGTAGTACATTCAACATGTACTGACGTGTTGCTACACAAATATATTATTTTTCTTTCTATTTTTGGCTTGGAAGATATCTCATTCCGTGTTCCCAAGACTAGCTTGGAATAGATATATATTTCTGCACTTCCATTTATTTCTGGATGAATTAATCTTTTTAACTTTTTCACAGTTTTTTTTTTAATTTCAGTACAAATTAGACAATTCTCTATCAGAAATTTGAAATTACTGTACCACACCTCTTGGCAGGACTAAAAATTCAGCCTTTTTCACGAGAATCCATGTGGATTCCCATAAAAGCAGTCCACGGGAATCATCCAATTCTAAACATTTTCAGAGAACTTTATCAACAGTGTTAGTATATAGAATTGTGTGTCATATGCTACTAACTGTATATGGATTAGTGTATATAAAACAACCCTTACTATTTACTGGAAAGAATAACCAATTTGTCAGTAACAGTGTACCCAAGTTTAAAGCAAAAAAAACAACAACAAAAAAAAAAAACCCAAACAAACAAAAATGTTTATTTAGTTGTTGGTTTCATTTTTTTTACAGTCAGCAAACATCTGGCTAATGTTTGCGAACTAATTGATTGGTTCCCAACGTGGACATTTGGTTTACTGTGAAGCGTATAAACTAGTCTAGTGGACGTTTTTCCGCTCGGTCTGGCTGAACGCAGCCCAGGTTACTTTTCAAAGATTGATTATTCGTGAACAGCACATGGGATACTATTGCCGATGTATTTTGCGCATTGGTTCAATTTTTGTATGGATATTACTGAAGTACATTTCCTCTACCGACAAAAATATTTATTGATTAAAAAGAGCAGGTAATTCAAGGTTAGGAACATAATATTAGCGAACTAAAATAGAAATGTTTGATGTATTACTAAATTTGGCACACTACTGTCTGTTGTTCCTTTCAGTTCTCTTCGTTGGCAATTTGGTTCATAGAAATGGACCAACCACCGCTTGGCTCTAGGTCAGACTATTCTCGATAAACCTCTATGTTTAGAACATGCACGGATTCGAATGTATACTACGCTTTTGAAGCCAGTTTAAACTGAAGCGTGATAACCAGACTATTTTAATTTTATTTTATTTGTTTTAATTCTTTAACGTTTTACTGACTGATTATTCAATTTAATAAATTTGTGGAAATATTTCACGCGAATCCAAATAGATTCAGATGTTTTATGTTTGCGCAAATCCTGGCGAATTTTTAGCCCTGCTTGGCATTATGAACTATCTCTTGAGATTCACAATAAATCAATACCAGTTGTCACATTCTACCTTCAAGGCCCAGGTTACTGTTCCACTAAAAAAGTGATAGTAAGACATCAATTTTACAACTAGGTACTGCACCTTTAAAATATTGCTATACAAACATCAGATACATTCAGTTCTTAGATCCATATCTGATGTAACTCAGAGAAAAAAAAAAAAAAAAAAATCCTAAAATAAAAGTAGTTTACCTTAAGTGTCCGTGGTACTTTTCCAAGAACATTTTCCAGCCAAGAATCCTCCATAGGAGCAACATGCTCAGTGTCAATTCCATTGTGAATGTAATAGTAGTATCTCTGTTGATATAAAAAAAAAAAAAACAGTGTCAATTCCATTGTGAATGTAACAGTAGTATCTCTGTTGATATATAAAAAATTGTCGTCAATTCCATTGTGAATATAACAGTAGTATCTCTGTTGATATAAAAACCCAGTGTCAATCCAATTGTGAATGTAATAGTAGTATCTCTGTTGATATATAAAAAAACCCAGTGTCAATCCCATTGTGAATGTAATAGTAGTATTTCTGTTGATATATAAAAAAAACCCAGTGTCAATCCCATTGTGAATGTAACAGTAGTATCTCTGTTGATATAAAAACCCAGTGTCAATTCCATTGTGAATGTAACAGTAGTATCTCTGTTGATATATAAAAACCCAGTGTCAATTCCATTGTGAATGTAATAGTAGTATCTCTGTTGATATAAAAACTCAGTGTCAATCCCATTGTGAATGTAACAGTAGTATCTCTGTTGATATAAAAACCCAGTGTCAATTCCATTGTGAATGTAACAGTAGTATCTCTGTTGATATATAAAAAAAAACCCAGTGTCAATTCCATTGTGAATGTAATAGTAGTATCTCTGTTGATATAAAAACCCAGTGTCAATTCCATTGTGAATGTAATAGTACATGTAGTATCTCTGTTCATATAAAAACCCAGTGTCAATTCCATTGTGAATGTAATAGTACATGTAGTATCTCTGTTGATATAAAAACCTAGTGTCAATTCCATTGTGAATGTAATAGCAGTATCTGTTTGTTCACCAATCACCAGTTAATATCATGTTTATTACACAAACAATCAATTTGTTCTAGATTTTTCTTCATTACAGGCCAAACATTATTACCAATCAATCAATATGCATTACTTTCCATGATCCAACTATAAATTAAAATGATTTTGAGTTCTGGAAAGTGACAGCAGCAATTTCCATGATTTTCTATGATTTCAGACTTTCTATAAGTTCCATGACTTGTTCACCCTGAAAATGCTGCCGATTAAACAACAAGCTACGTGTGTCAATTATACACATGGTCTGTGGCCTTCCTGTGAATTTAAAACAACATACCAGTATATCTTTCTCAGCAGCTGTTGGTGACCCAGGTCTGGACATGGCAGGTAATTCACCCGTCGCAGACATGCTACTTTTTGGAAGACTTTCTTCTTGCCTGAAAAACATACCAGCAGCAAAAATGTTTGAACAAAATGTTCTCGTGTCATGATCGAAATAAGGCTGATTGACCAGTTTAACAATTGTATAATATTCAGTGTGAGTCAACTTTGATCTTAATATTATCTTTATACTAACTATAATTATTCTCCAAATGTTGGAAGAAACCCAATGCAGTTAAGTCCAAGTGACTTTTCATATTTGAAAAGTCACTGAAATAATATCCAGTCACATGTCAGTTATAATACACTACCCTCTGTTAGCCTGCAAAATATGGTATCTAACTCAACAATTGAGTTATTTCAAGAAAAGAACATTGGAACAGATGAAATAAGTGTGGGTGAAAAAAGATAATTACATTTCCATTTTCACTTCATTTTAGACAGATTGATATCTTCAGTCAAATCATTGGCAATGTTAGCATTCTACAGCCATACCTCATTAAAACCACTGGTTCCTGCCTGATCCTTTTGGTTATAAACCACATAAAATAGATTTTTTTTAATTCCAGTAACATGATAACAATGTTTTTTCACGCATGTTAGATTAGTCGAGACTTTTTGATCCACAGTACTCTAACTTGTACTCTAACCTATTTTACCCCATAATCAGGGCTTCTATAATTTTTATAAAATCCACTTGCCATGGGATTAGTGGTTTTTTAAATTTACTAGCCACAATTAAAAATTCACTAGCCCTACTTTACTTTAAGTCAATATAATGTTACTAAATAATAGTAATAATTGGATACGTCACCTAAAGAGTGAGATAGAGCTTAAAAACACTAACAGTGGGGGATTGGGGTGGGGCAGAATATTCATATTTACAAAATAAACTTAACTGAAATATTTGACAATTTGTTTTCACTAACCGTCAGGCATGGCAATAGTAGTTATTTACTAACCCAACATTAAATATCACTAGCCATGGGAGTGGGGCTACCATAATCTAGAAGCCCTGCCGAAGCATTTTTAAAAACACTGTTACTTAAAATTAAATAAACTGTAGGTTGAATTATACACAAAAGTAGTTTTTTTTTTTTTGTAAAGATGGCTTATTAAAAGGCTCACATTATAATATCTACGAGAGCTTTTCGGAAGTTTTCTCTGTCTTTCTTGGGCTGTTTAAACTGGTCCAGGTTCTGTTGTGTTTCAATTGGCTTCAACCGAGTCGGCTGTTTTCTCTTTCTTGAATCTCCTGTAGTTAAACAAATAATGAGGTTCAAAGTATCTAATTGACCAGTTCATATTTATTAAATATTAACTTTTAATACTGAATAAGCTTCCATTTTATATCATGTTTATTTTTCGATTGAAATAATTATCAATTGTCACGAGCTTTAGCAAGTGACAATGAAAATTATTTCACAAGGGACATAAATATGATATGAAATGGTAGTTTAATATTCTATTTAGTCAAAAAGTCAAAGAGGTCATAAAGTGTAAAAATTGTTTGTTTTTAATTCAAACTGTACATAAAAATTATACATTTTAATTTGGAACTCTATATTTTGTCTAGGGCAATTCAGGTGTAATATGCCAAAACAAATATTTGTATGCATTATTTCACATATATACTATATAGTCTGTTTCCAAACAAAAAAGAAAACATTCCATTTTAATACATAAAAATTTATGATTTCTTCCAACAGCCAAATGAAATTTGAAATAATCTGGCCAAAGGTCATTCCAAATGTATTTATCCATATAGTGCTTTATATTTAAAACTTATTAAGGTAAGACCTTGTTTTCAAATACAAGAAAAAGCAGGGTGGGTTTATTATGTTGGGGGAGGACAAATAGAAGTCTTGCTAATTAGGCTTAAAACTGAGGACAGTCCCTTTGAAACTTACTTGCGGTCAGCTCCCCCACCAAATCAATGGGTTTTTCCTCCTCCTCCACTTGACCCGTGAGTATGAAGGAAGGTGGGTTTGTCGACCATGTCGGCTTCATCCGTTTGGACGGAAGTACAGGAAGAAATCGGACGGGGTCATCTGTCCCCTTGCCCTTGCTGTGTCCATGCTGACCCCGACGAGGAGTCAACTGTAACAAAAACAAAACAATGAAATCTTAACGTTGAGCTAAACGCTAATGTATTTCAATTAAAATAAAAAAAATAAAAAAATAAACAACCATCCCCAACAGTCTTAGTCAGGAAAGGTGAGTAATCACTCCCACTCCTCTCCACAATTGCCTGAAAAGTTTTAGGAGAGCTGAACTAAAAAATGATAATGAATTTTCTATGAAACTTCATACATGTGACTGCTTGTCTGGCATTGTGATCTTCAGCTCACCTTGATTTTGCTCATGGCGAAGACCGACAGGTACTAAATAATAAAATAATTTTTAAATCATTAACACGCATGGAGGGCTTTAGATTGCATCGGCGTCAATAAACATTGTGCCTAAAATACAAATGCCCAAATTAAGTACAAACGAGCTGATTTTAAAATAGTTCACCTTAAAACCACTGAAATGTTATGTTTAATTACATTAAAATAACTACATTTCTGAATATTGACAAATCTCCAGCAGCTGTTTTTATGACAGTACTGCACTAAAATGACCTTCCTGCTATATAAAAAGACAAAAGTTCAAATTAGTGAGATCTAAAATTAAACCCTGCACATGGTAACTGTGCAAGAATTGTATTAAATTAAATTGCATTTTATTAAATTATTAAAAATTTTAGGATGTGTATGAAACAGAAAAATATAACTGTGTTTGCTAGATATCATTTATTTTTCAACTTGTAGCTTAAAAATTAATCCAAGTTGCTTTCATTTATATATAAATTGTATCCATCAGTCATTTGTTTAAAGGACTCAGTACAGTTCCAGGTGAGAGGTCAAACAACCAATCCATAATAGTTTGTAATTGTGACACGTATTGTAGTTCACATATTCACTTGTACCTAACTGAGTTAGAATTAGAACAATTTATATTTTTCAGTGGCAAGTCCTCGGACTGGATTTTGATGCACCACCTGAATAGACAGATTGGGGTCATATAGTTAAAAAAGAAAAAAGAAACATAAATGTTTTCAATTTTGGAGTAAAAATAAATGCATATGTCATGTACTATTTAGTATATGTTGTTATTGCCAATGAGAACCCATTCTATTTGCAATCTTCATTTGAAATTTGGCAATTTAACAGGATTTTATTGGCAGAAAGCATCTGCATAGTAAGACCGTAGCATTCTATATAGAGAAAATATGGACCATTGGTTGGAATGGGATATTTGTATTACTTTAATATATAAATTCATATAATAGATAAAACTTACAAAAATATATTTAGAGCATTACAACACAGTAAAAAACATAGAAATGAGCTGCTGACAGTACTGAACTAACAGGTCAGTCAGTTTATCGAATTAAATATTTAACAATTCACATGTAATAGGTTGACGACATGCAATAAAACTGAAAGGTGGTTACTCCGATAGATATACTCGTTAAGATTACTAGATATGGTGTTAAATTGGAAGCTTAATATTTATGAAGCAAAACCTACCCCAAGAAATGCAGGGCTCGAACTTAACAACGGAAATTGCCATCGTTGAGATATAAATTGCCGTAGGTAGAGAGCATTACTGATGGCACTTTTATGTCGTCGGTAAACCACCTCAACAATAGCAAAATATATACACCAGGTGTACATAATCTGTCAATATTTGACATTTTCACTTGAAATGTCTACATAAAGCAAAATAACCGTTCCTTCATATTTATGTTCTGCAAATTCCATAGGCAGGCTCAAAATTGCTATCAGTGGTTTGTTTCACCCATGGCAATTCTTTTAAAAATTGCCATGGGAGACAAATTCTTAAGTTCAAGCCCTGGAAATGCATCTAACATTTAAGCGTTAGAAATGAGAATGGTCGGGAAAGACTACCCCCTTCCCCCCCAAAAAAAAAGTTTTTGTGGGGTTTTTTAAACAAAAAACTAATATATGAATTCCCCCCCCCCCCCCATCCCAAGTTGCTGGCATATTCTAACACTAATGTCTAAAGATAGATATTGTCAACAAACATTTTTTTTATATATATAAAAATTATTCTTTGACAAGTCTGATAAACCATTTAAAATATTAAATAGTGACGTTTATTAAATGTAATCTTTTTTAAAACTTGCAACTTGTGCTATTATATAGGTTATAAATTTTAGTATTGTTTATAAAAGTGATAAATCTTCTCATCCATAAGTTAATATGTACTTGTCCATTTAACCTTGAGGCTATTGCATATGAATCCAACTTTTTTGTGTTTTCATGTTGACAGCAACTGCTGTCAGTAAATTTATGACAGTTATTTCATTAACAAAATATAGGCAAATTACCTTAGCGTCAGCCATCTTCAAACTGGGATTGATCGCGATTACTATTTGATCATTATCAAAGAAAACCAGTGAGATATAAATCTAATGTTCAAAAATGTATTTTAAAATATCCTAGTGTTTTGCCTTCCACTGGTCGTAGAAAATGGCTACTAGTTTACCGTTGCTAAGAGATTTACCATCGAGTATTTCCGTTTCAGATAACGGACACTGACGAACCTTGTCGTAATGTACGAAAAGTAACGATCAATAACGAATCAGATGACTTCCGGGAACGTGTTGTCCTTGTGAAGTTTCTGATATTGTCATTGATAATAATAGTTTTAATCATGCATGTAGTGTTTTTTTTTTTTTTTTTTTTTTTTTTTTAAATTTCAGTCATATGTAAGCTAAAGTTGTAGTATTTCACCCAAAATATGCCATTACGAACGTTACGTTTAGTTGCTATTTATGGAGGTATGTTTGCAATAGGATCTGCAGCATATTTTCATCAAAAAATACAAGGTTTGTTATATAATATATTAATTTAATCCAGTTATTCACCTGTTCACTAGTCACCATGTTTGTATGGGATTTCTAGATATTAAAGTGAGCATAGTGAACTGAAAGCGTAAAATGGCATGTCACATATGAAATGGAATCGGATCATCTATTCAAAAAATTTCAATACAAATATTCAATAATGTTCCAGTTAAATAGGTTTTTTTGCTTCTTGTGTGTGTATTATTGATTCTAATACAACTTTCATATAAGCCTTTTTTCCACTGGTTAATTTTTGTGATAAATCGGACAATAGATATACGCTGTCATGGGCAACCAGGATTTATCACCATAACATTCTGAAAACTCGCCCAATATTTATGCTGTCACTTAGCCTCATGTGTGGTGTTTTCATTAGTACATGTATATTAATTCTGCGTCTTCAATTATATTTAAACATCAGTATAAATAATTTTCAACAAAATTGCTAACTTCAGATGCTAAAAATATTAAGAGTCTTTAACCTTCTGACTACTGCAGGCGAGATATCTCGCCCGACGTCACGTCAGTCGATATACTGTACACTGTATACAGTGCATTCCCCAATTCATATTTCCCGCCGTTTTGCACACGACACTCACCGGAAACGGAAATATAATTAAAGAAAAAAGATTTTTTTTCAAAAATTTTTCAACCACATCTTGAAATTTTGAGTTCAAAAAGGGTTTTCGGCAAGTATTTTCGCTTGACAAAAATGGCGGCACGTCGCGGTAATTTTCAGGGATCGATAGCTGATTGTAACAAGCTAATTTGATAATAAATTTTATATTTTTACCAACAACGAAAATTACCAAATATTGCAATATGAATCGTAGTTCGGGTTTAAAAAAAATTTCTGGTCAGAAAACCACTGTTATCGGGAATAATGGACATAAATACTGGACAGCTGGCCACAAATGCCCGTAAGTAAACGCAACTTTTTCGATTTTTTGCCTAATTTTAATCACCATTAGCCGATCTAAAATAATAAAAATTACAAAAAAAGACACGAAAATAATACTTACCGATTCATATATGAACTTTATTTCATGTATTTATGAAACATTTAAGTGAATATATGTGAGTAAAAATTATAAACTTGTACCCACTCAACGTGGTTTTTGTTAAAAATTAATCCAGTAGTCTAAAGGTTAAGTTTAACACAAATGGACAGAAACATATTTGAAGTTTCAATTTAATATATATATTTTTAATACATATATTAAACTTGTCATGCCTCATTTAACTTTGAAACATCAGCTGAACATTGTATCTTGTGTAAGTGTACCCTGAGTACTCTGCCGTTTGAGAACTAGAGTCATTTGGACGGTTATGGTCGCTCTCTGCCATCAGAGATTAAAAGAATCCTTCATATGTGTCCATGTGGGACAGGATTATTCCACCCAAAGGTACATAATATGTTGTCAGGGACGAGGCTTGATAACATTATTATTACACGTACATATCATATTATGTACCCGAGGATTGAATAGCCCTGTCCCTCGTGCATACATAATGCAGGCATCGAAATAAGCATTGTCTGGTAACCCATTTACAAGTTACCACAAAATATAGCCTGGTAACATATAGGTTACCACAACTATATGAAAGTTAGAATTGAATTCCTGTTATCGGTACGACTAACGAAATCTGGAAGTAAATTTATCAAGTGGATGCTGCTTAAATGCAAAATGACTATAATTGCTTGCAATTGCACATCGATGCAATTCCTTACAAGAAAATGAAACGTGGAAGTCTGGAATGCATTGCCTGGTTTACATTCGGAAACGAAACTACCGTTTGTTGAAACTTTTGTCGAGAACGAAACACTGACTTTTCCTCTATGTGGTAAACTCCCGGTAACCTGAAAAACAAGCATTTGGGGAAAACGTGAAAAAACAACATTTTTAATTTTTTATCTTACAATAAAATAATTATAACCATTGAAAAGATCGTACCCAAAAATGGTTTATACTAAAAGTATAAACAGAAAATGTTAGTATAATTTCATTATGACAGCAGGTTTCCTTGTTTTTATGAAACATAAAAAGCATTTCTTGCTTTATTTTGCTGTTTACGTGACGTCACCCAATGTTAATATCAGCTCAAACAGTAGAAGTCACGTGGTCATGCAAGACCGATTTATTCCGCATGGGCTGATGTCATGGAATACACCTGTCTTGCATGGCTAGAGATGGAGAAAACTCTGTATAATGAAATGGAATTGCTGACTACCACCATGTACGTAGGCAAAGATTAATGCTCCAATACAACAATATCCCTATGTTTGACACTAAATACCATTACATTTATCATTTTGGAGTTTGCAGATAACAAATATTTCACATATTAGTCATTAATACACACACTACAGAAAGAAACCCGACAGCACCCCCTTTCAATAATGTTCTGGTTAAATACGTAGGTGCTAACAGGTTTCTTCCTGTAGTGTGTGTATTAGTGATTAAAGGCATTTTGTCACAGACCACTGACCTATTTAATGGTCTAACAAAGTAATACCTGAACAAAAATAATTTGATTTGTCCCTAAATATACTTCATTCAACCATCTTCATAACTACCATGCTCCATTTATTAATGATATTTTGTAAAAAATAATTGAATTATGGCAATGGTCTATAATTCAAAAAATAAAATTGCCGAGAGGGTTGACATGGATTTCACTCCATCATAGTTCAGTTAAGGTGATGCAATAGCTAGATTTGGTTTCCATCAATTAATGTAATTTTTAGTTAACTATTATCCATTTTTTAGAGAAATAAGGTCCTTAAATCTGTGACAGTATGCCTTTAATACAGTAAAACCTCTCAAAACCGGAATTCCTTTAAAACCAGAAATTTTTTATGGTCCCTTTTTAAATATCTGTACATAAGAAAACCTCTCTAAACTGGATACCTCTTAAAACAGGACTTTTTACTTGGTCCCAAGGGTGTCCGGTTTAGAGGACTTTCACTGTATGTGAAATATTTGTTATCTGTAGGCGAATTCAGAAATGGTCAGTGTAATGGTATTTATAGTCAAACATAGGGTTATTGTTGTATTCAAGTCGACGACAGTCACTTTTCGCACCCTTGTTTTGGCTTCGTGCATAATAAATATGGCATATTTTACCGTAATTTCACTTGGAATCCATATTTCGTAAAAGGTACAATTTTTTAATCACAATATCTTTTCAAACACATTCAGGTGCATTAGCAATGTTCAAACAAAACAATTTGGATAGCAATTTTTACAGCATTCTTAAAACCAAAGCATCATGTACCCAGTTTATGGTTATTGTAAGGAGATGCAAAGTGACGTCATTGGATTACTGACATCATTCAAATTCAAAATTAGCTGTATTATTACAGTGATTCGCCACATTAAAATAACAACTGGTCTACTAACCTTGACCCCTGTCAAATTTCTATAATGAGCAGACAATGCTGTTTACAGGTCGGTATCTTTTTATTTTTCATAATTCTGGACAAAGTATTAATTTTAAGTTTTAAAAGATGAAAGAAATAAAAAGTACCTTTTGTCAAATATATCATAACAAAAAATTACCGTTGGATATCATATGTTTTATTTATTGTGTATGAAGCTAAAACAAGGGTCCAAACAGTGACTGTCATCGAGCTGAGAGCTGGAATCTTTGCCTACCCGGTGGTAGAAAGCCATTCCATGTTTTTGCTATAGGAAATAGAAAATGTTTTATTTAACGACGCACTCAACACATTTTATTTACGGTTATATGATGTCGGACATATGGTTAAGGACCACCCAGATATTGAGGGAGGAAACCCTCTGTCGCCACTTCATGGGCTACTCTTTTCGATTAGCAGCAAGGGATCTTTTATATGCCTCATCCCATAGACAGGATAGCACATACCATTGCCTTTGATATACCAGTCATGGCGCACAGGCTGGAGCGAGAAATAGTCCAATGGGCCCACTGACGGGGATCTATCCTAGACCGACCGCGCATTGAGCGAGCACTGTACCACTGGGCTACATCCCACCCGTTTTCTCTGTAGAGTTGTCTCTGGCTGAGAGAGCGATCATAACAGTCCAAATGTCGCCTAGCTTTCGAGTGCAAGTGTTAATGTTGGTTTTCACTTGAAGGTGGCTTTCGTGATGCTGAGTACTATAAGAAGGCCACACAGATGTTACGCAGGTATGGACCAGCGGTGGAGCAGTTTGGTCAGCCAATCACGACTAAAAATATAGATCTTGGTGACACCAATAGCAACTGTGTCGATGGCTACAATGCTAAGGTACAGTACCCATTCAACAATAAAGTCAATTACAATATTTAACGTGGGTTTATAAAAAAAAAAATTTAAAGGTTTTTTTATTAACTACACCACTGGAGCACTTTGATTTATTATTTATCGGCTATTGGATGTCAGACATTTGGTAATTCTGACATGTAATAGTCTTAAGAAAGGAAATCCGCTACATTTTCCATTAGCAGCAAGGGATCTTTTACATGCACCATCCCACAGACAAGATAGCACATACCATGGCCTTTGTTATACCAGTCATGGTGTACTGGATGGGACGAGAACTAGCTCAATGGGCCCACCGACAGGGATCGATCCTAGAATGACCACGAATCATGCGAGCACTTTATCACTCAGCTACATCCCGCTCCCACATCTCGACCAATGCCCCATGACTGCTATATATAAGGTCATGATATGTGCTGCCCTGTCTGGGAAAGTGCATACAAAAGATCTATACTTTGCTGCTAATGGAAAACAATGGAGTGGGTTTCTCTGAAGATTACATGTATGTGAAAATTACAAAATGTTTGACAGGCAATAGCCGAAGAATAATTAATCAATGTACTCTAGTGGTGCCGTTAAACAAAACAAAGTTTACCTCCTGCCCCCTCCTGCAGTTGAAAGGCAATTAATAATAATATGTAGTTTTTAACACAATGTCACAGTAGTTTTTCATATAAGTAATATATTTTCATTTATTAATTGTTTTATATTGAAGATCAGTACTATTTTTATTATTAGCTAGTAAAATTTAATATTATTTGGGAAGGAGGATAGAGTAGCTTAACAGTGTTACCATTATTATTATAATTATTACCATGACTATTATTGTTACAGTATTTTGGCAGGAATTTAAAATTATATTTCTAGATTGTAAGCTTGGATTAATATTTAATTTCATTAATTTCTTTTCTTCTTTTTTCAGATGTCTATTCCTGTGAAGGGACCTAAGGGCAAGGGTGTGTTACATCTGAATGCAACTCGCAAAGATTTATCAACAGCGTAAGTATAGTATGTGTTATTTTTTATCCTGCAACTATTGACAGAATATGATGACGGATAAAGCAAAGTCATATCCTGCTACTAGCATAGCCAACATTACAAAATCTTATCATTTGACCTCTGGGTCATCGTACAATGTGGCTGAAATAATAGATTTCTCCCATAATTTTTATGGTCTGCAGGATAAAGATAATAACTAGCTAATGATGTCGGATATCTGCTTTATCCTGTTCAGGTCCCATTCTTACCTTCACAGAATAAAGCAGATATCTGACGTCATTAACTAGTTATCCTCTATATAACTTGGCTGGGTTGGGTGAGTCCGATTATAACATTATTTTTACTAAAATGACCTCACTGTGGAAAGCCAAGCATACATCATCTTCATAAATCAAGGCTAATATTCGTTCCTCGTATTCAGCCTTGATACATGTCGTCAAGAAATTGTGCCACAAAATGCTTAAATTTCATTGGATGCGATGAGATCTGATTGCAACGAATCGCAACGCTCCTTATAGATTCCCTTGTTATTGTAAACAAAGATTGCAGCGTCAGCGTCCGGCAGTTAATTTTTGATATTGCTTTCAAGATTGTCACATGTTACCGATGCTGTGATTGGTCAGCGATGTCATCGTGTAAGGGACATAATCGGTGTTACAAATTTTCTTCCAATAGAGGGCGCTAGTAGTGGATATCAGTAATCTTGACTACATGTATCAAGGCTGAATACGAGGAACGAATATTAGCCTTGATTTATGAAGATGAGCATACATATGCAGGGAGTGGATTTTGAGTATCAAGACACACACACACACACATACACACACACCCATCAAACCCCTGCTTATAAAACAACAATTTCCAATATATTTTCTGAGGGAGCATGACTAGACCCCCCCCCCCCCCCATAAAAACATTTGCTTGCCATATTCTAGAACCACCCCCACCCATGTTAAAATTCCTGACAACGCTCCTGATAACGGATATAAAAGATCCCTTGCATCTGTTTAGTAGGTGGTGGGATATAGCCCAGTGTTAAAGCATCCGCCTGATGCGTGGTCGGTTTAGGATCAATCCCCGTCAGTGGACCAATTGGGCTATTTTTTGTTCCAGCCAGTGCACCATGACTAGTATACCGTATCAAAGGCCATGGTATGTACTATCATGTCTGTGGGGTGGTGCATATAAAAGATCCCTTGCTCCTAATGGAAAAATGTAGGGGGTCTTTAAGACTACATGTCAAAATTACCAAATGTTTGACATCCAATAGCCAAACGCTTCATAATCAATGTGCTCTAGTGGTGTTGCTAAACAAAACAAACTTTAACTGTTTAGTGGGAGTAGGCTGTGTGGCAACAGTGGGTTCATTATTTGTACCACAGCTGGTTCATTATTTGGACCACAACTGGTTCATTATTTGGACCACAGCTGGTTCATTATTTGGACCACAGTGGGTTCATTATTTGGACCAAAGGTCAAAATAACCACATGTTAGATAGCTGTAAGAAGAAGATTTATGCAGGCACCGCTAGCGGCCTTGCCCGCCCCATTGGCATAGTCAGGATGTTATAGGCAGGGGGTAACCAAGCTTGAATCAAATTATGAAACCAATAATATTTTGATCTTCAGCCTGTGCAAATGGGCACTTTTAACAGAATTTTTTTCATATTTCTTGAGGGAGATGCAGTAGAGGAATTGGTTTCCTTGCACACATCCCCCCCCCCCCCCACCACCACTGCACACCCCATATAACCGATGATTGATAATGAAATTCTAATGCTAATATAGTTCTAACCGATTGTGTAATCAAAAGTCGATTTGTTGATGCAAACCGATTATAACTGATTATCTATGATGAAATTCCAAAGTTAATATAGTTTTTAACTGATTGTGTTATCGATCAGTTGGTGCTTTGTTATCGATCAGTTGGTGCTTTGTTATCGATCAGTTGGTGCTTTGTTATCGATCAGTTGGTGCTGCATTTTTTGTACTTCCTTTCCAGGTGGGAGATTGATCGACTGGATCTAGAGTTTAACCGGCCTGAGCAAAGATGGACGTTTTACGTCCGCAAAAACAATGATGAGCAGACAGACAATAATTCAGATGAACTAGAACCTGGTCTGTCTTGATAAGAATTGAGGATGTTATAGATGTGCAAACAGTTTCAATACACAGATCTCCTGTGTCTCCATCCAACTGGCTTGGATAGTTCAGGACAGTGTACCTGAACCTTAAAGTGGTTAACAGGACAGTGTACTTGAATATTAAGTGGTTATCTGGAGACACTGTAATGTAGTAACCAATACATGGGATACCACATACTGTTCGTTATCAAAATATTTCAATGCCTGTGGAATGCCTGCTGGGTAATAAATTACTATATGCAAACTACTGATTCAAGTTTGACGGACAAGGGCTACCACTAACATTTAACCCACTGTACTGGACAGATAGCTGAGGTGTGTGCCCAGGATAGCATGCTTGAACTTTAATTGAATATAAGCACGAAAATAAGTCGGATAAGATAAGATAAGATAAGGACAAGGGCTGATAGTAAAGCACAGATCTATTCAGGTGGTCTCCCACTCCCCTATTTGTGGTCAAACAGTATATATCAGAATACACAAAAAATGCAAACTTATCCTGTCCACATGTCAAGGACCTTTAAATTCTATTTTCTAAAACAACAACAGGTTTTGGGCCCTTCTATTGAAAAATCTTGAATCCTCACCCTTTTGTGCTGAGTTCAAAAGCATTCTTTCATATAATTGGTTATTTCTCTTTCCAGTCAGTGCTCCACAACTGATGTAACAAAAGCTGTGGGATGGTGCATATAAAAGATCCCTTGCTGCTAATCAAAAAGAGTAGCCCATGAAGTGGCGACAGCGGGTTTCCGCCCTCAATATCTGTGTGGTCCTTAACCATATGTCTGATGCCATATAACCGTAAATAAAATGTGTTGAGTGCATTGTTAAATAAAACATTTCCTTCCTTCCTTCCTTCCATTTGTGCTGTGTTGTCCGAAAACATTCTTTCGTATAATAGAAGTAATGTTTTGGACATGTTTTTAATCAAGAATGTGATTGTGACTACCATATGTTTTTTATGATTATTGAACAAATGTGCATCACTGATGGTTATTTAAAAGAAGGTGGAAAGAAGATGGGAGACAATATCTCTTCTAGGTTTGTTTGAGTAAAGCAAATATTAGTTCAAACATTGACAACTGGTAACTTGTGTTGTCACTTACCATGTGATATATGAACATTAAATTATGTGTTTGAACAAAGTTTGATGTGCATTAAAACATTTGTAATCTGGTATACGTTTTGTTATTCTGCTTCAATGAAAGCTGTTCGTTTTATCCCACTTGTCACATGATGACTTCATACAAGCCAATATGTGCTGTCCTGTCTGTGGGAAAGTGCATATAAAACATCTCTTGCTACTAATGGAAAAATGATGCAGGTTTCCTCTCAGACTATATGTCAGTTACCAAATGTTTGACATCCAATAGCCATTAATTAAAATCAATAAATAAATGTGCTAAACAAACTAAACTTTAATAAAAGATCCCTAGCTATTAATGGGAAAATGTAGCAGGTTTTTTTTCTAACACTATACATGTATGTCAAAATTATCAAATGTTTGAGATTAGCTGATGGTTAATGAATTAATGTGCTCTAGTACTAACTTTTATTCTGATTAGATCCTGGTTTACATCCAGGCCTCTTTATTCTGATTAGATTTTGGTTTACATCCAGGCCTTTTAAGAATTGAAAATTGGCACAAACCATGACTGGGTTACGCAAAAACACTCGGGTAACCCATTTCATTTCTACTTAACCCAGTGATAAAGCACTCGCACCCATTTCATTTCTACTTAACCCAGTGATAAAGCACTCGCACCAATTCATTTCTACTTAACCCAGTGATAAAGCACTCACCCATTTCATTTCTACTTAACCCAGTGATAAAGCACTCGCACCCATTTCATTTCTACTTAACCCAGTGATAAAGCACTCGCACCCATTTCATTTCTACTTAACCCAGTGATAAAGCACTCGCACCAATTCATTTCTACTTAACCCAGTGATAAAGCACTCGCACCCATTTCATTTCTACTTAACCCAGTGAAAGCACTCGCACCCATTTCATTTCTACTTAACCCAGTGATAAAGCACTCACACATATTTCATTTCTACTTAACCCAGTGATAAAGCACTCGCACCCATTTCATTTCTACTTAACCCAGTGATAAAGCACTCGCACCCATTTCATTTCTACTTAACCTTGAGTGGGACGTAGCCCAGTGGTAAAGCACTTGCTTGATACACAGTAGGTTTGGGATCAATTCACGTTGGTGGGCTATTTCTCGTTCCAGCCAGTGCACCATGACTGGTATATCAATGATTGTGTTATGAGCTATCCTGCCTGTTGGATGGTGCATATATAATCTTTAAAAAAAGGTATGGGAGTTCTAATAAGAATTTACAATTGCCAAAATTGTATGGTATATTAGCTGTGGGGAATGGTTATATGATAATAGTGAATTAATTGGGCAAACATTGCAACTGGTAGTTCAGTATTACAGTAGGTTTTATGACGACCAAAGATCTTAAAAGACGATTGGGGTCAGAAGTGAAATTTAAACGTTGACGGGTTTTTTATCCGTAAATCACAAATTCAAACAATAATAATGACTAAAAACAAAACAATAACAACTATATCAACAGAATAAAAAAGATTGACAAAAATAATGTTCAACAGTGATTAATGGACCTTCCTAGAAGTTGTCAAAATCGAGAATGACGCCCCATGCACGTGTACAGGGCAACTGCATGATGCATGTGCAAACTATGGAATGTGTTTCGGTGTGTTGATAAACAGACCCAAACGTTATTTACTAGGATGTCTGTGGTCAAAACGTTGATATTAACAATATTTCAGGTTCCCTTACTTTTTTTGAAGAGTATAAATAAATTGATGTGCTTTAGTGGTATCGTTAAACAAACTTTAATAAAGGATCCCTTGCTTCTAATGGAAAAATGTAGCGGGTGTCCTCTAAGGCTGTCAAAATGTTTGACATCCAATAACCGATGCTTAATAAACCAATGTGCTCTAGTGGTGTCGTTAAACAAAACATACTTTAACTTTTTACTTAACCTATCGTAACCATATAAATGATGGTCTAAATTTAATGAAAAAAAAATGGGTTATGTAAATATAATGTCTTGCACAAGGACATGCAAAGGAAACCATCTTCTTAAGATTTTCAGACCCGACATTGCAGATATTACAGATTGGAGGGGGGGGGGGGGGGGTAAGGCGACTCGGTCCATTTAGACCATTTACATCGGTAAATATCGGGTGATGACTCAGTCTGTAAATTTGATTTGATAATTTTCAACGACTATGTTTATGTGAACGTTGATGGAAAGAAATTGGGGAATTTGTGGTATTTTAGTCCAGATTTAATTTACTACTAGAATAGTTGTCAGTATAAAATACCGAAAAATAAGGTGGCACTGAATGTCGGTAACAGTTAACTCCCAGATACAATGGATGGAGGTTCTGGCGAGGGTGAGTTGACAAGCATTCAATATTATTTCTTCTCTACACAAATACATGTTATACTTCCATATTAAAACCACCTACCGCCATGTCTTGTAGGTCCCTAGCTCGAGCGTCCTCTAACTGGTATATATATATATATATATATATATATATATATATATATATATATATATATATATATATACACACACACACACACACACAGTCGAACCTGGTCTAACGGTCACCTGTAGATAAAGGTCACCTGCCTATAACGGCAACTATAAATCCCCCAATGCATTTCCTTCCTTGTTTGACCTGTACATAACGGTCACCTGTCCTTAACGGCCAGCGGTCACTATTTTCCACCCAAAATCACAGGTTGAACCTGCTATAACGGTCACAAGATGATCGTCGTGAAGACTTTTTGGGGTTTATTTTTTGTCCCTGGTTATGTCTTTACTTTTTCAATCATCTTAAAAATTATAAATTAAATGTGTTTATATGGGGATGTCTGTAGTTTTGGTTTATTTTCCGTCAAAGTAAAGTTCAACTGTAATTCTCTGATCGTAATTGAAAAACAAACAGACACTTCCGTGACACGCAGTTACTGGTGGTGTAATTCGATTGGTTCTCAGCATCCTCACTGAACAGTAAACGACTTCCCATTGGCTGTACATAGTGTAATCTGTATGGATGGTCACTCTATTGAGTCTCGAGAAACTAAACAAATGATGTATTATGTTAGGTGTTTCATTGTTTCTAGCCAGACATGATTGGTAAATAAACATAATTGCTGAAGGCGGCGGTCATATATATATATGAGAGGGCCTCGTAAATTGGATAACTTGTGCCCAATCCTTTTGTATATTATATGCAATAAAATATGTTTCAAACAAACTTTTTTTTCAAATTATAGACCACAGTTAAAGCGACATACCTTAGTTTTTAAAAACGCAGATTCGTCTAAGAAGTAATGGTTAATGAAACAAGATCGTTATTTTTGATGGTATTTTCCCTGCTTTAAACATCACAGACTTTAGCTTCTCTCTGTTATAATCATATCTAAATTGTGTTGCAGGTTTGTAGATTAACTAAACTTGGTGTCCATTTTTACGGGCTGAAACTAGGGTATGTGCCTTTAAAGGTAGGGTCAACTCAAACAAGAGCCTTATGTGTTGGAAAGATGCATATCCGGACCACCAACACATACTGATACTTTAGCAAATAAAAAAATGTGTAATTTTAGTTAATAAAAAAACATGATTATTCCTGCTAAATGGGGGCAGCCATTTTGTTTCGTTTTTGTGACATCCGGTGGGATAGCTTGGGGCGAAGTGACGTCAGCTCCTGACCATCTCCTGTATGTACAGTGTAAACAAAAGCAGTAATTTTCGACAAGGCGCTTCTCTTTGATCAACCTGACTTGTAAAACAGATTAAATGATAATAAACTATTTAACTAAATATATTTCAAGTTGCATTAACGGAACAAACTGGGGTTATAGTATTTTTCTCTGTTAAATAATCCAAAGAAAAAATGTACACTATTAGGCCTATTGATATGCTACGTTGGAGCAAAAACGACAACCCACGATACTCAAGTGATAATTTTCTTTTCTTTGGGACTACGTAATTGGTCAGTTCTGTGGTTTTAGATGGAAAAGTCTACTTAATCAATAGTTTTACAGAACTATTTACAATAATAAACCATGTCCATTACCATTTTAAGGGCGACAGGTAATATTCCACAATACCGGTATGTATTTTTGTGTCTAGACAGCGTCATTAATTGGCTCGTCTGGTTACCAATCAAATACACACCTGCCAATCAGGAATCACAGGTAGAAGCAACTAACAGCATATACCAATTAACTAAGAAAACACTCCGTGTATCATTTCAGTACATAAGTTAATGCATGGACAAAACATTGTTAATTATTTCGACTTGTTGTGTAGCCATTTTGACAATGGTATTTTATTTTGTTTTGAAAAATAATATATATAGTGCTGGATATTCTTATTGCTGGCTTCATGGGATGTGTATTATTACAGAACATTGCAATGTACGACTATTTATCATCCCGCAAAAACCAGGTAGATTGTGTTTCTCTGGTTCTAAGGCTCATTCCTGACGTTACGCGTTAAGTATTACGTAACCACCAGCTCGCCAGAGGGCGTACTCACTGAGATGGTACAAAATGGCGAGATGGTACAAAATGGCTGCGCCCGTTATATATAATAGCCGTCACATTTAACCGTTTTATTAATTAACTATACGATTATACTTGTTGATATTAAGCAATAATGTGCATTATATATCGTTGAATATGCATACCAGGCCAAATGCCTTAATTGTCCCTTCCTTTAAGAGGACACTCGAGTTAGTAGGTCCCTAGAATGGTATTTTAAAGAAAATTTTAATTAGTGTAGTTTGGTTCAGTTTCTAAAGAACTTGCCTGGGATGCTTGCAATGGCTCGGGACGTAGGATCGAACGTCCTCTGTGTTCCCGCCACCCTGGCCAATCAGCGTGACTAACACGATTAGCTAGGGTGCGGGAACTTACTTCGTCAGTAGATCTCTCGCCTGAGGTGCTTTGGCTACAGGATTGAACTTTTGGACCCAATCTTTAATGCCCCCCATCCCAACCAGTGCCCTACGACTGTAAGAAAGTGTGTGAGTGTGCGCGCGTGCGTGCGTGTCATATGTCCCCACCCCCATCCATCCCACCCCGAGCTGAAGCAAATCATCAGATTCGGGCAAAAACGATATAGAGATATTTGGGCAAAATTAACTGGCTGACACTAGGTATTCACCATTCCATAATTCTACCGACAATATTAGTTGTATTCCATGTATTGTATTTTTTTTAATAATAATGCAATGGATCTTTTATATATGGTCGATTCCAACGAAAAGGGCACAGAGCATGTTCATATAATTTGAAAACAAATAAATTTATGTTTGCTGTTGAGATCCAGGACCGTAGCTAGGATTTATTGTTGGGGGGGGGGGGGGGGGGGGGACGCAACTGAGTAGTTAATAGTCTAAAACTCCTTAAACGGTTAAGAAGAAAATTTTCTTTAAGTTTCTATAATGCTTTCCGAATTTTTTTCCCTGCTAGCTACGGCCCTGAGATCATCGCATCCGCCTCTTTGCTGCTAATGGAAACGTAGCCTACGGTAGCAAGTTTCTTCTACTACAGAGGAGGGGGGGGGGGATTTAGCTCAGTCGGTTGAGGTGCTTGCGTCGCAGGATCGAACCTCCTCGGTGGATCCATTCAACTGACTGGTTGTTGTCGTTTTTTCGTTCCTGCCACAACTGGTCAAAGGCCGTGGTATGTGCTTTCCTGTGTGTGAAAAAGTGCATATGAAATCCTCTGATCACTATAATATATGTATTAGAATTACCAAATGTAATTGACATCCAATAGCCGATGGTTAATTAACCAATATGCTCTAGTGGTGTCGTTAAACAAAACAAACGTCTGGTGTTTGTTTTTTTCTACTACAAATCAGAATTATCCACTTTTTGACATACAATAAGCTATGATTAAAATTGCTCTAGTGGTGTCGTTGAAACAAAATAGCCTAAACCTTCTACGCGTTTGATAATGATAATGTTTGCAATGTGCATTGTTCTTATTATCATATTAAAGAAACGTGTTTACAATAATGACTTATCAGGAGAGTGTGACGAAATTTATGCAGGTGTATAGACTGATGAGGGAAGGTTTTAGGTGGGTGGGTGTGTGTGTGTGTGTGGGGGGGGGGGGGGGGGTTCGATCGAGTCAAACACCCATAGCTCTATATAAGCCTACCCGGCATTTGAAACCCTCCCCTGCACACGCGCCTGCATAGTGCATAATGTATTGTGACAAAAATATCCGGTTTCTGTTTTATTACATGACAACATAGTCTGAACGTGACAGAACGTGCATACTCGACTATGTTCCATGCACGTTGTGATTTCCCATCTCTTAGCAGCCATTCAATGTCTGTTAGTATCTATGGTTACGATATAACAGCCGAGGTTCTTTTGGTCTTTGCCAATAATATATTCTATATCATTATCAAGAGTTGACCAATTGTAATTAGTTAATATAAACTATAATTAATAAATTTACAACGCAATTTACAAGTATCTATACAGTAAACAAATTTAATTTGAAATTATCAATTACATGTTATTTTTCTTTTAAAGTGTATCGAGTAAAATGTTAAATGCGTATAGAAATAGTACATACTTGACCCCGGAAACTTTTTAAGTGAAACATTGGTTTGCGAACACATGCAGCGTTGTTGTTTCTATTTTAATATTTACAAAAATGAAAGAGGCGTTTCAGAATGGAGTTAAAAAGTACAATGTATATACTTGGGATGAAGTTAAACTGCATAATAAACCAGATGACAAATGGTTAGTTATTGATGGCAAGGTGTACGATATTACATCATGGGCGAAAAAACATCCCGGCGGAGCAAAAGTTATTAGTCATTATGCCGGCGAAGATGCGACAGTAAGTTACTTATTATTTTGTATGGTCACATGTATGTATATTTTGACAGTAATGGATAAACTTGATTGATAATTACTATAAAAAAGTTTTAGTTAACTTGAAATCTACCTTTACCGTATTTACCCACATTATCATTGACATGCCAAGAATGTGCCAAAACAAATAAAAAAAAAATAAAAGTGTGAATTTATGATTTATAGGATTAACTGTATCAACTTGACATGAGCGACTATTAGATCTGATGCTAATTATTTTAAATAAGTTGTTCAAAATATATAACTGTGTTACATATCCATTAAAACCAGGCAGGTCGATCTTATGACTTAAACACATTTAAATGTTTTTGTTTGGGTTTTTTACAACTAAAACATATTTATAATGCACAGTAGTGTTAATCTTAGTGGGTGACATCTAGGTCATCACTATGGAGTAATTAATCAGATGTTTTAAATCGATTTCCATTATATGTTTTTTTATTTTTAACAGTCATGTCATGATAATTAAAATACTCTTCTTTTTTTTTAACAGGATGCCTGGGTTGCCTTCCATAATGACAAAGAGCTTGTCTCCAAATTTCTCAAGACGATACTCATTGGAGAGCTGTCCGACTACAAACCAGTATGTGCATATATTACTGAGTAACTGTATACATTATAGAATGCTGAATGACACTCTAGTACACCCCCTTCATGGTCCATTCCTTGACATGGTGATGGGCCTTGTATGTCTCAATGACCCAGAGAGCTATGCCAGAAGGATTTTCAGCTCCTGTTAGGGACACCCAAGCTGGATTGGTCAATGGGTAGAGACTGAACTGATATGGACTAAGTAACCCTAACAGAAACCTCAAGTGCTGAAGTCAGAGGTATTGGACCACAAGGCATACTTTCATAGACCACAATACCATGCATATACAGCTATTATAACTTCACTCTAGTACACGCACTCATGCACACACACACACACATACACACAGCACAAACTTACATACACCACCGGCCTTGGTGATATCATGGTTAAGCCATTGGACATACGGCTGGTAGGTACTGGGTTCACAGCGCGGTACCAGCTCCCACCCAGAGCAAGTTTTAATGACTCAATGGGTAAGTGTAAGACCACTACACCCTCTTCTCTCTCACTAACCACTAACAACTATGTCACTGTCCTGGACAGACAGCCCAGATAGCTGAGGTGTGTGCCCAGGACAGCATGCTTGAACCTTAATTGGATATAAGCACAAAACTAAGTTGAAATGAATTTAAAAATACACACACCACAAACATACACACATATACATAAATGAAATGGAATTTAGCTCAGGTGCTTGATTTGGGGGATCAAACTTTCTTGGCAGACCCATTCAATCAGTTCCCCATGACTGGTATTCCAAAGGTCGTGGCAAATGGATGAAAATAGTATTTCTCGTGGAATACTTGAAAAAAACCTCTCTGACGTGAAATTCTTGCCTTGTATCTAGTATATTCCACTTTGTTTAATTGTTTAAAATCATAAATGAAGTACTTTTATGTTATTAAACTGGTTCTCCAACTAACAGGGAGGAAGTAGCGAGCAAACAATCAAATAAAGTTGTCTCACATTGCAAGACAAAACCAGTTGATAAAGCAATATGGGGGCCTTAAAAACACAATAAATGTTTTTTTAATATACATGTACATAATAATTATGTATTACAGTTTTATTTATTTCTCAACCGCTTTTTTTGGGGGAAACTATACATAAAAATAGTGCGTGTTTTTATTTCCAAACCAGTTTTAATTTTGTTCTAATAATGTCAGACCAAATTAGGTTTTGACCCGATTTAGACATTTTATGCCCTTGTCTGAACTATTTTTTGCTTTATGTTTATTTTTATTTTTCTCAGACCGCCCTTCAGCTGGAATTCCGCAAGTTACGGAAGACTGTTGAGGACATGGGATGGCTGAAAACCAACCCATGGTTCTTTGTGGCTCACTTCGTCCATCTCATTGTAATGATGGTTATTGCCGGCAGTATTATGAGGATTTACGGTACGGGCTGGCTGCCCTACATTGCATCAGCAGTTGTGTTTGCAACATTCCAGGTAAAAAGTTTGTTTTGTTTATCAACACCTCTAGAGCACATTGATTTATTAATCATCATCTATTGGATGTCAAACATTTGGTAATTTTGACATAGACACAGAGAGGAAACCCGCTACATTTTTCCATTAGTAGCAATCTTTTATATATGCACCATATCCCACATACAGACTAACACATACACAGTCTTTATAAATACCAGTCGTGGAGCATTGGCTGGAATGAGAAATAGCCTAATAGTCCCACCGACTGGGATCGATCCCAAACCGACTGCACATCAAGTGAGCACTATACCACTGGGCTATGTCCCACCCATTTAGGTAAAAATCACACAAGTTAAAGAGGCATTTCCAGGCTGCAAAATGATCGGGTTCACATCGCAAAAAGCGATGCAAAATCTTGCGATCGCGATGCAATATTGTAACAATGACTAGCAGTTTGCGATGCATGTTTTTTGTAACCGAATTGAGATTGTGGGAGAAGAACGCACTTAGGGGTGTCGATTTTCCGTGATCGCAGCCAAGGTACATGTAACTGATTCGCCAATGATAAACATTTTTAAAATTTATCTCAGTGTACAACCTTCTCGCGTGTGTTAGTATTTCAAATAAAAAATACTGTCGGAATACGCGGAGGATGTTTGACGTTTTAACAAGAATAGTGACGTAACGTACTTGTTGCTATGTCATCGTGGTAACCTAATTTGCAAGCAGCTATGACCTTGTACACTGAACTTGTAGCCTACCGTGCACGCAAATATATTATGTTCACGAATTAAATATACCGTGAAAATTGCGAACATACTGATAGCTCCGCGAATTTGATTACGCGTTAACTTTTTCCGATTTAGCTTTGAATAATGCCTATAGATACAACACACATAGAGCATCGCATACACTTTATTTTTATCATCAAATTACCTGCCACATGGTTTTATACTACAAGTGACACTCGGTGCTATGCATGATCTGCGTTCAGCGATAGCCAGTAGTCAAAATGTCTGATAATTATTTTGACCGGTTGTCGAAGTGGTCGTTCGGTTTAACTTGTTGCGTCAAAAACAGTCTGACAAACATTAGCGACAAACGGCTGGCTGAACTCACGTCTGGTATCTCGTGACTACGAGATTTCAGTTTGTTGTTTTTACACTGATTATTCTTATATTCGATACATACTTGTGGCTTTCGTTATTTGTATACCTAAATGCAACCTATGAATACTACTAATAAATAGTATTTGGTCTAGTTTGTGATTTTTCAAGTTTTCTGCATCATATATTATCAGACATACATGCGGACAAGACTAACGGCACACGGACCGCATGGTGAGAATGTCTCGAGTATAATTATATCGTACGTGAAACTGTCATTGAAAGGAGTTCAGTTGATATTAATTTTATTATTGGCAAAAACTGTCGTGAAAATGTAAAATGAAAGCTTGATCGCGAATTATTTTAGCCGCGAAAATGTTTGCGTATGCATACGGTATTATCGACTAATTAACAGCTTGGCGTTTTTAATTTCGAATTGCCTCGGCAAATAATGTTCCGGTAAAATACGTATATATATCGTTTAAGAATTGTACATTTTCATAACAAAAATGAACACCGAATACGTTGGAATGATCAGCCAAATGAGGAATTTTTCTTGGGCTTCAATCGCACTTTGGATCAGACATACAAATCAACTAAGGAAAGACTAAAAAATCACTTTGAATAAGTTAGATGACCAAGCTGCTTAGCATAACCATTGACAAATATTATTCAGAAATATGTTGTACTATAAAAATTAAACCGTGACATTTCTATGCTATTTTCTATATAGCCGAAAAAAAAAGAAGAGATTCTCTGGGTGGGGGGGGGGGCAATTGCCCCCCCCCCCCCTGACCTCCGGAGGATACAGCCTTGTAAACAAGTGACAGTGATGACCCTTCACATGTACTGTTCTGTACTTGTTTTATTTTGGGGTAAGCAGTCCACAATACAGATACATGTATAAGAAATATGCAATTTTATTGAAAAGAATGTGTTTTATTCATGTTTACTCATTTTATTAAAGTGCTAATCAAATTCCAATAGTTGTTAATCAATTCTCTATCCAGTAGGAAAAACTGCTAATCAAAATTTTAAAAACAAATTGCACCCTGATTTCTGAATTTGTATTCACTGTAAAATGTTTTGGTTAATCGAGAATTTTTAATGATTAAAATTACGTATTAATATAATTTTCTCACTTGGAGTGTGTCTCAATATCTAAAATGATTCTAATCAGAGGCAGATCTAAGGGGGAGGCCAGAAGACCCATCTCCCCCAAATTAATCAAGTGCCTCTCTTTTCTGGCTTATTAAAAACAACTTTAATTTTGTTTCCCCTTTTCACTGGTTCGTCCATGTGCCCTTCTTCCTTTAGTCTCTCCCTCAATATATTTCCTGGGTCTGCCACTGCTAATTATCCCAATGTTTGTAGTAACTAAATTTGGATTTTACTTACAAATAATTTTGTATTACAAACAAATATAATATGGCTTAAATCCAGTTTGAGCTACCACAATGATTAGCTGACAAAAACCATTTTGGATATACAAACACTGATATTCTAGGCAAGAACAAATGTAATCAATTAATATATTATTTTTCAAAAAAATTCATTTATGTTAGCAAAAAACATATTACAGTCATATCTACAAAGTTAGGACTGCCGTTTTAAATCCATACATGTAAGGGGCGGGACGTAGCCCAGTGGTAAAGCATCCACTCGATGCACGGTCGGTCTGGGATCGATGTGCCCAATGGGCTATTTCTCATTCCAGCCAGTGTACCACGACTGGTATATCAAAGACCTTGGTATGTACTACCCTGTCTGTGGGATGGTGCATATAAAAGATCCCTTGCTGCTAATTGAAAAGAGTAGTCCGTGAAGTGGCGACAGCGGGTTTTCTCTCTCAATATCTGTGTGGTCCTTAACCATATGTCTGACGCCATATAAGGCCTCCCCCAAAAATAGGTGTTTCCGGTCGACTGACCGTCCCTAGTTTTAATTAATACAAATGTCCCATTAATTTAAGGAAATACACAAACAGTGCATACCAATACTACTACTACAACAATAACAATAACACTGATAATGATGATAAATAATAATATAAATAATAATAATAATTATTATTATTATTATTATTATTATTATAGTATTCAATTTAAAAAACAAAATAAAACAAAAAAAACAAAAAAAAAAACCAACCCTACCTACCTACCCTAATTTTTTGGGGGATACAATCGGAAACACGCCTATTTTTTGGGGGGGGGGCCTAACCGTAAATAAAATGTGTTGAGTGTGTCGTTAAATAAAATATTTCCTTCCTTCCATACATGTAAATATAATGTAATAATGATATCATGTTACATAAAATAATGTGTGGTATTTATATAATAAAAACATTTTATGGTAACATAATAGACATACAGATGTCAAAATAACTAATGACTTGTACCTGTTGATGGTATGTTTTTTCAAGCATGTTTTATACATGTATCTACACTTTCAACAGAACACAAAACAGGAAGTAAAATATAGCATTCTGTTGGGGTTCTTTTAAATAGAATAAAAAATTGTCGAGGCAACACTGCATGTTTATCATCCATGTACGAAAACTTTCTTATGTCGTCCACATTGTCACCACACACTCCAGAAGATACCTGAAACTGTTTTCAAAGAATATTTCGTCTTACAGACAAAGAAAAATATCCAAAAACAATTATTCCTTAGTTTTTAAACAGAGAGCTCTCAAACTCTATCCTATTGGTTTGCGCATGTGCACCAAACCCTGTTTCATTATGTGACCAGAATAGTTAGTCCAGGACATACTGGAAGATTTTAGCCCTTTCATTGCTAGTTGGAATAGTATAATTGCCTAACCTATTTTTAGAGCTTTTGAGGAAAATGGAAGAAGCTTTGTTTTATACAAACAGAAATTAATTCTTTAATCGGCTGACTACTGAATTAATTTTTCACAAAAACCATGTTGAGAGGGTACAAATTTATAACTTTTACTCACATATTTTCGCTTAAATTTTTTTTAAATACATAAAATAAAGTTTGTATTATAATCAGTAAGTATTATTTTTGTAAGTTTTTCAAATTTTTATGATATTTTAGATTAGTTATTGTTGATTAAAATTAGGCAAAAGATAAAAACAGTTGTATTTACTTATGGGCATTTGTGGCCAGATGTGCAGTATTTATGTCCATTATTTCCAATAACTGTGTTTCTGTGACCAGAATTGTTTTTGGAAATGAACTATGATTCATTTACCAATATTTTGCAATTTTCGTTGTTGATAAAACGGTCAAATTAATTATCAGCTGTCTCAATCAGATATCGATTCCTGAAAGTGACTGTGATGTTCCACCATTGTTGTTGAGCAAAAATACTTGCAGAAAACCACTTTTGCAACAGGTATTTTCCATTGAAAAATGAAAAACTAAAGCTGCATTACTCTGAACTAAACTGTTTCCTGTTGTTCTATTATTGTTTCCGGTGAGTGCTGTCTGCAAAATGGTGGGAAATATGAATTGGGAAATGCACTGTGTACAGTATTTTGACTTGAATGACGTCGGGTGAGATATCTCGCCTGCAGTAGACAGAAGGTTAAGATAATTCGAGCGAGAACAAATTAAAGAAAATTTATTCTCTCTCAATATCTATGTGGTCCATAACAATATGTCTGACGCCATATAACTGTAAATAAAATGTGTTGAGTGCGTCATTAAATAAAACATTTCCTTCCTTCTTTCCATTTTTTTAAATTTCTCTCAAAAACTCTAAAAATTAGTTGGGCAATTAAGTATATTAAGAGGCTGACAAAATGCCATTAGTGAGAGGTCAGGTTAAGTATACTTTGTTGTTTTCTTGTTTCAGGCTCAGGCCGGATGGACTCAGCATGATTATGGACATCTGTCGGTGTTCAAAACAAACAGAATGAACCATGTGTTTCATTACATCACAATCAACATTCTCAAGGTAGGCTCTTTGGTTTAAAATATGGAACTCAAAGAATAGTGCATAACTGGAAGGAATGCTAAAAAACTAAAAATATTACTTTCTACATCTCCATTGTGTTTTTTGGTGTGTCCTGTGTTTATAGATATTTATAACAGATTTTGCATATTTGAAAAATGATGCATACACTTTAAGCTTTTGTGTGGTGATTTTCAACTGTCTTCAGTGAAAAATAACTTATTTAAATGTACAGATTTCACCAGCTGATAATAAATTAAAGTTTCCGATAATATGGAAGAATTATTATTTTCACAAAACAAATTGTGTACAGACTCACGTTCTGTAGTTTTTTGCACCTGGTAAGGTTTAGGATGTTTATGTACTTTTCAGAGATTTTTGAGATTTAGGACATATCATAATGTTTTAAAACCCCTGACCATTTGCAGACTCAGTTTGTATAAATTAATTTGCACCAGGGTCAGATTTAAAATGTTGCTTAAGCATTACATTTTTTTTTTTAAACCAGGGAAAATTTTACAAATAGTATTGAAAACAGGTATAAAAATACATATTATCAAATTTCTTGTACACCCTGATAAAATGTTTATATGTAAGAGTACCTGTGGGACACATTTTGTTTTAGACCTTTAAATATTTTCTATATTTTTTCTTTTTAACATTGTCTAGGGTGCCTCCTCCCACTGGTGGAATTTCCGTCACAACCAACATCATGCCAAACCAAACACTATCCGAAAAGACCCCGATATTGCCATTGGTTACCTGTTTCTCTTAGGAGATTACATGCCAGTGTCCTGGGCAAAGAGGAAGAAGGGCGTTATGCCGTACAACTTTCAACACCAGTACTTCTTTCTGCGTAAGTATCAGAAAATCACAAAAATTCTACTTAACCTTTAGACTACTGGATTAATTTTTGACAAAAACCACATTGAGTGGGTACAAGTTTATAATTTTTACTCACATATATTCACTTAAATTATATATAAATACATAAAATAAAGTTCATATTTGAATCGGTAAGTATTATTTTCGTGGGTTTTTATCATTTTAATGATATTTTAGATCAGTTAATGTTGACTAAAATTAGGCCAAAAAAAACCCTTCCGTTTACTTACCAGCATTTGTGGCCAGCTGTCCAGTATTTATGTCTATTATTCTCGATACCAGTGGTTTTCTGACCAGAATTTAAAAAAAAAGAAGAACTATGATTAATATCCCAGTATTTGGTGATTTTCTATGTTGGTAAAATGATCAAATTTATTATCAAATTAGCTGTCACAATCGGCTATCGATCCCTGAAAATTACTGCGACGTGCCGCCATTGTTGTCAAGCGAAAATACTTGCCGAAAACCACTTTTTCAGCTCAAAATTACAAGCTATTTTCAAAACAAAAAAAGGTTGCACTATACCAATTAATTTCCGGCTGGGTTGAAGTTCGAGGTGTACCGAACTTTTGATAGAGAAGTTAACACCACAAGTCCTGTGATTGGTTATAAATGTGAGTGTGTTGGTTGTAAAAAAAATTAGTTTCATCTGGGCTAAAAATGTATGCAATTTTATTTGATGTAGTACCACCGTGTCAAGTAGCCTTGTGCTTGGAACATGTATGGGGTACCTGTAAAAAAAAGTACTAAAATTTTGTGCGAAACTAGGGGTGTTGCAGAAACATCTGGTTATACCGAAAATGAGCCATGAAAGGTACCATTTTCTGCAGTTAATACTTTGAGGTAGGGGTTGTAGTACTGATATTTATGGGTCACAGTTTGGTTGATATATTGCATATAGTGTTTTTAAACACAAACGTTAACATGGTCGCCTATGGGATTTGAATTGGTATAGTCCAACCTATACAGTGTACAGTATGTCGACTGATATCTTGCCTGCAGTAGTCTGAAGGTTAAGTGTGAGGCCACAGTTAAAGGGGAATTGTCATAATTTTTTAGCATGACCAAAACTATTTCTTAATTTTTCTTGTGATATGTAAAGATCATTATGACCCATATGGTTAAAGATATCTTGGTTCATTTCAAAATAATTAAATTTCGGTTACATTCATTACAGCGTAACATCATCCGTTAGTCCAGACGTAGCAATGGGAGTTTGTTCATTTCTCAATAAATGTAAAGATTATGTCATCAGGGAACGTTATATCTGATGACGTCATTTTATATACTCTTCAAAAGAAGAAACGCAAAACCACATTGTCGTAACATTTGGAGAATTGATTTAATTATTGAATGGTGAGTCCGATAATTACCAAATGTTGCAGGATTGTTCACAATTCACTCTAGTCCATTGTGAGTAAGTGATAGGACACACCACCAAGGTCAAGGTCATCTGGAGTCAATACCGGGTGTGGCCTCCGCGTGTGTTGACAACTGCCTGGCACCGCCTGCCCATTGAAGCAACCAGAGTACGGATGACGTCCCGGGGGATGGTGGCCCACTCGGCCTGCAAGGCTGCTGCCAGCTCGGGCAGGGTCTGGGGCTGTGGTTGTCGCTGTCGGAGGCGTCGGTCCAACTCGTCCCATAGATGCTCAATGGGGTTCAAATCCGGTGATATCGATGGCCAAGGAAGGACATTCATGTTGTTCTGTAGGAAAGCCGTTGTGAGACGTGCTGTGTGAGGCCTGGCGTTGTCATGTTGGAACACTGCGTTGGCGTTGGCCATAACTGGAACGATGTGTGGCCGGAGGATCTGGTCAATGTAGCCCTGTGCATTCAGGTTGCCCTGCACGTGGACCAGGTCAGTTCTGCCAGTGTGTGAGATGGCTGCCCACACCATGACACTACCCCCGCCGAATCTGTCCACTTCCTGCACGCAGTTTGCCGCATAACGTTCACCACGACGCCTATACACGCGACATCTTCCATCATGACGTCGGAGCAGAAATCGGGACTCGTCACTGAACCACACCTGTCTCCATCGCAGTTGAGGCCATTGTCGATGAATCTGGCACCACTGCAGTCGGAGTCGACGGTGTTGTGGTGTTAAGATGACACCTCGAACTGGACGTCTGGCACGAATTCCTACCTCACGTAGGCGGTTCCGTACGGTCTGGTCGGATATCCTGCGCAAACCTGGTATTGCTGTGGCTGTGGAGGTGGCAGTAGTCAATCGTTCCCGAAGGTGGCGTACCCGGATGTAGCGGTCCTGCCCGGGGGTAGTGACCCGTGGTTGACCGGATCTAGGGAGGTCACGTGTTGAGCCATGTTGCTGGTAACGGTCCCACAGTCTGGAGATGGTGCTTGGGGACACATGGAATGCCCTTGCAACGGCCGTTCTGGATTTGCCTGCGTCTAGTCGGCCGATGGCATTGTTTCTCTGCGGTTCACTGAGACGTGGCATGTCCTGGATTGTCAACTGTCGGCCACATACAGAGGCCGGGCAAGCGAACACCCTGCACTTTTATACTGTCGGTGTTCATGTTGCACGTGCAGACAACGCACGTGCAGTGGTGACATGGTTTGCACATGGCTGCGTTTTTGCGAATATTCACATTTTGGAACTTTATTGTACAGTAGCTGCGTTTTATCGAATGTAACCGTGGGAATGTGTTTGGGACATGCAATGACCTTATATTCACAAAGCATGAACCGGTAGGAAACATAAAATCGGAGTTATAACCCATTTGTACCCTTTTGCGTTTCTTTTTTTGAAGAGTATATGTGCAAGTTGTCTTGTTGAATGTTATTGTTTATGCACCAGAAATAGTTCAAAATAAAGTATGAAGTTTTAGTGTTATTATTAACAAGTATATTTCAAATTTATTTATAAGTATTGTCTGTTATTTCTTTTATGTTCATCTGGATATGGATTTTTTTTGTTCATAGCCCGATGAACATAAAAGAAATAAAAGACAATCCTTAAGTACATAAAGTGATGTCATGCAATTGATGTACTATAACATACCGGAACATCATTCAAATGAGTTCAGTTACTAAATTAAAATCGATTATGGATAATAAATAGGATATTAAACTCTGTACCATTTTGTATCATGTTTATGGTCCAGGTGAAATAATTTTTATTGTCACTCACTGAAGCTTGTGACAATTGAAAATTATTTCATTCGGGGCCATTATCATGATATGAAATGGAAGCTTGTCTGACATCCTATAATACTCTGAATTGCATGCCTACAAAAAAGTACATCCAAATAAATTTATTTACTACCATGTTTCAAATTAATATTCTGTCATTATGCCCTGTATGGGTGGGGCGTAGCCTAGCTTGGTGCGCTGTTATTGTGGGGTTGATCCCATCGGTGGGCCCATTGGACTATTTCTTGTTCCTGCTGGTGCACCACGACTGGTATGTGCTAAACTGTTTGTGGTTTGGTGCATATAAAAGATCCCTTGTTGTTAATGGGAAAATGTAGCAGGTTTCCTCTCTAAGACTATTTTATGTTAAAATTACCCAATAACGAATGATTTATAAATCATTGTGCTCTAGTGGTATCATTAAACAAAACAAACTTTAACTTTTATGCCATTTATGAGCTCTTTTCTTCAGTGGCTGTTTTTTTTTTTTTTTTTTTTTTATTATGACCATTTAATCTTATGATAACTGTATACAATTTATGTTTAAGTAATAAAACTATTGAATTTTCTTCTTTGTTCCAGTGGGGCCACCACTGTTGCTGCCTATCTACTTTCACCTTGAAAACATCTACTTTGTGATCAAAAGAAAAGATTGGCTGGTAAGTGTTTTTTATTCTGTCTATGACATGCTTTCAGTCTTCAGGGCTAGCTTTGGGTTCAAAGAAAATTCTGCCAAATTATCTTTTAAACTTAAAAAACTGCAGAAATCCAGTTATCTTTTTAAGCAAAATATACTTTAAATTATTTCCCCAGATAAAAAATAAAATTTACCAACTGTTTTAAAAAATGTGTAATTGGTGGAGATGAGTGCCAGAGCTAACCCTGGGTCCATGCTTATAAAATGTTTAGAGTCCAGGCTCAATCTCACATCACACACAAACAATTTGTGTCATGTCGTTCACGTCTCAGACTCTGTTAGAGTCTCGAGTCTAGACTAAACGTTTTAGAGTCCAGACTCAATCTCACATCACACACAAACAATTTGTGTCATGTCATTCACGTCTCAGACTCTGTTAGAGTCTCGAGTCTAGACTAAACGTTTTAGAGTCCAGGCTCAATCTCACATCACACACAAACAATTTGTGTCATGTCATTCACGTCTCAGACTCTGTTAGAGTCTCGAGTCTAGACTAAACGTTTTAGAGTCCAGGCTCAATCTCACATCACACACAGACAATTTGTGTCATGTCGTTCACATCTCAGACTCTGTTAGAGTCTCGAGTCTAGACTAAACGTTTTAGAGTCCAGGCTCAATCTCACATCACACACAAACAATTTGTGTCATGTCGTTCACGTCTCAGACTCTGTTAGAGTCTCGAGTCTAGACTAAACGTTTTAGAGTCCAGGCTCAATCTCACATCACACACAAACAATTTGTGTCATGTCGTTCACGTCTCAGACTCTGTTAGAGTCTCGAGTCTAGACTAAACGTTTTAGAGTCCAGGCTCAATCTCACATCACACACAAACAATTTGTGTCATGTCGTTCACGTCTCAGACTCTGTTAGAGTCTCGAGTCTAGACTAAATGTTTTAGAGTCCAGGCTCAATCTCACATCACACACAAACAATTTGTGTCATGTCGTTCACGTCTCAGACTCTGTTAGAGTCTCGAGTCTAGACTAAACGTTTTAGAGTCCAGGCTCAATCTCACATCACACACAAACAATTTGTGTCATGTCGTTCACGTCTCAGACTCTGTTAGAGTCTCAAGTCTAGACTAAACGTTTTAGAGTCCAGGCTCAATCTCACATCACACACAAACAATTTGGATGGTGTTGTCATGTCGTTCACGTCTCAGACTGTATTAGAGTCTCGAGTCTAGACTAAACATTTAGAGTCCAGGCTCAATCTCACATCACACACAAACAATTTGGATGGTGTTGTCATGTCGTTCACGTCTCAGACTATTAGAGTCTCGAGTCTAGACTAAACGTTTTAGAGTCCAGACTCAATCTCACATCACATACAAACAATTTGGATGGTGTTGTCATGTCGTTCACGTCTGAGACTCTATTAGAGTCTCGAGTCTAGACTGAACGTTTCACAAGCACCAGGCCTTGTGTTTGTTTACATTTTGTACCGTACGTAACTTGTGTTGATTGATATGTTCTAATATTGACCTCGGCCAACTTGGTTTTGTTTTAGGATCTGGGTTTGACGCTGCTGTTTTTTGCGGGTATTTCCTTGACCTACGAACCACTGCTTGGACACTGGGGAGCTTTCTGCTTCTACATGTTTGCCAGGTAAGTGTGTATATCAGGAATAAATCATTGTCGTAGATCTATACATTTATATACAGACTTAGTCATTCTGTCTATCTTTCCTTCCTCTCTCTCTCCCTCTCCCTCTCCCTCTCCCTCTCCCTCTCCCTCTCTCTCTCTCTCTCTCTCTCTCTCTCTCTCTCTCTCTCTCTCTCTCTCAAAAATATTATTTGGAGAGACTGTGATTACAATGGCTAACACAGATAAGTAATATATTGTAACTTAGAAGATATTATTTGTAGGTGTTTGGAGAGTCACTAGTTGCTGGGTTACATAGATGAGTCATATATTGTAATTTAGAAGATGAGTCCTATAAATATAATGTAATTTAGAAGATATTATTTGCAGGTTTTTGGAGAGTCACTGGTTTCTATGTGTGACACAGATAAGTCATATATTGTAATTTAGAATATGAGTCATATATTGTAATTTAGAAGATATTATTTGTAGATGTTTGGAGAGTCACTGGTTTCTATGGGTTACACAGATGAGTCATATTCCGAATAACATCGACGTGGACAAGAATCTTGAGTGGTTCCAACTTCAGCTCATAACGTCGTGCAATGTGGATCCCAGTCTATTTAACGACTGGTTCACAGGGCATCTCAACTTCCAGATTGAACACCAGTGAGTACTGCAGTGAAACCCCTCTAAACCGGACACCCTTGTGACCAAGACAAATGTCCACTATTAGGAGGGATCTGGTTTACAGAGGTTAAGTTCTGTCCTGGTTTTTAAAAAGGGACTCTGTGAAACATCCGGTTTTGAGGGAATTCTGGTTTACTGAGGTTTCACTGCATATTTTTTCTGTGTGTCTGCTTCTTTGTGTGTGGGCGGGGGAGAGGACAGGAACATAGCCCAGTGGTAAATCACTCGCTTAATGTATGGTCGTTAGGCCCATTGGGCTATTTCTCGTTCCAGTCAGTGAACCACAACTGGTATATCAAAGACTGTGGTGTGTGCTATCCTGTCTGTGGGATAGTGCATATAAAAGATCCCTTGCTACTAATGGAAAAATGTAGCGGGTTTTCTCTCTAAGACTATATGTTAAAATTACTAAATGTTTGACATCCAGTAGCCGATGATTAATAATGGAATGTAGCTCAGTTGCAAGGCGCTCGCTCGATGTGCTGTCAGTGTGGGATCGATCCCCGTCTGTGGGCCCATTGGGTTATTTCTCATTCCAGCCAGTACACCACGACTGGTACATGAAAGGCCATGGTATGTGCTCTGCTGTCTATGGGATGGTTCATATAAACGATTCCATGCAGCTCATCGAAAAGAGTAGCCCATGAAGTGGTGACAGCGGGTTTCCTCTCAATATCTGTGTGGTCCTTAACCGTATGGCTGATGCCATATAACCGTCAATAAAATGTGTTGAGTGTGTCGTTAAATAAAACATTTCTTCTTCATGTACAGTTACAACTGCACAAGTATTAAACGGCCACCATTTTTATTCTCCAAAGTTATCTAATATAATATAAACAGACCTGAATTATGCAGCTACTTCTTTTAAAAGGCCACATTTTTATACTTCATTTGGTGGCCAGGCAACACATTACATTTCTGTTTTCAAAATCTTGATTAGCGATATTTCTAGTCGATTGGAAATTGATTAGCAACTACTGTTTAATGTTTTAAAATTGTGTGGCAATCTGTGAAATTTGTATAGCATTTTTCATTTCAACTTATTTTCGTGCTTATATCCAGTTAAGGTTCAAGCACGCTGTCCTGGGCACACATCTCCGCTATCTGGGCTGTCTGTCCAGGATAGAATGTTAATTGTTAGTGGTTAGTGAGAGAGAAGAGGATGTAATTGTCTTACCCATGGAGTCATTAAAACTCGCTCTGGGTGAAAGCCGGTACCGGGCTGCGAATCCTGTACCTACCATCCTTATGTCTAATGGCGTAACCACAACACCACCAAGGCCGGTCTGCATAGCAAATCGCGACATGACACTGAATAAAATGTTCCCTGATGGCTGCTTAACAGAGGTTGGATTGTACTTGTACTTTGTTTTATTGTTTTTAAATTAATAATGAATTGAACGTATTGTTTTTCTAATATTCTGTCTAATATACATATATTTATTTCAGTTTATTCCCGACTATGCCGCGACACAACTACTATAAAGTGAAACCACTGGTGGAATCCATGGCTAAGACCTATGGGGTATCATATCGAAGTAAAAACCTGTACCAAGCTTTTGTTGATATATACAGGTAAGTGATGCAGTGATTAAAGGTTAAGTTTATAATAAAATTACAAACTATGACCTGTACGTTTAAATCTATTTTACTTTGTATTTCCAATAACGAGTAAAAAGTGTTATTGCCACTTTTGCTTTCATGTAAGCACTGTAAAGGAAGGAAGGAAGGAAGGAAATGTTTTATTTAATGACACACTTAACACATTTTATTTACAGTTATATGGTGTCGGACATATGGTTATGGATCACACAGATATTGAGAGATGAAACCCGCTGTCACCACTTCATGGGATACTCTTTTTTCGATTAATAATTATATATACTGAACAAGAAAAGAAACTTCTGATTTGTACATATAGTATTTGTTGTGTTAAAGAATTCATTGTGTAATGAAATTATATAGGTAGTATTAGCCTTGAGCTGTATTATCAGGATTCATGAATTTTATCGATTATTTTTGCACTGTTAATCGTCGACAACGTGAAATTCAATTTGCACATGCATGCATGGTTCGACATGTCCCATGTAGTATTCGGTCAATTTGTTTTACATGTCTTACTGACATTGTTGTCAAGTGAACGAAAACGCTTCAAAATTTGTAAATAAATTAACGTTTTTTACATTGTAGCATTTTTAGTATGCCAAGAATACCCAATAATTTACACGAACGGGCGATTGGCATGCTTGATGCTGGCATGTCGACAGAAGACGTTGCAAGGCATGTTGGGAGTTCTAGTCGAGCGATACGAAATCTTCGCGTGAGATTTCGAACGACAGTAAGCACCAACGACTTGCCACCTCGTGGACGTCCGCGTGTTACAACACATGGTCAAGACCGCTATATCATGAACTCACATTTGCGTAATCGATTCCAAACTGCCACTGCTACTGCTGCTAACACGCCTGGACTTCACAATAACCGAATCAGTGGGCAAACTGTTCGTAATCGTCTGCGGGAGAACGGTTTACATGCACGACGTCCTTACGTCAGATGCATTTTAACGCAACATCGTCGTCTTAATTGGGCACGTGTACACACTTGTTGGATACGGCGACGCTGGAATACCGTTCTTTTTTCGGATGAATGCCGATTTTCTTTACAACGTGGTGATGGCAGGGTGCGCATCTACCGTTGGAGAAATGAACGCTATACTGACTGTTGTGTTCTTGAACGAGATCGTTTTGGGGGTGGGGGTTCTGTCATGGTCTGGGCAGCCATTGCCCATGGTTATCGTTCACCACTAGTCGTCATTGATGGCAATTTAAATGCTCAACGTTACCGCGATGACATTCTCGCTCATCACGTCATTCCTCTGTTCCATAACAAGGCCAACCTCTCGATTTTTCAGCATGATAATGCCACCTCTCATACAGCTAGAGACACTGTAAATTTTCTTAGGACAAATAATATTGATTTCATTGATGACTGGCCCACTAAAAGTCCTGATCTCAACCCCATCGAGCATGCCTGGGATAGTCTGGACCGACAATTGAGGCGTCGTCCCAACCCACCCGCTAACGTCAACAAACTTCGTCAAACGCTCATTCAGGAATGGAACAATATTCCACAGGCAGAAATCAACACTTTAGTCAATTCTATGCGCCTGCAATGCACTGCAGTGGTCAATTCAAGAGGTGGTCATACCAGTTATTAAGTGGGTGTTTTTATTTTTAACCCCTACCACACTTGGTCAAAATTTCTCCCAGTTTCTGTTAACCTATGGCCATGATTTTTGCACCAAACGATGCATCATGGAACACTCTTTAAATGCATATATAACAATTATTCCCCAGGTTTGTTTTCATCAAGTTATGTTCAAGCAAAGTTAGTGGAAGTTTCTTATTTTGTTCAGTATATGTATGTCATACAAAGAGTAGCCCATGAAGTGACAAGAGTGGGTTTCCTCTCTCAATATCTGTGTGGTCCTTAACCATATGTCCGACACCATATAACCGTAAATAAAATGTGTTGAGTGCGTTGTTAAATAAAACATTTCCTTTGTTCTGTTGTTCTGTTCTTCCTTTCTTTCTAATCTATAGTGTTTTTATTTGATATATAAATGTAATATGTATCAGCTATTGATTTTTTAAAATAAATTTCAACCTTGCTGCTGTAGCCTGGTCAGTTTGATAATTGTTTGTTGTAAAAATAAAAATGAAACATAATTTAATTACATTCCTTTATTTTCCATTGTTTTTATTTGTTTTACAGGTCGCTAAAGAAATCTGGAGAAATCTGGTATGACGTGTTCTATGCATGATGAAAATCTGTAACAATACGCTGGCCATTTTCACAGGGAATGTCCCAAGTCTGTTGCCATTGTTACGATGTTGTCGACTATCAGATTTGTTTTAATGACCACAATTACATATTAAATACATTGATCTGCATTTAAATTATCAGTGGCTGTATATTAAATGTGTTTCTGATTGTCATAGTGTTTGCACTAGGTCAAACTTCATTTTATTTCCTAATATATATTTTTTCTTATGTACAAAATTTTTGGAAGATCAAATTCAGTTGAGGCTGCTTACTAATCAGGACCCTGTTTTATGCACCTATCTAGAACTTAGTGACTTACAGTGATTATAGTGAGATCAGTTCATAAAACAGGAACGATATCTGGAGTAGAACTTAGTGACTTACAGTGATTATAGTGAGATCAGTTCATAAAACAGGAACGATATCTGGAGTAGAACTTAGTGACTTACAGTGATTATAGTGAGATCAGTTCATAAAACAGGAACGATATCTGGAGTAGAACTTAGTGACTCATGGTGACTTTAGCGCTAAGATCGGTTCATAAAACAGGAACGATATCTGGAGTAGAACTTAGTGACTCATGGTGACTTTAGCGCTAAGATCGGTTCATAAAACAGGAACGATATCTGGAGTAGAACTTAGTGACTCATGGTGACTTTAGCGCTAAGATCGGTTCATAAAACAGGGCCTAGGCCCATAGGAACAATATCTGGAGGGGGAGGGGGGTGCACAGTCTCCATTGAAAGGTTACAAGTCGGGGCCGGTATTTTCGCAGTCATCGTAGCGCTACGATATCATAAAACTGTTGTAGGCTTTGACATAATTCTGTGATGATTTTATAATATGGTACAACACCTGCAATTGCTCATGGCAATCGGCAATGTCATGAAGATTGCCGTGGAGTTGTTAGGTCTTCATGGCACGTTTTTGCCTTGGGGCTATATTCAGGATTTTTTTCAGTGGCGATTTTTTTTTTTTTGCCGTGGACATTTTCTTAATTGTAGGGGTTGTTGTAGCTCTAAGATAGCTTCGAATATCTTTAACCAGATTTGTATCTTTATTTATATGGAGTATGACCAAAAAAGTAAATTTTTGTCCTCAAGTGTGGGGGACGAGGGGGGAGAGGACACGGCTCCCACTCCATTCCTACTAGCTAGCTAACATCAGGATATCGACAACAAGAAACACATTGAATACGTAGACACTGAATTTCTAAACCATAAACTGTATTAAAGGATATATTTTTAGTCATTAAATATTTTTATTTATAAGTTAGAAACATCTTACAGTGGCAACATATTGATGGCTGTCTCTTTAACAACAGGCCAACAGCGATACAGGATTGCAGTGCATGAAAAGATTTTCTCAAATGTAATATTTAGCAGGGTTGTACCAAGTTAGGTTATGGGTGGGGTGGGATAACTGCTTTCCGGAAAGTACGAAAAAGACTCCTTTTTCAGGCCTCGACATTAACTTTTCCATCTGGGAGCCAGATGGCGCTTACTTGTATTTTTTTATATAGATAGCATGAAATATTTTAGTCGCGAAATGAAAGAAATGGTTGCATATGCGACCAAATCGATTGCCATGTAGAGGGCTGTTTTTAATTTAAAAGTGTCATTTTTTTTTACCTGGAGAAGACCCTATGGGCGAATTTACAAAGCCTGTTTTTTAGGCCTCTGACCATTAAAAATTTGCATAAACCATTTATCGGTAACGCAAAAATAAATTCAGGTAATCATTTAAATGATGTCATAGATTCAGTACGCGAACAAAAAATGGGTTATGCAAACTAAACTTATCACAATTTTCAGAGGCCTGTTTTTGATATGCACGCATGTAAGTGGGGAAAGTGCTATCCTCTCTAGGATGGTGCATATAAAAGATCCCTGGCTGCATTAGGAAAAATGTAGCGGGTTTTCTCTGATTACCAAATGTTTGACATCCAATAGCCGATGATTAATTAATCAATGTGCTCTAATGGTGTTATTAAACAAAACAAACTTTAACATTTCCATGCATGTAACTCCATATATTTACAACATTGAATGCTTAAGAACCTGTGTGTAAGAAAAACAGGCTTCCTAAATTCATCCCTTTTTGTACACTGTGCTCCAATTCTTTTTGTTTTTACTACTCCCCCCTCCCCCCCCTATCCCATTTAGTTTAGGCTTGGTATGACCCTGTTATAGCAAACCCTTAAAACATACTGTTTCCTGTAACCAACTGCTACGTGAAAGGGGCATTTTAATAATCACAAGATAAGTTAGTTATACTATCGGGGCTAGCTCTGGCACTCGCCATATTCGCTAATAGCGAATTTTTAAAGCAGTTGGCGAATTTTAATTTTAATTTTAATTTATGTTAAAAAGAAATTAGAAAAAACCCTGAGGATTTCTGTAATTTTTTAAGTTTAATAAACAATTTTGCGAATTGTTTTGCTCACCCAGAGCTATCCATGACTATTATCAGTGGTACACACCTGCTATAGTTCAAGCCCACCATTTTATTAGTGGTATTCATTAATAGACATGTAATTTTATTTTTTCAGTTATTGTGTTTTTGAAAAATAAAATAAAAGTATTACAAAATGGATAGATTTTTAATGATGTCCTAAAGTGAATGCGAAACATCCGAATTTGAATGTCAAACAAAACGGAAAGGTTAAAAGAAAAGAAAAGGAAATCATTGTTGGAAACAAAATTTGATTTACGGTAATTATATTGTTATGAGTTGGTTTACAGTACACAGTTTGTGTTTTAAAAGTTGGCTTTTAGTATTTCTGAGAATTAACTCAATGTGTGATCTCTTGGTTTTGGATTCACAGGCCCATAGGAAACCTAGTGGACCTTTGGGGGGGGGGGGGTCTGTGTCCCTACCCCCACTCGAGGACTATAAAATGTGGGGGGTTTTCATCCCGTTCTGTACAGAAAATAACCTTTAAAACAGCTGAAAAGTGCTATTGAAAGAATTCCTCTTTTTTTTTTTCAAAATGCTATGAAATCAAGTCTGAAGCCATCCAAAGATTTTGTTTTTCCTAGTGCACCCCCAGCCCACCCCACTATATCTTGTGCCTCCCACTACAGATATGAGGAGCAGTCAAAACATTCATAGAACTAAGTACTGAAAGCAATAACAGTCTACCAAATCTTTCTACATTGCTTTTCAGTAAAATCAGCTTGACTTCATTTCATTTGGTCCAGTTATCTTCTAGCTACTGAAACTAATTAGAACTCTTTTGGCTGGCTGGGCAGGGCATAGCCCAGTGGTAAAGCACTCGCTTGATGCGCAGTCAGCCTAGGATCGATCCTCATCGGTGGGCTCATTGAGCTATTTCTTGTTCCATCCAGTGCACCACGACTGTCTGTGGGATGATGCATATATAAGGTTTTCTCTCCCAATATCTGTGTGGTCATTAACCATATGTCTTATGCCATATAACCGTACATAAAATGTGTTGAGTGCGTCGTTAAATAAAACATTTTCCTTCCTTCTGGCTGGCCCATTAACCACCCTTTGTACAACCTTCAGATTTTCATCATCTTCAAACAATGTATCATGAAAGGAGGCTTTCAAATTCTACAATAGACAATAATCACCAACACTATATTCTTTATAAGAAACCTGATAATGGCTCTTTGTTTAAATTCATGGTTTCAGGAAGGTAAATTACCCTTAAGCACTATTTTGTAAATATACAAAAGAAGAAGATGTATGTCATTGTTGGTAGGACATTTGTATGAAAGAATAATCTTTCTGAAAAAAAATCTCAAACATATGATAGTGTACGGAAGTTTGGTATCTAGTTCTATGAACTTTTTTCCTTCTCCTCATATTGGTTCCTATGGGCCTATTTTGTTTTAAGTTATAATTTATATATATATATATATATGTTTTGTTGCAGTAATTATACATGTATGTCATACAAAGTGTAAGCAATTTTTGAAGAAATGACTGTGATACATTGTTTATTTTTATTCACCTATTTTTCTAATCTTTGTACATTTCACATGTATCGGTATTTTGTATAAAATGTTTGGGGAATATTACCAGTATTATAAGACGAATGACAGCACCATTAAAATGATTGTACAGAATCCTGTCTCTGTATGAATCTTTTTGATAAACATTGAACATGCATGGATCTGCTTGTTTTTGACTAGGAAGAACTCATTAAAAGCTTTTCTAAAAGTCATCTAATCAAAATAAAGAACACATTTAAAGCTTTTCTAAATGTCATCCAATCAAAATGAAGAACACATTTAAAGCTTTTTTAAACGTCATCCAATCAAAATGAAGAACACATTTAAAGCTTTTCTAAAAGTCATCCAATAAAAATGAACACATATATAAAGTTTTTTTAAAAGTCATCCAATCAAAATGAAGAACGCATATAAAGTTTTTCTAAAAGTCATCCAGTCAAAATGAATAACACATATAAATCTCTCCTTTTTTTTTAAAGTCATCCAATCAAAATGAAGAACAGCTAAGATGGGAATGATCATGCTGGATGTTTTAACCAGTAATATATTGTGTTATTAAGTGTCAGGATTAACCAGTTTTGGGGTTATATGTGAGAATGAGATAAAAGCCCACATTCCATTAATAAAAAAATAAAACAACAACAACCCAAGGTTATTTTCTTGTTATGCTGTAACTTGATTCCACTTTAGTGCAAAGAAGGTATGGGCAATGTTTGGTATGTTTCCATCAGAAGACTGTTTAAGCATGCCTGTCATGGACACAAACTCTGACTTCTGACCATAACAGGCAATAGAAGGAACATGTGACTGGACACAGTCTACCAATGAAACAGTAGATTATAGCCAGTAGTTGATTGTTGAAATTGGACTGGACTGGACTAATGATTAACGTGCACATTCAGAGCAAGCTGTTGTAGCACACGCCTATCTTGGGCACAGGTACTGGCCTTGGCCAGTTTCTCTGTCCAAGACAGGAAAGGTGGGGGAGGGTAGAGGAGGGACCTTGTGTGCTGGCAGGTGCAAGGGAGCACCAGCAGCCCAACCATGGTCGGCAGTGGGGGGGGGGGTTGAGATGTTTGGATATAATAAATATAAGAAAAATATATTCTAGTCAATGATTGGCGGTTGGGACATTGGGATGAGTCCATTAAGAAATTGGAAAATGCATTCTAGCCAATGATTGTCTGTAAGGAGAAAATGCATTCTAGCCAGTGATTGGCTGTTGGAATGTTAGACTAGTTCATTAATAAATGGGGAAATGCACTTATGAGAGGTCACGTTAGATATTAATTAAAATAGAAAATAATAAAAGCTTTTTCCATTTTGTTTTCTGTAGATTTCCATTCTAATTTTAAAACAAGTTCTGTTTTAATTAGAAATAAAATTGGAATTCTCTTATTTTACCTCAATCTTGACAATCTTTGTTGATAGACATTTTAACTGCCATCTTAATTCATCTGACATTAGTATTAGAACTGGATTCTATAACATTTAGTTTAGATTCTCATTATTGAATATTAGCGTTAATCATACCTCAGTCATGTAGACTTCGTGTTTATAGAGACTTAAGACATACAATAAAAAATTTGTTACATTCATTGTGAACATAAAATATTACATTGTATTTAGTATTTTGTATTATGAAGCATTATTGCTCAAGAACCAAAAGGAATTTATACTAAAATATAGCGTTGTTTGTGTTTTTATTAATAAATTATAAGGATTATCTGATATTTCTTTAGGTTTATCAAGTTGTGAAAAAACAACATGGAAAACGGTTTGCGTATTTTGTTGTTCTTCTTCTTAGCATGATCAATGAAATAACAGATAATCTTTATAATTATGTGTTGATATGCTGTAAATCATGTGGAAGTGTATTTCTTTGAGGAACCATAAATAATAAAATTAATTACAGATGCAGACACAAGTTTTAATTCGTAAAAATGGACACTAAGTTTAGTAAATCTACAAACCTGTAATACACTTGGATAAAGTTACAACAGAGTGAAAGAAAAGTCTGTGACGTTAAAGGTGGGAAATATCCTTAAAAAATAGACTAGATCTCGAATCAATAACCGCTGCTTCTCAGATGCATGTGCGTTTTTAAAAATATGAAAAATGTATTTTGTGGTATTAGAAACACCATGATGACCAGAAACACTTCGGTTGTACGGAAATGGATTATCTAAACAATAAAATATAAGTAATATTTGATTTGTGTGATCATAAAAGGCTCTAATAGTTAAAAATATGCTGTTGTGTTTAAAAACTAGGGTCTGTCCCTTTAAACATACACAAGCCCACCAATCATACATCATAACACATTACCACTAGTCAGTTGTAACAATAAACTTCATTGGACAAGGTCCTGGTGGTGTGATACATTGTTCCACAGTCCACTTATTTTATACCCCTTCCCACCATATAACACTCCCCCCTCTAAAATTATGTAACATGTGTCAACACATCCCCCACCCCGCTTTCACAATTATAGTAACATAAGTTGTCCAATATTCCTGGATTTTCTGTTTGTATTTTTGTTTGGTTTAGGTTGGTTATAAATACTAGATTAAAAAGAAAATCAATTGAAGAAAAATATCAATGACTGAGTCTGGTTGCATTTTACTTTAGAAGTAATAAACAACACATTTTTTTGATAATGTTATGTAACTCCTGCTAAACATATCCCTCCCTTCCTCCATAACGTTTCATAACATATCACATGATATCATCTACACCCCTCCTCCACCCCTTGAGCATTATATAATTGTTGAACAATCAGTTATGGCTGCAATCTCAAGAATGTTTTATTTAATTATGCCAAAAAGAATTGTCTTTTCAGAAACCTGACCCTACCTAGAAAAAAGGGCTAATCTTGAAATAAAGAATTCAGTGTAACATTATGTTTTTCAATTGTTAAAAACTAATATTATGTGAAGAGTAAAAATGTAGTACTGAAAAAAAAACACTAATTTTTAAAGCTGACCAACCCCATCTAATATTTTTCGCTATATTCCCAGAAACACACACTTTTTTGTGTGCCTTAATTAGAATAGACCACCTGTGGTCATTTTCACTCCCATCACATTTCAATCTTTGACATCTTTTGTCTGTAATTGTTAATCTACAGGTCACAAAAATAAGACATGTTTCTCCATTTTAACCCCCAGAAGTGTTGTGTGTTTTTTGTTTTGTTTTTCCCTCGGTTTTATATTGCTATATGTTAATAAAATATGATGATCTGCAGATTGTATGTCGTATAACAGCAATAACATTTTTGTGATTAATAATTGATTTTGGAGGTGAAATATATTTTGCTGATATTTATAGATTTTTTACTGTTGACTTGTTAATATAATGGAAATATACTGATTGAAAGAAATAAGGGAACACATCAAATTGTAGACCAAATTTAATTCACAACTAGCGTAGTAATGTCTGTATTTCATACCAAGTTGTAATGTGGGATTGAATATCTGTAGTGTTGAATGTGTTGCCAATATATTCCCAGTCAACTTCTGACAATATCAATTGATTTTCGATGCAGTCATTATTTCTTGTTGCTATCTGTGTGATCCTTTATTTCTTTCCATCAGTATATTAAATGATATAATAACCGGCGCAGATTCAGGAGTTTGTGAAATGGAGAGGGGCACCAAACATGGTAAGAGGTGTTTGAACAGGCTTTTATTAATTTATATTTTTTACGTCTGTGAAAAAGGGGAGGGGAATATGCACCCCTCGGCACCTTCCCTGCATCCGCGCCTGAATAAAGCTCAGTATTCCCTCCATTTTCTGTCAAATAAGATATATATTTTTTATGACCTGCAATATTTTATGACTCGTTTGTGATTAATATTAATATTTGTCAGTGCTTAATTATTTTATGGTCTTTTATTTAAATTTGCAACATTTGGTGTTCATAAAATACATTTTATCCTGCAACCACTGTTTCTGTTGACAGATTACGATGTTCATTTGACCTCTAGGTCATCGTACAATGTGGCAGAAATAACAGAAATAATAGCTTTTCCCCTTAATTTTTGTGGTCTGCAGGATAAAGATAATAACTAGTAACTGACGTAACAGGCCAAATGAGAAATTTCCCATTCTTACCTTCACAGGATAAAGCAGATATCCGACATCATTAACTAGTTATTCTCTATTTATTGAGACCACGTTCCCCTGGTTATAAAACTTTAAAGTCTATAAGCACAAGACTTTATTTTAATGACACACTTGACACATTCTTTCTTTTTACACTTATTTGTATTATTTTAAATTCAAACATGTACATATTTATTTGTTATTTCAATAATAATATTTTAAAATTTAATATTTTACGAATTGTTGATATAAAACCAGTTATATTTTGTGTCTAAAGTGTGATTACATTTAGTAACTAACACTCCGTAGTTTATATAGTGTTTTATACTGAGCACAAAAGAAATACAAATACATCATGTATTAGTTTTTAACTTTTTATTTAAGTTATCCACTTAGTTTATGTGTGTATTAAAATGTCTTGTGAACATTTTAGGTCTATTTTGACAGTCGTTTTAAAACATATTTTAAAATACAGTCAAACCCACTTATTTGCATACCTACTGTGCAGTTTGATGATATGTAATTAACCGGGTTAGTCAATTAACTGATAGTTTTCACATTTTTTTTTTGTTCAGTATAATATTGTCTGTTGCCATACTGTATTTGTTTTGCATCTGTTTATTTGCTCATAATTTATAATCAACCTTTTACTTGTATATAGGGTAAAAAAAATATCAATATAGCTTACCGTCTCATGCTTCAAGAATATTTAAATTCACACTTACAATGCAATTTTCATGGTATGAAATGGCGATAGGGTAAAAAAAAAATTCAACATTGTTTACAGTCTCATGCTTCAAGAATATATATATTCACACTTGCAGTGCAATTGTCATGGTATATAAAACGGCCAAAAATATCTTAAAAGCCATAAAAATCACACATATCTGCTCAGTTTTGTACAGTCATATATTGCTCAAGTTTTGAAGCAGTGTTATCAGAGTTATCAATATATTTGTAAAAAAAAATATTTTACAGTACATTTGGTCTTAATTATGATAATTAGCTTAATTATCATTATAAATGAAATGGCCACATATTGCAAAAAATTCCATTCAGTATTTTCAGTTGAATTATATATTTATAGTGTGTTAACAATTCCATGTGGCTGATATTTTGTTTGTGCTAGACTTATACACTTATTCTTTGTTTTCTCAAGCATACTGTTAACACCATTTTAAAATGTATACATTTAAGCATGCTATACAGGGCCCGCAGTATGTATTTGAAAGTGTCAGTGCATGGCTTAGAGAAAGGAAATCTGAGGCCCTGAACCAGAATTTCAGGCTTTATCAGATTTAGGTAAAAGTTACTGTGTGTGAGGGGGGAGCATGGCTCCTAGCTGTGTCCCTCCTGTAATGCGACTCCTGATATATAATATTATATATAGATTGTTGACATTTTAAATTCTTGCAAAAGCATACTGTCATAAGTATAATATAGCATATATAAACTGTTGTCATTTTAAAATGCTTGCAAAAGCAGAGTATTTTTTGTTAATTGTAGCAGATACGAGCGAGTGATATTTGAAATAAAAATATATTTGAAATGTGTGTTCTGTGTAATAACTTTCTGACACAGTGTACCAATCGGATTGAACTCTAATCCAGCACCGTTTGTCCTGTCTCTTTAATGGCCACCTTCCACTTGGTGATCGTGTAACGGATTATCAATCACACGATTAATTGCTTGGTGGCCAAGCATCAAGCAGTGAAACCATAAAATTTCATGGCACCAAAACAAACCTCCACCTGTTACCGGCTCCGGTCGGGCTGCTGGTGCTCTTTTTGCACCTGCCAGCGCACATGACAGGCGTGTGCTACAACAGCTTGCTCTGAATGTGCATATTAAACACTCTGACTTGACCTGAAGCCATCGCTTGGAACGGAACTGTATGATGTGATGGAGTGAAGGCTGGAAACAGTGTATACAGTGAAATCGGTGAAAAAAGTAAAACCGGTGAAAAACAATGTCTACAGTGAAATCGGTGAAAAATAAACAGGAATTCCGTCAAAACTGAATCCTTTGTAAACTGGAATTCCCTCAAAACTGGACCCTCTGTAAACTGGAAATCCTTCAAAACCGGAATTCCCTCAAAACCATAATTCCCTCAAAACTGGATCCTCTCTGAACCGGAATTCTCTCAAAACCGGATGTTTTTGCGGAAGCCATTTTAAATACCAGTATAAAACAAAACCTCTCTAAATCAGATACCCCTTTAAACTGGTCCTGTGGTTGTCCGGTTTAAAGAGGTTTTACAGTACTAAGGCCCCCATAACAAGTGATAATTATAATTCCACTGCTAGATTCTAATTTAGAATTCGGAAATTTTTACATCCTATGGGCCTTGTGAAGACTTGTGATACTAGAGCCCAAATATTGTCTGTGTCCTCCACACACCCTACCCCTAAGCAATGCTATCGGGTAACACGTGTGCTTCATTTTGAAGCAAGGGGTGGGATCTAGGTCAGTGGGTAGAGCACTCACCTGAGGATCGAATCTCCTTGATTTTTTTTAATCATGCTAATCAGTAGGATATTGGTTTATTAAAGGCCATGGTATGTACTGTCTTGTATGTTGGGAAAGTGGATATAAAAGATCCTTTGTGGTCAATGAAAAAGTTTTCCTACGTGTCAAAATTACCAAATGTTTACCACCCAATTGACCAGAAGTACAGTACGCGAACAAACCATAATTGCGTCTAGACGGCGACTCCGACCAATACTGCGAGTTAGATGGGAAATTAAAAAATATATAAATATTTAAAAATAATAATGTTTGCTTTTGCCTACGTGGCAATTGTCATGGGCAGCTATGGGTGTTGTCTTATTTGTCTGAGGGGAGCAGGTTTCCAGGTTCGTAGGAACAATATCTGGGGGAGGGTGATTTCAGCATCCATAGTGTGGAGACTGGACACAAAGTCATATTTTTACCTTTATTCATTTTCGTCCTCGAGTACAAGCGGGGCAGGCTGTAACGCACACACACACACACACACACACACACACACACACGCCGGTCCACCTCATTTCCCACGGGCCTGTGATGTCGAATCTGTTCGCCGGTGTTATAATTTTTTAAATTTTATTAATTTTTTTGTTTGGCCAATAAAATATGACATTACATATACGCTATTTAATCCACGCTAAGTCTATTGGTATGTTTTATGATACTTTTCCATGTGCTGCCACACGTTTTGGGGCAAGTAGTATATTGTAGTATTTACTTATTTTTTGTGGGTCTTCGTTAAATTTGTCAGTCTGCTTTGAACTTGCCCCATGTCCATGTTGGTGTCCCCTACAGTGATTTTAAATTTCATATTAATCAATATATCTTTTCGACTTGGCAAGATTGGGACGGTGCGGTTGCAAACAAACTTCATTCTGTCACGCCAGTCCTGGGAGAGTGGCAGTCATCCTACGGGCGGTGCAGGAAGGATGAAGTAGTCTTGTGCCGTACCCGCATCGACCATACATATTTGACGCATTCATGTATTTTAAAGAAGGACCCCCCTCCACCCCCTCCTCAGTGTGAACATTGTCAGTGTACACTGACTGTGCGCCAAATTTTGGTCGAGTGTGATCATCTTAAGCCGACAGTCTATATTTGGCGACAGAAATGTTTTAGAATCTTTTAAACTTCATCCAGACTTAATTGTACAGTTTTTAAAACACTTCTATACAAAGTTTTAAAATATACTTACCTTGATTTATGTATTATATTGTACTTTCCCCCACAGCTCCTTACACAGTGGTTTTACGTAAATATATAAATAATGTTTCCATATACTTACCATTTGTGACACCCAATAGCCGATGTGTATTTTTGTGCTGGGGCGTCGTTAAACATTCATTCATTCATTCATTAAATTCGTTAAATTTGTCAATAATAGTAAAATGTGCCTACAAAACTGTTTCATTGTATGTTCATCGCCGAATCTACCAACGATCCCAACTATCGCTAATCGTTGGTCCTTTCCTCTGCGAGCTGCTTTGTTAAATAAATGTGTGTTGCCGTGATTTCCAAAAGGCACATGGGTACAGGTTTTATCTGGAGCTGTTGTTGTTGCAGATATATTCTCTCTAGCACCTATTTATCTTTTCATCCACTAACTATACCAATATTACCTGTAAACGTGTACCGCCGATTTGACCAATGATCACAACGATCGCGGGTTACATGTCGTTTACGAACTTTGTTAAATAAATGTGTTGGCGTGATTTCCAAAAGGAACATGTGTACAGGTTTTATCTGGAACTGTTGTTGTTGCAGATGTATTCTCTCTAACACCCATTTACCTTTTCCTCCATTAATTGTATCAATATTAGGCCTACCTGTAAACGTGTACCGCCGATTTGACCAACGATCACAACGATCGCGGGTTACATGTCGTTTACGAGCTTTGTTAAATAAATGTGTGTAGGAGTGATTACCCAAAAAGAACTTCGGTACAAGGGCTGTTTGTATTACAGCTATATGTATATTTTCTTTTTCTAGGACTGTCGTTGTTGATATCTCTCTCTACTGTTGTTTGTTTTTTGTGTGTGTATAAAAAAAATTCAATGTTAATCCATACAATTTGATTTGGGGAAAATATTCCGGGTTTTTTTAATTACTATTAGGGGTTTTTTAGGGGTTTTTTTATGTCAAATATATTTATATGCTAATTTTATCCATTCAATTTGATTTGGACAAAAAACACCCCATAATGAAATATGCCTTTTTTTCCCACCAGTAGCCATACATGCACACTAGTGTGTGTTTATACCGCCAACTTTACAAACGATCGCCGGTCTGTGATATGCTTAGTTACATAAATGTGTTTACGTGATTTGCAAAAGGAACCTAGGTTATAGGTTTTATCTGGAGCTGTTTATTTTGCATGCGTATTCTCCACTAGTTGTACCAATATCATTATACATGTATGTTTACCGCCGATTTGACCAACGATCACGAGTCGTTTGGTCTGCGAGCTGCTTTGTTAATATGTAAATGTGTGTTGGCGTGATTTCCAAAAGGAACTTTGATATAGGTTGTATCTAGTGCTAGTGTTGTTATTGTTGCGGACCCGGTATAGTCCCCGTTAATTTGATCCATACAATTTTATTTTGGGAAAACTTCTTAAGATTTATTTCATCCACGCTAAATCTTTTACTGGTTTATAATATTTTGATTTATTTTCTTCTTTTTTTCAGGCGTTACAATAAGTACAAAAACTAAATAATAAAAGACTACGAAGAAGAATCTGGTATATTTTGGGTAAAATTCCATGTCAGTCCCATTTTTATCCAACGTTATATTACTATCAATGGAATAAATGTTAATATCCTAAAAGGTACCGATATAATAGTCCTCATTCTCCCACTTTTCCAGTTACTCTGTTCAAAAGGCCGGAAATGTGACATTTTAACACCTGAAATTCAAACTTTTCTCAGGGAAGCATCTTCAGACCGTGAAATACATTTATTTTTTATCTCCCAGGCCAATGAACCGACACCCACTCCACCCCTTTCAAATACACCTCGCGGTCATTGTTATAGGCTATATCCCTCCCCCACCCACCCCCCAAAAAATCTAAATATCTCCACTTCAATTTTATTATTTATAAATATGCCCCCCCCCCCCCCCCCATGTTAGTACATACCCATGCCTTAGTAGCTGGAACGAGACATAATCCCACTGGCGGGGATCGACCACGATTCTAGACTTAAATGAATGCATCCGAGCAAGGCACAAGACAACTTCATCCTTCCTACACCGGCAATAAGAGGACTGCCACTATTCCAAGATTGGTTTGGCAAAATGAAGCTTGTTCGTGACCACACAGTCCTTGCAATATCAAAGCAACAGATAAAAAACAACAACAAACCAACCAAAAAACAACAACAAACAAACAAATAAAATAAAACAACAACCCCGTATTCAAAATCCAGTTGACAAACTTGTTTTTATGTTAGTCTGCATCTGCACATGCACATGTATGCAGGTGTTCATGTGTATTGCATCGCAACCAGGTGTACGTACATGTGTTCTTATCATCGCTCCATACAGACCACCAAAGCAAGTACAAAGCTACACAGCAAAGAGCCATAAAACCCTATTCCGTAATGTGTATTCAGTTCAAAGCGTGCATGTTCTTCTGCTGGCTAACGCTTGGTGCCTGTGTTAATGGTTATATAGTAGGAGAGGAAGGGGAAATGCGATGGACTGAAATATGCAATACATTTAGTCTAATTCAGTCAAACAAGTGTACACTAGATTAAAAGTTGGGCACAAATTTAGAGGGTTCACCAAAAATACAAATGCAGACAGTGGTCTCAAATTTTGTTCGTCAATAAGAACCAAAATTGTTCTGAATGTGCAATTTAAATATGACTTGACCTGACTGAAATTTTAAACGGAGTGCTTTCATAATCAGGTTAAGTCAGGTCATAGGGTTTAACGTGCTCATTCAGAGCAAGCTGTTTTAGTGCACGCCTGTCATGGGCACGGGTGCCGGCCTCAGCTGGCTCCTCCGTCCAGGACAGGAAAGGGTTGGGGTGGGTGGGAGAGGGACTGTCTGCACTGGCAGGTGTAAGAGAGTAGCACGTCCAATCGGTAGCAGGTGGAGGTGGTTTTGGTGCTATGGCATTTGGAATATCCCGTAGGATTAAGCCAAATTTAATGTAGGAAATTTGACGCATTTTTGAACGGTTCGCCTGAATAGAAATGGGGAGCTATATATATATTTGAACTTAGTATGCCGAGAGTAGATCGTTACTGGGACCTAGTTGGTGTTGAGATGTCTCCCAAGGTTGCCCATAGTGGTCCTGATCTGTTCAGAAAAGGAAATATTCACTTGATTTCACACACACACACACACACACACACACACACACACACACACACACACACACACACGCCGATTGCCACATTCAGTAAAAATTGTAGGCATTAGGACAAATATTGTTAAAATTGCAACTGATTCAAAATTGTAAGTACAAAAATGCTAAATAGATTTAACAATAAAAGTGTACACAATATTTCAGCTCAATATCTTGAGGCATCGGTTGAGTTCTCGCTTGCGGTGCTTGGGTCGCAAGATCGAACCACATCGGTGTATCCATTCACTGATTGGGTTTTTCTCGTTCCAACTAGTGCACCACATCTGGTCAAAGGCTGTCATATGTGTTTAGCTATCTGTGGGAAAGAGCACAAAAAAGATCCCTTGCTGCATTAGAAAAAAATGTAGCGGGGTTTCCTCTGATGACAACGTGGTGTTTGACATCCAATAGCATATGATCAATGTATTCTAGTGGTGTCATTAAACAATATACTTTAACTTCTAACAATATAAGGTACAGATAAATGTTCATAAAAGGTAAATTTTTAAAGAACACCACAGTAAAAACTAGTAATATAAACAAATATTATGTACGGGCTTCGGTGGCGTCGTGGTTAGGCCATCGGTCTACAGGCTGGTAGGTACTGGGTTCTGATCCCAGTCGAGGCATGGGATTTTTAATCCAGATACCGACTCCAAACTCTGAGTGAGTACTCCGCAAGGCTTCAGTGGGTAGGTGTAAACCACTTGCACCGACCAGTGATCCATAACTGGTTCAACAAAGGCCGTCGTTTGTGCTATCCTATCTGTGGGAAGCGCAAATAAAAGATCCCTTACTGCCTATCGTAAAAAAGAGTAGCTATGTGGCGCCAGCGGGTTTCCTCTAAAAAAAAAAAAAAATAGTTTGACGTCCAATAGCCGATAAGATAAAAAAAAATCAATGTGCTCTAGTAGCGTCGTTAAATAAAACAAACAAACTTTATAAATCTTATTTTGTAACACGAAAATAACTGCGATTTGGCTTAGATGATAAAACGTTTTCAATTTCATGTCGGCTTTTTCTTTGACCTACAAGCCCAAATCAAAACTAAAACAATGTCTATTTCTCAAGCAGCTCGTGCGTCTTGTATCAGGGACAGTTCTAACAGAATGTCTGGGTCACCATAATGGATTAAGTACTAGCCAGTGCGCTGTTCGACGATTAGTCTTCGCAATAATTATTATCTTTTGGATATAAATTAATAAATGAATTGTGCTAAATAATACTAACTACATTTTTAGAGGTGATTTTAAAAAGTCAATGCAATAATTTGAATAAACAAAATCATGGGCTCCATTTGTTTTGATGTTTGATCTCCCCGAGCAGTATGGTCTAATCGTGTGTGTGTGTGTGTGTGTGTGTGTGTGTGTGAGAGATCAGATGACGTTACACTGTTGCAGCATGCCACATTCATTGTATGTGACAATCGGTTGAATCGACCGTTGCCAAGTATGCAAATCGGGCCAGTTGTTCAAAAATTAATCACTGTGTAACCATTAGTTAAGAAAAATTATTAAAACCAAATATTAATGACAGATTGTCACGTAATCGGCGTGCAGTGGTTGTGCGTTGACGTAGAGCCATATTGGTGATGTAGCGGTCCTCTCTATTTGTAGTGCTTCGGGGTCTTCCCGAACGTGGACGATTTCGAACAGAATTCGTTGCTTGGTACCGTTGCCACAGTCGGCCAACGACACTCTGGCTGACACCAAGTCTCAGAGCAACATTTCTTTGCGTATTGCCATCCTGAAGCCAAGCAAAATAGCCCTTCCTCGATTTTCGATAGTCAGTTGAAGTCGTACCATTGTCGAATTTGGAGTGTGCACCGTACACGAACGCAAGCTCCAATTATACAGAAATTCAGCATTGGGAACATGGAATACACGTGCAAAGCGTGCAAATGAAGCGCTTGTGAAAAAGCAAGTTATGGCACTTAGCTTACCTTTCGCTTTCGCCCTAATTTACGTGCAAAATGTAAGCATGTTTTCTGCCATTGGAACTAGTCGACAGTGTCAATGACAGTGGATTTTAATTCATTTATGGGTGTTGCTTAGACCCACTTTCGTCAAAATGGAACAATACCATGCGTGACATATGGTCCTAGCTAATATAATTGACTTCAGAAACTATGTCGAAAATATCGTCTGACCCTTAAATTCTTTTGAGTAGTATATTTACTGATTTATTTATCTATTTTATTTATTATTTTATTTTCACTATCATTTATATCAGATACATACAACTTCACTTGAAATAATAGCTGATATTTACGAAGTTTTAAAACATATATGAGCTGTCAAACCTACAACTTAGCATGACGTCAGAAACCGAGGAAACGCGGCTGTTTGCGTTGTTTGTTTTGGAGAATTTAGAAGATGACATCTTCTTCTTTACATGAAGATCAGCTTGAAGTAAACATATATCGTGTATGCGCAATAGTGTTTGGTTACTACTTTGTATTTGTATTTTTTGTACCTGAGAAACATTGGTCGAGATCGTTAGCGATACCATCAGTACTTTGATACACATTTACAAGCATAGGGAGAAGTCCTATATATCGATATGGTATGCAAGTATCACACGATTTTATAACGTACATGATTATACATAACAAAAGTTAAGCAACTTTTCCCAAGTGGGTAGACCCATGCAACCCGATACGATCCTAATTTGATCTTTGGTCTTTTTTGTAAACTTATGAATATTGTATGATAACTTCAGGCCCATAGCCAGCATGATTAATGATTAGCGGGGTGAGGGGATCAAAATGTCATAAACGGAACTCGTCCAACGCGAGCGCCGATGGCGTGGAGCCGTAACGGGGGGGGGGGGGGGGGGGGGGGGGTGGGGGGGGGGGGGGGGGGGGGGGTGGGGGGGGGGGGGGGGGTGTGGGGGGGGGGGTGGGGGGGTGGGGGGGGGGGGGGGGGGGGGGGGGGGGATGGTGGGGGTACATGTATATATAACTCCTTGCCAAACAATGAGATGACGCCGGTTACACTCGAGAATAATACACGAACTTTTGTTGCGAAATATATGTTACAAGCAATCTAATTAAAATTAGCTCCACTATTACATGTGGATCTAAAGACAGCCAGTTGGAGCTCATGTCCACCAATCAAAACCTTACTTGCAGAATCCTGCCAGTGATTTAAAACTAACAACACTGCGTAGTCCCCAATGTCCAGGTAACATTTCGTCTGTAAATAATAATTTAAATATTGACCAATCACACTTCGCCTTTTATAACGTTATTTGGGGAGCTACAAATTCTAAAAATATCGGGCGAGTCTATTTTAGTGGCCGCATTACAGCGAACCATACCAATACGTACGGGATGGGTTATCAGTCTTCAATTTTACATTAAAAATTATTTATTTATTTATAAAATTTAAAAAAACTAAATCAGTCTTCAGTTTTACATTACAAATTATTTATTTTATAAAATAAAACATGTTTTAAGGCATTCGTAATTCATACGAAACATGTCGTATACCCTCAGGATAATTCGGAATATTTTCAAATTATTTTTAAATCACTGGCAGGATTCTGCAAGTAAGGTTTTGATTGGTGGACATGAGCTCCAACTGGCTGTCTTTAGATCCACATGTAATAGTGGAGCTAATTTTAATTAGATTGGTTAACAAGTTGCATTAAATTGTGGTATGCATGTAAAATGGACTGGTCACAGAGCCACGGCAAGAAACCGTTTGTTTTCAGTCGTACCTATGTATTTATAATAAATGATACATGGCATACTTCTCACATCCCACAAACAGGATAGCATACACGACGTCCTTTGATGGGTCCTTGGTTGGGACGGGAAATAATCAAACGGGCCCACTGAGGAGGATCGAACCTTCAGCAAATGGAACCTCAGACAGACGTTTTTGCTACGTTATCCCGGTCATTTGGGGACAAGTACTTTCATATGTAAATTCCGAGAAAAAAAAATCATTTGAGCAGAACTCTCAATCCTGCGTGGGGGTATTGTCCGATACCTCGACCCCCCCCCCCCCCCCTCCCGGGCTACGTGCCCTTGACATGTACTTAATATGTTTGCTTCAAAAAAAAAAAAACATTCACAACGAAGTATCTTTATGACTGGTACTTATGAGCTGCGCATAATAAACCCTCATGAGTTTATAATTAAGAGGGAGACCCATCAGATTTGTATAATTGATCAGCTGTGGCTAGTCTCAATATGTTATAGGCTAAATAAAACGTACTCTTTCTTAGGTTTAATTAATTCTTGGTTCGGGTTTAAAT